>NW_006399893.1:1725667-1788958 GCF_000299155.1 Elephantulus edwardii | reverse complement strand
CTGTGACTTTAATAGTGACACCCACTCTTCCACCTTTGATGCTGGGGCTGGCATTGCCCTGAACGACCACTTTGTCAAACCCATTTCCTGGTATGATAATGAATTTGGCTACAGCAACCGGGTGGTCGACCTGATGGTTTACATGGCCTCCAAAGAATAAGATCCCCTTGGACCACCAGCCCCAGCAATAGCACTAGAAGAAGAAAGATCCTCAGCTGCTGGGGAGTCCTTGCCCCAACTTGATCCTCCCACACACTGAGAATCTCACATCCTTGACACAAGTTTCCATCAAATCCCCCTAAGAAAGGGGAGGGGCTTGGCCAGCCCATCTTGTCATGTACCATCAATAAAGTACACTGTACTCAGCCAAAAAAAAAAAACACAAAAAAACCCAACATATGAGACAAAGGTCTGTCACCCTTGCCTCCAAGGAGCACTCTGGCTATACTTTCTCTAGGACATATCTGCGTGTTTCTTTTGGCAGTCCTCCAGCATCACAGCTCAAAGGCATCAACTCGTCTTGTGTCATTCTTTGTTATTGTTCAACTCTCAGATGCACAGCAAGTGACTGGAAAGGCCATGACCTGAATCAGGCACACCTCAAACTAACATCTCTGCACCTCAGTAATTTGGAGAGGCCACAACTGCAATAAAGACATCTAGGATAATATCCAGAAAGAGAGCAAAGGGTCATTACAAAGACAGAGGAGAAAGAAAGAACTAAAATCGATGTCAGAAGAGACTCTTATAAATGACTGTTGTACTTGTGAGATAGAACCAACAAATAGCTGACACTCCAGCAGGTTTTCTGATGGCTCCGTGAGGAGCTGTGCTGCTAATCCAAAGGTGGAATCTCTCTGGAGGTTCAAATCCACCAATGGCTTTGAGGGAGAAAGCTAAGCAACTTTCTTCCATTTAAGCCTCAGACAAGAGCTGGGCACTCAGCTATGAATCAGTTGTGACTCGACAGTAATGGGTTTGAATTTTTTTTTTCCAAAACACGTTCTTTTTATAATTTTTTTTTATTGCTTTGCTAACAAAGTTCATGTACTTTGTGTTTCACACTATTCTTCATTCATATTTTTTTATACACTCACACCCATACATTATGTTTTAGAAAATGGATCACCATTGGACTTGCCTATCATTACATTGTCTTTTTTTTTTTTTTTTTTTGGTCTAACTGAGATGTGTTTGTTTACTTTTGTTTTTTTTTAGAACTTAGCTATTGGGAAATCGAAATATATCTTAAGCATAAAATGCTCATATGGTAAGCGGCTTGTGAGACCTATGAATCCAGTGAAGCTCACATGAGTTCATGTTTCTGAAGCATCACACATTTTCTTTCTTTTTTTTTTAAATTTATTATTAATTTCAATAAAAATTTACAGAGACTTTGGATTTCAATTCATTCATTGTTGCACTTTTCTCCCTTCCCAACCCTCCCGCCCTAGTACATTACCCTTTTGGAAAAGTAAAGAAAAATCCTTTCATTATTTTACAATCCCTCCCCCCAGGTCCACTCCACTATACAGCCTTCACTCTGGACTCCTGTCATGACAAACATACCTAATAACATATCCCTCTTAAACAGTTTTCTCTCTCATCTGTTTCAATGAAGTATATATTAGTGAACCCATCCTTCTCAGTCTCCCCTCAACTCTGAGGTCAGCTCTATTTTATAGCAGTGGTACCATGCAGTATTTGTCCTTTTATGACTGAGATACTTCACTCAGTATAATGTCCTCCAGGGTCACCCATTTTTAATAATATTGCATGAGTTCCTTGTTTTTCAATGCAGCATAGTATTTCACTGTGTGAATATACCACAGCTTCTCTATCCATTTGTTTGTTGATGGGCACTTAGGTTGTTTCCAACTCCTTGCCATTTTGAACAAAGCTGTAATAAATATGGGTGTGAAGATTACACTGTCTTTTCTCCCCGATCCCTCACATTTCCTCCTCCCCTCATAAACTGTGCAATCCTGTGATTTCACCCCTACTCATCCTCATCCCTCCACTCCCACCCCTTCTCCTCCTGGGTCCCCATACATGTTTTACTGGCTATCCTTCTATTTTTATAATAATGGTCTTATGCTGTATTTGTCGAGACTGAGGCTAGTTTGCTCAGCAATTTGTTTTTTAAGTGGTGAGGCTGCAGTAAGCTGGCTTTGTTGTTATACATGAAGTGGTTAAGAGCCAGAGCAACTGGATGACAACTGATTTAGATACAATAACTTTACATTTGGATGTTCATGTTCACTGAAAGTGGGGGCATGTAACGGCGCCCAGAGAGGCAGAGAAGTCAGGCAGTGAAGGAGAAATAAGAGGACACTGCAGGGAATATTAGAGCTTTTTTATTTCTTTGCTGATATGAAAGTATACCCGAGATTAGATAGCAAACCTGAGGAGAAATGAATACGAAAAACTAATCCTAGGATCCATCTTTTCCAACATATCTTTACAGTCTGCGAAGTTTTTAAGAAAATGAGTTATCTCTGTGCAAACAGATAACCAGCCAGAAAGATAAGGTACCATTGGAGTTCTCACAATCTAGGGACAAGCTCCAATGTGACCCAATTATTCTACTGACTGTATTAAACCACGTCACAGAATTTGATGGGTGGAGGGAGACAAAGAAAATGGGAAAGATTTGGTGTGAAAAATAATGTATACAAATTTTGTAAGTAAACCAGTACAAGATAAAAATTTTATTTGAAAAAAATCACCCCAAAACACAACTACAGGACTCAGTTTTTCTAATATTTGTTGAGATAATAAAAAGGAGACTTTTCCACTAATAAGCCAATTAATTCTATAATTAAAGAAAATGTTTAGAATCTACAAGCCCCTGAAAATTAAGGAAATGCTGAATTGAAATTGCCATATAGACCTCAAGGCTTTATGTTGATAGTAACACCAGGGACATAATTAATATATTCCACCTTCTTTATAATCAGACTATGCTTTCAACCTCTCTTAGTTTAGCAAACCTAACTTGGGCTATGATCTGATCTTATAACAGAAATAAAACCTGTTTTTGTTATATGTCATCAAATTGGAACTGACACACAGCTGATCCTCCAGTGGGTATTCAGAGGCTTTATTGAAATCTCATGGGACAAGATTTACCATCTTTCTCTAACAGCGCTGCTGACGGATCTGACGCATGTTGCAATAAAGTCACATTTAAAATGAGCTCTAAATTGCATGCACAAGCATACAATTGCTAGTGTGGATGACCCTATCCGTTTGTAGCTCCGAGGAAGAGGACCTCACTTCCCTCAGGTGCTGCCACTTGCTGTATGCATGCCCAGGGCTTCACACTGGTAAAATGCTCTACTTTATTTTCCAAGGTCACACAACAGTTCCATTGGTTGCTCTTGTTAATGTTCTGATTTATAGTGACCCATGTGTACAGAACAAAATTGCTCCATAGGCTTTTCAAGGCTGCAACTTTTTGAAGCAGATCGCCAGACATTTCTTCTGAGGCAACTTTGGGTGCAAACTTCCAATCTTTCTATCAGCAGATAATCTTGTTAATCCTTTATAGCATGTAGGGATCCCAACTGCTTGTAACTTCATTGACTGAGTCCAGATTTTCCTGAAGATTACTTAAGAGTGCTTCCTGGTGGAAGCAATAAAACCCAACCTAATCCCTTGAGGAAGTTCCAGTTCACAGGGGAGACTGGCAACACGGGGCGGGGTGCTCTCTGCTGCTCTCCTTCCCCTCCAAGAGTGAGTTACATACACACTCTTAGAGAAGCAAGTGTATAAGTATTAGACACTTAGCTTTGGGGGTGCTGTCGTTTGTCACCCCTGACCTCAAGATCCTCATTGTAAGCATTCCGGACAAAAGGACATGCTCAGGTACCACGTCTCATCTCACCTGGGAAGAATAAGAACTGAGAGGCGGTAGCAACTATATTTGGCAAGGTGATTCAATAAAGGAAAGGAGAGATGGATTTAGTTCCTTTTTGTTTTTCAACTTCCAAATAGGTGAAACGAGAGCACCAGAGATGAAAAGGACAGAGACTGAGGCTCTGATTCCTTATTCAAACAGGATCATGTCAGGGCAGCGGGAGGACAGGGCCTTAGAAAGGCCCGCAGTCACAAGGCAACTGACCTGGGCTCTAGTTTTAACCATGTGGCTCTTAAGTCAATTCAGTTTTCTAGACCCACATTTCTCTGCCTGTGCTGTAAAGGGGTTGTACAAGGGAACTTTTTTCCAGTCTCTTTTAACATCTGCCCCCTAAATCCCATAACTAAATGTTGTTCATAGTAAAGTAAAAATATACAGGTTAAGAAAATAAAACCTTTTTTTTTTTTTGCGTGAAATCAGTGACCATTAATGAAGATCACAGATGCACATTTCTTTAGAAGAGAATTAGTAACACCATGACTCGACGTCACATAACAACAACAACAACAACATTGTGGAACTACAACGCCAAGCCATTATATTTCAGTTAAAGGATGTTAAGCTTTTGGGTATTGAAACTTTATGCCAAAGTAAAGAAACTGCTCAAGGCACATTTGAATTTTTATGACTCTAATGATATCAGTTCACAAGATGGACTACATCCTTTGGAAAAGAAAGAGCCCTCCTGGGTGACAGAACAGACGGTGGGCCAACTTTCACCTATGGTTCGGGTTACACAGACACCGCACCTTAAATAATTTATACGGCGGCGTGATCATACCGCGGGCCTCAGCTGTGGGAACAGACTGAACTGAAACCAAATACATCCCAATCTGTGTACCAGTATACCGAGAGGCAGTGGAGAGCGCATTAGGCCAGCCAGAGTCTGTGGGCTCAGACTATGTAAATACTGAGCAGATGCTCAACTCTGGTGAAAATGCCTGGTTCCATCCCACCTCCAGCTGAGCACTCAATCAGCATAAACTGGCTCAATCAGCATAAACTGATTCACTTGAGCAAGAGTGGCTTCCTGAATCCTCAGACAAAATCATGGGGCAACCAGTACTGTTTCAAACCCTCTGAAAGAACTTTGAAAAGTACACCATCTCAAAAAGCTAAACAGTATCTATGAGTTATGTTGCTGTGCCTTTGAATTGTGGTACTGGACAAAGGTAGGGCATATCCCATGGACTGCCAACAGAACAAGCAAATTTGTCTTGGAGGAAAGGCAACGAGGTGATCCTTAGAAGCAAAGGTGGATAAACTCAGACTCACAGACTATGGGCATGTTGTCAGGAGGACCTCGTCTTTGGGGAAAGTGTATGGAAGGAGATTCCCCACTCTTCTCCCATATGTCACAGGTTAGGCAGTTCTAATCACCCAATTTAAAAACAGTAACCCTGAGGTCTATTCAAAGAAGGGTATGCAATAATGTGACTGGAGGATTAAACTGTTGAAAAAGTACAGTAGTATTAATGATCTGGGTCCTTTAACACACTGAAATATCAGGGCTATTTACCTCTTTAAACCTATCTATGAACAGGAAGCAAAACCACAATGAAATGGCAAGCAATCATCATACAACTGAACTAAGCCAAAAGGGGGGCAAAAGAAAGTGAAAATTCACGCCATCTGGAAGCTGCTCTACATCCTCATCAAAAAACAATGAGGACATAACATTTATAAAAGCACACGTCTGGATTATAAAATAAGACACTGTGGGATGGCAGAAGATGTGACATGGGCAGGGTTCCTAAAGATGCAAGTTCAACATTGCACTCTGCTTCACACTAGCCTTGTAGCTTTGCAAAAACTTCTGAACTTCTACTTGCCTGGTTCTGCTCACTTGTAATAATAGGGATAACCATACCTCCCCTTTGTTTTATTGTTAGTAAGAAATTAAAGAAGACACATTAACTAAACAGCCCACAGGCTTCTAGGTAAAGGATTCATTGGCAAGATTCTTATCAGTTGAAGGCTCATCTGTGAAGCCATTGAATTCCGAAAGGTGGGTTCTTCTTGTTTTGGTTGAAGGTCAGGTGTAGACTGTTTGGTTGTTTTCTTTTGGTCACAACCATGTGTGAGCTGATTGGATTCACTGGATTTGGCTAGCAATGTGCTGTGGGTTGGAAGCCTCTTGTTTAGAGCCAGTCAGGGTCTGCTGTGGGGCCTGGTGCTAATTGGGTTTGAAAAGAACATTCTCCTAAGTGGTACAACATTGGTCTGTCAATCTGCTGTACTGAAGTAACTTGGGGTTGCTGTGATACTGAACGCTGTGCCACTGGTGTATCAAATGCCATAATGGTTACCCATGGTCGACGGTGTTTGGTGGAGCTTCCAGATTAAGGCAGGCTTGGAAGCAGGAGTGTATCCACTTTCCAAACAACATGCCTCTGGAAACTCTATGAACTTAGAGAAATGACAGTAGTTATAGAACAGGGTTAGGGTGTTTTTTTAATAGGGTCGTTATGAGTCATACTCGACTCAATGGTACTTAACAACAACAACAACAATAACAGCAACAGAATACAGCCACCACATCCTTTTAAGGCCAAAAGTTCATTCTGAACCAGTAAACTCCAATAAGCCCGTTGGTCATAATGAACATTTTGTTGTGAGGTGCTGGACAGTCAATACTAACTTAAAGTGACCCTGTGTACAACCTAGTAAAACCCTGTCCAATCCTGCACTATGCTCCAAATCTCTGCTATGCCCAAATCTCCTGTTACAATCCCTGTGTCAGACCCTCTTCTGAAGAACCCCCCTTTGTTTCACCAAACCTCTCCTCAGCATGATGCCCTCTCCAGAGACTGGCCCCCGTCTGACACCATTCTAAAGCCTCACCACTCTTGTCTCTATGGTTGCACTTCTACCAAGACAAATTAGATTTTTTTTCTTTTGGTAGCCCATGGTATACGCAATAAGTTTTGCTATCACTATAAATCAAAGGCATCAATTCTTCTTCTCTCTTCCTTATTCACTGTCCAACGTCCACATACGTGTGTGAAATGCTTGTGAGAAACCATGAAATACCATGGCTTGGGTCAGACATGTCTTAGACTCTAAAGTGACATCCTTTCCATGAGCACATTGAAGAGGCCTTAAGACAACAGATTGCTCAGTACATGCTCTTCCCACCCACTTCCCCGCAGACTGTAGGCAATGAATAGGATTTTTTTAAAGCTAAGGGCAAATTTTTTTCTTTTTTTTTGGGATACATTTTAAAATTAATTTAAGTGAAAGTTTATAGAGACTTAGGGTTTCCAGTCATTCATTGTTGCACTTTCTCCCTGCCCACCTAACTCCTCCCAATTCACTATTCTCCTCAAAAAGAAAAAGAAAAACTCTTTCAGTTTTATGCAATCCCTCCCCACAAGTCCACTCCACTACTCAGCCTTCTCTCTGGACTTCTGTAATGACAAGAATACCCATTCATACATCCCTTTAAAACAGTACTCTCCCTCATCTGTTTCAATGAAATATACATCATTCCCCCCCCTCCTTTTCTGTCTTCCCTCAAGCCTGATGTCAGTCCCATTTTACAACAGTGGCCCTGTGACTGAGATATTTCACTCAGCATAATGTCCTCCAGGGCCATCCATTTTGCATAATATTTCATGAGTTCCTTGTTTTTCAATGCTGCATAATATTCCATTATGTGAATATACCAGAGCTTCTCTATCCATTCACTTGTTGATAGACACTTGGGTTATTTCCAGCTCTTTACTACTGTGAACAAAGCCGCAATAAACATGGGTGTGCATATATCTGCTTGGGTGGCAGTTATGGTTTCTTTAGGCTAAATTCCCAGTAGTGGAACTGCTGAATCAAATGGTATTTCTATTTGCATCTTTTTTGAGAAAGCACCAGACAGCCTTCTATAGTGATTACATCATTTGACACTTTCACCAACAGTGAATAAGGTTCCAATTTCTCCACAACCTCACCAGCATTTAATGTTTGCTGATCTGTTAACTTTTGCTATTCTTACTGGGGTGAGATGATATCTCATAGTTGTTTGGATTTGCATAGCTGAGGGTAAATTTAAGCAAACAACAAAATCATCATGCCCTCTCCTTATCGCTAATAACCTTTAGAACAACAACAAAATAATTGAATAATTATTAGAAATAGAGAGGGGGAATGTTTGTTTCCGTTAAAACTGTACTTCATGTAAGCACTTGATTCAAATATACAGACTTGAATTAACTATAATGCAGAACAGATTTTTCTTGTTATATTTTAGTGTAACTTTTTAAAATTAGGAAGCATTTACTCAATGGTGCAAACATTTATAGGTTAGACTTCACCATAAGGTTATGTCTGGATTTTGGCTCTATCATTCAGTGGCTGTGTGACCCAAAGCAAGGTCACACAGTTAACTTCCCTGTACTTTTGTTCCATCTATAAAATTAAGATAATGATAACACTAACCTCCAAACAATTTATATGAGGCAAATTTTTTTTTAAAAATCTATGTACACTATTTTGAACTGTTCCAAATTGTTAAGTAAAAGTAGTATGTGTTTCCATTAAGTTGATTTCAACTCAGAGGCCCCCTCATCAGGTTTTCCAACACTGTAAATTGCAATAGGAGAAAAGTGCCCAGCAGCACAAATCACTATGGTCACACTGCTAGAGCTCCCTAAGAAAAAGTAGTAGGTGTTTGCAATTTTGCATAGCTATTTCTGAATGAATCCCACATTCATTCTTGAGAAGAAGGTGGCAAGTAAAAGTGGGAGCCCCAGTGATGCAGTGGTTAAAAAGCTCACCTACAAACGAAATTATTAGCTTGCCTCTGGAAACCCTACGAACCAGGAGAGAGGATGAAAGAAACCCACATTTCGAGGACTCTCCTTCACAGGGTTGCTATGAGTCGCCTGCGACTCAACGGCACTTAACAACAACAACAACAACAACTGAAAAAGTCAGTGGTTCAAATGTACCAGCCATTCCATGCAAGGAATAGAGCAGTCTGTTTCTACCAAGATTGTTGCTCTTGTTAGGTGACACGGAGTCAACTCTGCCTCATAGTTATCCTATGTACAACAGATGAAAACCTTGTCTGATTCTGCACCATCCTTATAATCTCTGCTGGAACTGAAGCCACTGTTACAACCACTGTGTCCATCCATCTCTTTGGAATTCTTTCTTTCCTGATCTTCCACCTTCCCTAGCATACTTTTACAGGGATCAACAGCTACTGATAACATGCCAAAGCATGTGAGTCAAGGTGCACCATCCTTGCTTCTAAAGAACATCCTGGGTGCACTTTCTCCAAGATATACTTTTTCGTTCTTTTGGCACTCCATGAGATATTCAATACTCTTTGTCAATACCATAACTCAAAAATTCAATTTGTCTTTGGTCTTCTTTATTCATTGTGAAATTTTACAAGCATGAGGCTATTGAAAATACCATGGGTTAGGTCAGGTTAACAGTGATTTTGAAACACACATCCTTATCACAAGTCCATAGGAGACAATGTAGGACCTTGAGTGTGTCTCACCTTAATTTGAGAAGAATTCTTAATCTTAAGAAAAGGATTGATGCTTTGAATCCTAATAACCAAAGACCAGATGAGCAGTGAAGTAACATCAAGAATATCAGTGATGAAGAAAGCAAAGGGTCATTAAGAAGACAAAAAAGGGGAGGGAAAACTGAAATGAATGTCAGAGGAGACTCTATAGATTGCTTTTGATTATGGAAAAGTGAAAGGAAGGAATGATAAACTAAGAAAGTTGAATAGAAGATTTAAAAAGGTAGCTCAAGAAGATAAAGCCAAGTATATAAAGAAATGCACATAAAATTGGAGTTAGAAAAACTAAACGTACGAACATATCCAGCATTTCTCAAGCTGAAAGACCTGAGAAAAAGAACTAAGCTGTAAAGATTACAGACTTAGAAATATTATGGGGGCAGTTTGACTTTATGCTATGGTGTTAATATTCTATACTTTTGCAATTGACTCAATGTACATAGGATCAAATTCCTGAGAAGACTGCAATAGCATTTTATATATTCTCTGAAAAATTCTTTAACATTCATGTTGCTTTATTGGCAGAGTAGTTGTCACTGTGGCCTGTGGAGTCAGAATGGATGCATAGTTCACCCTCCAGAAAGCATTCAGAAGCAGTTAATGACACGTGAGGAGATTGCCCAGGCTTCTCTCTTGGAGCAGCTAGTGGATTCGAACCACATGCCTTAGGAATGACAGCACAGCTTCTTGCCACTAGGCTACCAGAGCTCCCTCAGCAGAGGAACAACATCATATCCAAACATTTACATCTGGCACAGGACACAAAGTAATTTATGATAAAGTCCTGTTTCTGTCCCTAGACTGACTACTTTGACTTTTCATAATTTAAAAAACAACAACAACAAAAACACACCAAAAAACACAACTGATCCTTTACTGAAATATTTCCATCTGCAGTTCATAGCCAGCTGGACATTCCACAGCACTACCGGGTGTCATCTATGATGTCATAAGGATGGGGCTAACAACACTGCTGTTCCCAGAATCCCTTTAATAGTTCCAGAGAAATCTCTCACTCAAAAATGAGTGTCCTAAAAAGTGATCTTCCTGCTGTGTTTGATAGTTTTCTACTTCCTTCTGTCTCTAGGTGGTTCCCTCAGGGCTTTGACGATCAGGGGCAGAGACAGAGTCTCCTTCAGGTCAGTTTGGGCCTGTCTGTTCTGAATAATCAATTTCACAGTAATTGTTAGTCCTTACCAGTCACCATTGGCCTTGGCAATGTCACAACTGACTTTTTTTTTGAGAGACAATCTGGGGGGCCAGAATAGACTTCCCCACCAGTACACTTCAGGTACACAACTTTGATCTCCTTAGGGTTGAACCTGGGCAGCATGGCCGAAGTGGCTGGTGCTGGATGAACCCAGATGTGGGACTATTTGAAAGGTGCACTGATGCCTGCTCCAAGTCAAAAGCCAAAAGCTATTTTTACATTATTAAAAAAAAAACCCTATTTTTTCCTTGCTTTGGAAAAGTGTTGTGTGTGGTTCTTTTTTCTCAAAGTCTGAGCACACTGTCGTCCTCCTTTGAATGTTCCTCAATTGGAGAAAAATAGGGACAAACAAAAGTACTATTGTCCTCTATTGTATGAACATAGCTCTACTCCACTATCTGATTCTGTGCTGTAGACTAAAACTATCTTCTGTTTGGGCAATTTTCACCGGCAAAATGGTAAAATTTCACCAGAGATAACACAGAAGTCATATTCCTATTACTCTTCGCTAAAATGCAATCATATTTTTTAATCTTGAATTTTTGTACCCGAAGACAGTATTTTCAAATTCTCAATTAACCTATCTTTTTCTTTTTAATACTGCCACTAAATAGCTAAAAATTAGTTGTCTACCACATGACAAACATCCATCATATTGCTTCACGTAATTCATTTTCATCTCCATAGTCCTACTGTTGTTGCTAGGTATCATTAAATTGATTACAACTCATAGCAACCTTATGAACAGATCAGAACCCTGTCCTATCCTGTGCCATCCTCACAATCTCTGCTACATTTGAGCCCATTGCTGCAGTCACTGTGTCATTCCACCTCATCGAGGTTCTCTTCTTTTGCCAAGCCCCACCTTTTCAAGCATGATGTCCGTCTCCAAGGAATAGCTTCTCCTAACAACGCGTCCAAAATATGTGAGATGAAGCTTTGTCATACAGCCTGAAAGGAGTCCTTTAGCTGTATTTTTTCCAGGACATATCGGTTTGCTCTTT
The DNA here is from genome assembly GCF_000299155.1 of Elephantulus edwardii. Classification (NCBI taxonomy): domain Eukaryota; kingdom Metazoa; phylum Chordata; class Mammalia; order Macroscelidea; family Macroscelididae; genus Elephantulus; species Elephantulus edwardii. The sequence goes on along the minus strand of NW_006399893.1, from coordinate 1,777,283 downwards.
TGGCAGTTTATGGGATATTCAGCATTCTTCTCCAACACCACAACTCAAAGGCATCAATTCTTCTTCTGTCATCCTTATTCACTGCCTAGCTCTCAGATGTAAAGCAAGTGACTGAAAAGACCATGGTCAGAATCAGGTCCATCTTAGTCCTACAACTGCCATTGTCATTTCTCAATTATTTGGAGAGGTCTCTGATTACAGGCTTTCCAAATGCAACACATATCCTGATCTCCTGACTGCTCGTACCAAGGATGTTGACTGTGGATCCAAGACAGATGAAGCCCTTGACAATTTCTGTATTTTCTCCATTTATCATGATGTTTCCATCAGTCCACTGGGGGTAATTTTAATTTTCTTGAGGTTGAGTTGTAATCCATATTAAAGGCTATATGCAATCTTTGATCATCTGCAGCAAGCATTTCAAGTTTTAAGTTACTTGCGCAGCACAGGTTATTGATGGGTTCTCCTCTGATCCTGACACCACATTCCTCTTCATAGAGTATAGCTTCTCAAAAGATTTGTTCTGTCTACAGACTGATTAGATGTGGGGAGAGGAAGCAACACTGATGTGCACCTATCTTGATTTTAAACCATGTAGTATTCCCTTGCTCTTTTCAGATAGCAGTCTCTAAAAATAGGCAGAGGTTTTGAATGAGCACAATTAAGTATTGTTATGATTCTCATTTTCCTCAATGTCAGCCATAACTACTTTTGCCCTCAAGTTGACTATCATACACAGAGACCCTATAAACAGCAGATCTGAACCCTGACCCTGCACCATTTACACTATCACACTATCTTCAAGTCCACCACTGCAGTCAATGTATTACTATAATGGAATCTTCCTCTCTTTCCCTGGCCCTCAACTTTTCCCAGCCAGAAGTCTTTTTGCAAGAAATGCGCCCTCCTAACATGTCCACAGTATGTGAGATAAAGTTTTCATCATCATTGCCTCCAAGGAACATTTTGGTTGCACTTTCTCTAAAATAGGTTTGTTTATTGTTTCTTTTAAAAGTCTTTCTGGGATATTCAGTACTCTTCTCCAGCACGATAATCCAAAGAAAACAATTTTTCTTTTGTCATGAACTATACCAAATGTTCAGATGCATTGTTGTTGTTGTTATGTGCCGTCGAGTCCTTTGCGACTCATAGCGACCCTATGCACAACAGCCCTAAACCTTGCTCTGTCCTGCACCAACCGCACTGCCTCTGACACACCCATCCCGATTACCCCAGTCACCGAATCAATCCATCTCATAGAGGGTCTTCCCCTCCTGCACCGTCCCTGCACCCTCTCAAGCATGATGTCCCTCTCCAAGGACCCGTCCCTCCTGGCAACATGTCCAAAGTATGTCAGATGAAGCCCCAGAATCCTTGCCTCCAAGGAGTAGCTTGGTTTAATCCTCTCCAAGATGAATCTGTTTGTTTTCCTGGCAGTCCATGGTACATTCAGTACTCTTCTCGAGCACCACAGCTCAAAAGCATACACTCTCCTTCTGTCCTCTCTAGTCATTGTCTGATGTATAACAAGCGATTGCAAAGACCATGGCCTGTATCAGGCGCACCTTAGTCTCCAGAGAGACACCGTTGCTCTTGAGTACTTTAGAGAGGTCCCTAACAGCAGACTTTCCCATCGCGATACGCTTTTTGATTTCCTGACTGCTGGTGCCAAGAGTGTTGACTGTGGAGCCGAGCAAACTGAAGCTATGAACAATCTCAATCTCTTCGCCATCTATCCTGACGCTGTCAATTGGTCCAGTGGTGAGAATCTTTGTCTTCTTGACATTGAGCCTCAGTCCATACTGAAGGCTGCACTCCTTGGCCCTTCGCAGCAAGTGCATGAGGTCCTCCTCAGTTTCAGCAAGCAGGGTTGTGTCATCTGCATAACGCAGATTGTTAATAGATCTTCCACCAATCCTGATGCCACAATTCTCCTCATAGAGCCCAGCCTCTGGGATAATCTGCTCTGCATACATGTTGAAAAGGTATGGAGACAGGATGCATCCCTGGCGTACACCCTTCCCAATTTTGAACCATCAGATGCATAGGAAACACCAAAAAAAGTACCTGGCTTGAGTCAGGCACACCTAAGTCTTTACATTGACAACATTGCTCTTTAGCACTTTGTAGAGGTCCTTGACAGTAGATTTTCCCCAAGAAATATCTTTTGAGTTCCTGATGACTTCTACCATTGGTGCTGAGTGTGAATCCAAGTAAAATGAAATCATTGACCACTTACATTATTTCTCTGTTATTATGTTCACTATTGGTCCAGTATTAAGGATTTTTGTTTTCTTGTTGTTTAAATGCCATTCCTATTGAACACTGTAGTCTTTGATCACCTACACAGTAACTGTTTCAGGTCTTCTTCACTTTCTGCAAGCAAGCTGTATTAGGTTATAACAAATATTACCATTTTGTTGATGAGAAAACTGAGGCACAACTTGTCCAGTCAGGTGAAAAGCACACAACTGAAAGCGAGAAAAGTAGCCTCTTGCTAGATTCTTTGACTTTCCCTTCTCTTCTCCTTCTCTGCCTTCATCCTGGCCTCACTCAGGCCAGCCACTTCCCATCTATCTACCAATCAAGGAGCAGATGAGAAAGAAGAGGTTAAAATATATGCTTAGAATAAATCTGAACTGAGCTAATTCAAACATATTAGTGAGACTTAGTGTAAAGTGCTCACGTGTAGTGAATATATATTATGAGAAAGATAATATCTTTAAATTAATGTCAATTTTTCAAAATATAAAGATTTTATCTATTCAAGGAGCCCAACAGACTGACAATCTTACTACAGAACAACCAACCATGTTTCCTAAGATATGAACATTATATCCAAAAGGGGAAAACTATAATCAACAATTGTTTCTTTTCTTCCAGGAAGAAAAAAGCTGGGAGGGAGTGTGTCTAAACTATCTTTCCTTCCTTAATGAAACTGCTATTGATTTTTCATCCTAGTGAATCATTGCCTTGAAGCAATTTCTTTTAGCTCCAGGTTCTCACATTTAATTTGGATGTATGCTTAAGGGAGAGTTTATCAATAAAATCTCCAGAGGAATGCCAAAAGGTTTTTATTAGAAAGAAACAGTGAAAGCAATTTTATCAATTTCGTTAAAGATAAAAATGATCAAAGAAATATTAACTAATGGCATTTAAAGAGCCGTTTTAATGTGAATATGGGTCATATCAACATAATCATCATTACACATGTTCTTGGCGATACAAACGTGAAAGATTTCCAGGAGCGAAACATAAATTTACCTGCCCTTAGAGAAAAATGCAATATGTGCTTTAACTAAAGCCAGCCTTAAGGTTGACGTTGCTAACCAAAATGAATATCTCTCCAAGATCTTTCAGCACCATCCTTTATGATGAACTAGTTACTGAACAAAAGAATGCTCCATGGATTATCACATTTGATCTTTATAATGATCCTATCACTCAGGTACCATAAAGCCCAATTTCCCACATAAAGAAAATGAAGTACAATGAATTTAAGGAATTTGCTGTAAATCATATAATTTCAAAGTGTTAGAGGCAGGATTCAGACAGCGGTTATAAGGCTGATGTAGAATTCGGCAGTGTTTGATTTTATTTTATGAGTTTGAGCCACCTTCACTGCTTCTGTCGACAACAATATATGTTGATATCCCACTATTTCACACAACAGTGACGCTGTTCCTCTAGAAACACAGGCCCTAATCCATAACAGTATGCCAAGTCCAGATTGGCACCACCGCAGACAAGTCACTTCTGCAGAATGAGTTCCAGAACCATCGCCACAGTGAAATGTCAGAGGTTTTCCTCTTTCAAACCCTCTCTTCATTCTTTCTTGGATTCCTTCCTGCTCAGATGTTCTTGCTTCATACCATGTCAGTCTCTAAATTCTAGCTGATTGTTTTCACCTTTAGGTTCAAGTTCTTTTGCCCTCACAGCTGAGTTTCTCCACAAACTAATGACGGGGGAGTGAATGTCCTGCCCTCTCTCAACTGCTTCTGGAGCACCTCACCTAGGCTTTGTCCTTGAATGGAGGAAACACATGCCCCTGCCATCAAAAGACTGAAGAGCATTGTCATTTCTGCTGCCAACAATATTCTTCTCTGCCATTCTACTCTCAGAGAGCTCAGCACGTTGTCCCATTATACCAGTAATCTGTGTTCTCTCCTAAGGAAATCATGAAGAAAAATGAACAACAGTAACCACAACAAAACAATCCGTAACAACAACTGAAAAGAACACAAGCCATTTAGCCAGGTCATAAATACGGAAGAGCCTGTGGATTCTACAGACTGAGTGTTTTCAAACAATATTTAGGGTACGTTCATAAAACCTCTCTTGTCTTCTTGGATTTTAATACATTTTGGGCTATATTTTAAACAGGACCATGTTGGCATGTAGGGTTTCTCAGAGATTAAAAATGGATTTGCCAAAAGTTGTGCATTTTATCCTAAATGTATTTCTTTACATTAACATCCTAAGCAAGAAAGACTACAGATTGGAAGTGGGTGTAACAAAGATAGCCTGTGCCTGCCTTCACAACGTGTTCATTCAAGGAGTGTTAGAAGTGGAGCATCACTTGTGAGCTGTTCTTGTAGTTGTTATGGGGCGCTGAGTTGCCTGTGACTCTTAGTGGCCCTATGTACAACAGCCCTAAACCCTAACCTAGCCCATTAAAATCTTCTTGTCTCCGATACACCTATCACCATTTCTCCAGTTACTATATCAATCCATCTCATTTGGGGTCTTCCTCTCCTGCTCTGTCCCGCCACACTCCCAAGCATGATGTCCCTCTCCAAGGACTTGTCCCTCCTTGCAACATGTCCAAAGTAAGTTTGATGAAGCCTCAGAATCCTTGCCTCCAAGGGGTAGCCTGGCTTTACCCTCTCCAGGACGAACTTGTTTGTTCTCCTAGCAGTCTATGGTATGTATATTCAATACTCTTCTCCAGCACCACAACTCAAAGGCATCAATTCTACTTCTATCATCCCTAGTCATTGTCCAGCTTTCTGATGCATAGCAAGTAATTGCAAAGACCATAGACTGTATCAGGTGCACCTTAATCTCCAAACTGACATTGTTGCCCTTCAGTACTTTGGAGAGGTCTCTGACAGAAGATTTTCCCAATGTAATTTATCTTTTAATTTCCTGGCTGTTGGTATCAAGACTGTTGATTGTAGAGCAAGCAAACTGAATCAACAATCTCAATCTCTTCACCATCTATCATGATGCTGCCAATTGCCCCAGTGGTGAGAACCTTTTTTTTTTTTATGTTGAGCTTCAATCCATATTGAAGGCTATAGCCCTTAACCTTCTGCAGCAAGTGCTTCAGGCCCTCCTCACTCTCAGCAAGCAAGGTTGTGCCATCTGCATAACACAGACTGTTGATGAGTCTACCTCTAATTCTGATGCCACACTTCTCCTCAAAGAGCCCAGCCTCCTGGATAATCTGTTCTGCATATAGATTGAAAAGATCTGGAGATAGGACACAACCTTGATGCACACCCTTCACAAGTTTTAACCATGCAGTGTTTCCTTCCTCTGTCCAGATGACTGCCTGGTCCAAGTATAGGTTTCGCCTAAGAAAAATCAAGTGTTCTAGAATTTCCATTTTTCTCAGAGTCAGCCACAGTTTGTTGTAATCCACACAGTCAAATGCCTCTGCATAGTCAATTAAATACTGATAAATATTCCTCTGGTACGCTCTGCTTTCATCCAAGATCCATCTGACATTAGATATAACATCCTTAGGGCCATGGCCTCTTCTAAACCCAGCCTGCACATCTGGCAGTTCTCTGTTGACATGTTGCTCCAGTTGTTTTTGGAATCTTGCTTGCATGTGCTACCAATTATACTGTTCGATAATTTCCTCACTCTGTTGGATCACTCTTCTTTGGAATGGGAACAAATATAGATCTCTTCCTGTCTGCTGGCCTAGTTGGTTGTGCTCCAAATTTCTTGGTACAACTTGGTGAGCACATCCAGGGCAGGGCCTGTTTGTTGAAATATGTCAACTGGTATACCATCAATTCCTGGGGCATTGCTTTTTGACAATTCCTTCAAAGCAGCTTGAACTTCTTCCCTCACCACCACAGGTTCTTGCTCATACGTTGTTTCATGAACTCTCTGGTGGGTACTGGATGGAGAATTCTCCTGTTGCCTCACCCTTAGCCCTCACTTCCACAAACCAAAGCTGCCAGGCACCTGTAGTTCAGCACCTCGTTCCTGCTCTTTCTTCTGGTGTCAAGAGGTGAAACAGATGATTCAGGCACATTTCCTGCTCACATTTACTTAACCTACCACTGTTTCCATACACATGCTTGTTAATTAGTCACTGGATGGGGGAAACAACTAAGCACTGGACTTATTGCCAAAAGGTTGGCGATTCAGACACATACCCCGCCCTCCCACCTGCAATGTATCTTGGAAGACAAATCTGGTCACCGTCTTCTGACAGATTAATGATCCTCAGCTCACTGTCCCTCAGTTAGTTTGAACTCATAACATCCCTCCATTGGATTTCCAAGTTTGTAACTTGTAATAGGAGAGGACTGCCAATCTTTCTCTCTCTGAATTGCTGGTAGCTCCAAACCACCATCAATAGCACTGACTTTGGGTTAACAACACAACTCTCCACAAACCATGCTCCCCTAGTTCCTCCTCTGAAAGGGTACAGTGGCCTAGTGACCAGAATCTATGCTGCAATCCTGAAAGCACGCGGTTTGAGGCCACCAACCACTCCATAGGAAGAAGGGCAATCTCCTCCTGTGTGGTTAACTGCCTCAGAAAACCCGCTGGAGGGTCCGCTGTGAGTCAGTTTGAATCTACGGTACATCACCACCACCAGTAAAACTCTACAGAGCAATTCTACTCTGTACACAGGGGGTAACCATGAGTAGGAATCAACCGATGTACAAGAACAATTTGTTAAATGATGTTCTACTTTTATTTATATAGATAATACAATCCTCTACACACCATAGTGGTCTAATTCCTAGAGTATGGTCCTGTTAACCTAAAATCCATTCTTTGATGGTTCCAATCCACCAGAAGTGCCAGGAAAGGAAAACAGACAGTCACCTTCTGTGTGATTTGGAAATCCAATGGTTGTGGGTGAGAGTCAGCTGTGGGTTCCATCTGAAGGCAAGGAGAAAGAGAGAGAAACCCATGCTTCAAAATCTACTACTCCTTCCCCACCTATGGAACTCTAATTCATTTAATCTTTACAGCTTGTTTTGATGCCATTAAAGCAATTAAAGAAGGTCATTGCTTCAAAACTAGTTTCTGCCTTGTGTATTAATTTCAACAAGATGTATATTATCGACCCAAGTATGCAAACCCTCTTAGGTGGATGTTGCATGAGCAGAGATCCTGGGAAGGCTCATCTGGACAAAATGAAGCTCCAAAGGGTATGAAGACAAGTCACACTGGATCCCTCTTGGGGACTCCAGGCTCCTTTTAAACAAGTGGGCATTTAGAAGTGCAGTTTACTGTCAAGCATATCTTGCCTCTAATTCTGACCCTGCCATTCAGCTCACTAGGAGATGCAGTCTCCTCGTATGTAACACAAAGATAACACACCTACCAGGGATTGTGTGAAAAGTCAGTGAAATAGATGTAAAAGCAATTCTCTCTCTCATTGCTGTTGAGTCTGACCTGATTCATAATTGAGACTCCTTCCTTAAATGGGTTTCCACGGCTATAAATCGAACTGGAGGAGATTGCCCATCTTTTCCCCATGGAAATGCTGACAATATTAATGAGCAAAGAGGAGTCACCTTTGAGCACAATTCCCTATTATACCACAAAGCTGCCTATAAAAGTAATTAAGGATCTAGTAACTGACCTGAAACTTTGACTGCCATTGTATAATTTTTGTGGCATATTTGTGAGAACTTGTATTAAGATTTCTCCTGTCTCCATACCTTTACAACATGAATGCAGAACAGATCATCCGGGAGGCTGGGCTCTATGAGGAGAAATGTGGCATCAGAATTCGTGGACGATCTATTAACAATCTGCATTATGCAGATGACACAACCCTACTTGCCGAAATTGAGGAGGACCTGAAGCGCTTGCTGCTGATGGTGTCAAGGACTGCAGTCTTCAATAAGGATTGAGGCTCAATGTCAAGAAGACAAAGATTCTCACCACTGGACAAACTGGCAACATTAGGATGGATGGTGAAGAGATTGAGATTGTTCACAGCTTTAGTCTGCTTGGCTCCACAATCAACACTCATAACACCAGCAGCCAGGAAATTAAAAGACGTACTGCAATGGGAAAGTCTGCTGTTAGGGACCTCTCTAAAGTACTCACGAGCAATGGTGTGTCTCTGGAGACTAAGGTGTGTCTGGTACAGGCCATGGTCTTTGCAATAACTTGTTATGCATCAGAGAGCTGGACAATGACTACAGTGGATAGAAGGAGAATTTTGCTTTTGAGCTTTGGTGTTGGAGAAGAGTGCTGAGGGTACCATGGACTGCTAAGAAAACAAACAGATTCATCTTGGAGATGGTTAAACCCGGGTGCTCCTTGGAGGCAAGGATTCTGAGACTTAGTGTGACATACTTTGGTCCAGTTGTAAGGAGAGACCGGTCCTTGGAGAAGAGGACATCATGCTTGGGAAGGTGGAGGGCAGGTGCAGGAGGGGAAGGCCCTCTGGGAGGTGGATTGATTCAGTGACTGAGGCAATTGGGATGAGTGTGTCGGAGACAATGAGATTGGCACAGGACAGAGCAGAGTTTAGAGCTGTTGTACCTAGGGTCACTATGAGCCTCAAGCGACTCGATGGCACATAACAACACAACAACATTATTAATTTTATGTAGAACATAGTATCTTAAGCAGCTCTAGACATTTAAAATAAGCCCAGAAAGGGAACAATTTGGGCAGCCACAGTCAATAAGACTATGGCAACTGGTTCAAGTCAAAGTCTTTCCAATCACATGCCATGCTTCTTAGAGCTGGACAATGTATAAAGTCAACAGGAGAAGAACTGATACATTTGAGCTGTGTTGTTGGTGAAGAGTGCTGACTACTTCATGGGCTGCCAGAAGAACAAACAGATGTGTCTTAGAGGAAGGGCAAGTGTTTCTGGGAGATAGAGATGGGGAAGCTGCATCATACATATTCAGAATTTGTTTAACAGATGCTTATCCTTGGAAAAGGATATCATGCTTGGGAAGGTGGAAGATCAGCAAAGAAGAGGAATACCTTCAACGAGATGGATTGTTACAGTGTCTATGGAAATGGGCTCAAATGTGCCAAGGATGATAAGGGCAGTATTGGAAAGACAGAGTTCAGATCTGTTGTTCATAGGTTTGCTATGAGTTGTATTTGACTCTACAGCACTTAACAACAACAATTAATTTAGTTAATAACTAAATAAATGTAAAAAAAAAAGTCAAGTCATTTGAATCAAAGTCTCCAAGTAAATTCCTGAAAAGATTAAATGGAATCGGAATCATTCACTTTTGAACTTTATGACCCTAATTTTTTTTCTGATCTTATTATTATTTTTAATAAACATTTACAGAGATTTTGGAATTCCATTCATTTATTGCTGCACTTTTCTTTCTACCCACCCCTCCCCAACAGTTCGCTCCTCTCTTTGAAAAGAAAAAACAAAACAAAACAATTCCTTCATTGGTATACAATTTCCCCCTCCCTTCCCCCCACCCCCGCACCGAGTACACTTCTCTATGCAACCTTAATTCTGGATTCCTGTACTAACCATAATACTCAATCATATATCGCCTCTAATCTGTCCTTTCCCTCATCTGTTTCAATGCAGTATACATAATTTATTCATTTTTTTCTCATTCATACCCCAACCCTGATGTCAGACCCATTCTACAACAGTGGCACCATGCAGTATTTGTCCCTTTGTGACTGAGATATTACACTCAGCATAATATCCTCCAGGGTCACCCATTTTGAATAATATTGCTTGAGCTCCTTGTCTTTTAATGCGGCGTAGTATTCCATTGTGTGAATATACCACAGCTTCTCTATCCATTCATTTGTTGATGGGCACTTAGGTTGCTTCCAACTCTTTGCTATTGTAACAAAGCTGCGATAAACATGGGTGTGCATATATCTGCTTGGATGGCAGTTATGGTCTCTCTGGGGTATATTCCCAGTAATGGGATTGCTGGGTCAAATGGTATCTCTATTTGCAACTTTTTGAGAAAGCGCCATACCGCCTTCCACACGGTTGCACCATTTTACATTCCCACCAACAGTAAATAAGAGTTCCGGTTTCTCCACATCCTCGCCAGCATTTGTTGTTTGCTGTTATGTTAAATTTTGCCAGTCTTACTGGGGTGAGATGATATCTCACAGTTGTTTTGATTTGTATCTCTCTTAGAGCAAGGGGTTTTGAACATTTCTTCATGTGCTTGTTGGCCATCTGAATGTCTTCTTTGGTGAAGTGTCTGTTCATATCCTGATGACACTAAATTTTCAGACAAATATAAAAACTAGAGAGAAGAGTAAGTTCACCAGACACAGTTGCCTACCTCGAACTTCCCCTACTATTAGTGTCATCTCTGTTCCGAAGACCTCCTGCTCCTTGTTGGATGCATTTCTTTTCCAGCTTCAGAAGGAATAACACTGACCTCTAAATTGAATCCTTTGCAAACCAGTAAAATACAGCAGGTGCCTTAGCAAGGGAAGAAAAGATAATCTGTTATGTCTGCGGCCATAATTAGTCCTCAAGTTTCTCTTAAATAAAGTAAAAGTACAATTCTCAAAACTCAAGAAGGTATTTTCACTGCTAGAATTGCTCAAAGAGCTAGTGAAACAAAATCCACTATTGCTGCTAGCTGGAAAGATTAAAATAATTGCTGCTTTGACATTTATACAGAAAGTTATCCCACAGTTCTTATCTGCCATTTTATCATTTTCTTTGTATTTCCCCCTCCTGGCTAGCAAACAGTTCTTTGTTCTGAAATGTATCCACTTGAAACCACACCTCAGTGAGTCACCACAAGATGGATAGAGAGTCACAGCAACCTCTTAGTGCCAGGCACCTGAGCTCCGCAGGGTGTTAACAGTTCCTCATCTGAAAGTGGATCCCCAAGTCTCTCTCTCAAGGCACTGCTAAGTGAACTCAAAGCTCCGAAATTTTGATTAGCAGCTCTGGGACTCCAGTGGTGCAAATCCGTAAAGAAAACATCTAAATTTTTACATAAAATTAATTTAGCAATTGTACATAACATTCTTTCTGTCTCTGTAATTGATTTTCCAAATATTAAAATCTTTTTCACACTTAATCTTTAACAAGAGCTCTAAAAAATGAAAATCTTAAAATGTGAAGAAATTATATATGCTGATTGCATCTCTAAATTATAGATACTGTTTTTCATTTGGTATTTTTTACTATCCCACCATAATTTTCATATTATTTTTCTTTAATTTAAAAGCTACTTTTAATAAAAAATCACAGACAATCCCAAAAAAATCACAAAAAGAGAAAGACTATCATTATGTATCTTATGTCTTTCTTTATTACTCCCTTATACACACAGTCACCTTTCAATTATTTATTTCCTAAACAGGATCACTTAAATAGGAGGGAGATACAAAAAACAAACAAACAAACAAAAACCAAAAACAACCAAACCTCAGGATTTCCAAGTCAGTATTATTATTATAAAAAATTAATTATAAGGTTGTACAATTTGATGAAGGAGTGAGGGAAATTGGAAAAATCTGGTCTGAAAAGCAATGTATTTGAATTTTGTAAATAAACTGATACTATAAAAATAAAAATAAAGTAAACCAATGTTACTATTTTTATTTACCCATATTCTTGCTCTTCCACTAGAAAAATCAACAAATATAAAAATAATCCCCCAAATCTCAGGTTTCTTTTATAGATTCTCCTTTTACTTCAGAGAAAACTCTGCCTGTGCACAGTCTGCGCAGGTTCTTTTTCATTTTCTAGCCAACACTGTCAATGTACTTTGGAAGACTAGGTATTTTAAATTTAGGAAGATTTCTGATTGGAACCTGTCAGCAGCTGAACACAAAGAATTCACACCAACCTCAGATTGTGCCTTGAAATGCCACTTGGAACAATGGAAGTACCAGAAAAGGGAGAATGCAAGATATTTTTAAATAACTTCTACTAAGAAATAAAGACAAAACAAGAAAATGGAACACAGAAAGTGGAACCATCTGAAAAGCAGAGCTGGATTATGGTCAAATGGTTCAAGTTGTTAAAACTGTGTTCTTCGTTACTTAGTGAGTGAGATCCCAGTCTATACCCACAGCACAGCTCAGGCAAGCAAAAACACCACAGCTTGCTTCTGCGGTTAGCTGAAGGCATCTCCCAGGGGGTAATCAAGATTCACAGCCATCTGTGTGCCTCTCCATTGTCAACAAGAAGCCAATTATTCTCCTGAATTGGACTTCCATTGATTTCTGGCTTTGCATAGGATCATATATCACTATATTTTTAATAATAATAATAATAATAATAATAATAATAATAATAATAATAATGTATTTGTCCCAAATAGAGTTACTTTTTTTATAAATTCTTTCTAGTTAAAACTTAAAAATTATATTGTTTGACTTTCAATCATTTGTATACACTGTTTTATAACATTAATTACATAAAAAAAATCTGATTAATTACAACGTCTGATAACCTTTCTCATCATCCAATGTATCTGTTTATTAATTTTTCTCCCTTCTCTCTCCTGGCTCATCTACAGTAATGATTGTGTACAGAAACCTTTCTTTAGCTTTTTATAATAGTGGTCTTATCCCACAATTGACTTTTTAAAATAATTTTAACTGATTTCTTTACAATTGAACTTTGTGATTCATTTGCAATGGTTAGCAACATTTCCTCTATATGTAGCCTTGGTGTTCTATGATTTAGTATTTCTTTAGTGTTGTATAATATTACACGCAAGCAAAATCTTGCTATAGATTACCCCAAACCAACTAGAATAGTATATTAATAGAGAACTGCCAGAATTACAAGCTGGGTTTAGAAGAGGCTGTGTTAGTAGGGATAACATTGCTGATGTCAGTTGTATTTTGGCTGAAAGCAAAGAGTACCAGAGGGACTTTTATTTGTGTTTTATCAGCTATGGAAAGGCATTTGACCGTGTGGATCATAATAAATTGAGATTAACATTGAGAAGAAACAAGAATCCCGGAACATTTTATTGTGCTCACGTGAGATCTATACCTAGATCAAGAAATTATTGTCAGAACAAAGCAAGAAAATACTGCATGGTTCAAAATCAAGAAAAGAGTGCATCAGGGATGTGTCCTGTCTCCATACCTCTTCAATCTATATGCAGAACAGATTATTCAGGAGACTAGACTTTATGAAAAAGTATGTGGCATCAGGATAGGAAGAACACTCATCAATAACCTATGTCATACACATAACAGACACAACTTTGCTCACCAAAACTGAGGAGGATTTGAAGCATTTGCTGCAGAAAATCATACTACAGTCTTCAATATGGAACGCATCTAAACATCAAGATAACAAAGATCCTCACCAAGGAACCAATAGGCAGCATCATGACAGTTGGAGAAAAGACTGAGGTTGTTAATTACTTCATTTTAACAACCATGTTATGACAGTGGATATTTCTTAACAATTCACAATCAACATCTGTAATGCTAGCTGTCAGGAAATGAAAAGACAAGATGCATTTGTAGAATCTACTGTTAAGGATCTCTCCAGAGTGCAAAAGAATACAATGTCAGTCTAGAGAGTAAGGTGCTCCTGATCCAGGCTATGGTCTTCTCAGTTGCTTGCTAGGCATCTGAGAGCTGGACAGTGACTAAGGAAGACAAAAGAAGAATCAATGCCTTTGAGTTGTGATGCTAGAGAAGAGTATTGAACATACCTTGGCCTTCCAAGAGAACAAACAGATCTGTCTTGGAAAACGTGAAATAGATTGCTTCTCGGAGGTAAAGTATTTGAAACTCTATTTCACATACTTTGGCCATGTTGCCAGAAGGAATCAGTCCTTGGAAAAGGACATTATGTTTGGAAGGTTAGAGGGTCAGTTCAGGAGAGGAAAATCCTGTACAGGATGGATTAACATAGTGGCAATGGGGTCAAGTGTGTCAGAGATGATTAGATTGGCTCAAGAAAGGGAAAGGTTCCAAGCCACTGTTCATAGGGTTGCTATGAACCTATAGGGTTGGTAGTAACCAACTTGATGGCACATAGCAACAACATACTTCATCATGTGATGGTACAGTAGAGTATTATGCAACTTGTAAGTCAGGAAGCTCTAGTGGTCTAGTGGTAAGGAGCTATGTTATCAGCCCGAGGGCACATAATTCTAATTCACCAGCTGCTCTTTTGGGAAAAAAAAGGGGGGGCAGTTTCCTCCTATGGAATTTAATGTCTCTGAAAATCTGCTAGAATATCAGCTAAGGGTCAATTCTGACTCAATGACCATAAATTAGAAATTAGCAATTCATTTGAACTCGGGTTGTTCCCATCTCTTTGCAACTGTAAATGATGCTTCAATGAGCATAGATGTGCTTAAATCTCTTTGTATGGCAGCTCATATTTCTTTAGAGAGTTGTGATGCTAAATTGCCCCTTCTCTGGCACTTTGACTCTACCAGTGACTCCACTGCAAAAAAGATGGGTAATCTCCTTTCATGATATTTGTAGCACCAGAGGCTCTCAGAAATGAAAGGTCAGCTATGAGTACGTTCTGACTTGAGTGCAATGAATTTGAAGGTGTTTGGAGGTTTTCCCTCCCCCTTAGTTTATATTCATAGTAGTGGGATGGCTAGATGAAATGGCATTTCTATTCCCAACTTTCTAAGGTAACATCAAACTATATTCCACAGTGTATACACTACTGTACACACCCACCAGTAATGTGTGAGAGTTCAATCTCCACACTCAGCCTGCACTTTTTGTTTGCTTTCTTATTGAACTTTGATGTTGTTGCTCTGCTGAAATGATTTCTCATTATTGTTTTGATTTGCATCTTTCCTAGCTAAGGCACTCGAGCATTTCTGCATGTTTTCGTTGGCTCTCTGCACATGTGCTCTGCGGAATTCATATCGGGCATTCAAGGATGGTTTATCACTAGGGGAAAAATCAATAAAATTCATTTCTTAAACAAAACAAAATGAGGAACCATATGATCATATTTTATGCAGAGAAGGTATTTGACAAAATTCAATACACTTTCCTAAATAAAATAGGTTAAATAAAGTATGATAAAATCATTCACTAAAAGAGTTTACATAGGGAAATTCCCCAACATAATTAAAAGAGTATAGGCAACGTTAGAGACCACCATTAGTCTCACTGGAGGAAGATGGAAGGCATTCTTGTTGAAAATGGAAAGGAACTCCAGTATGTCCTGGAAGCCTTAGAAAGAGCAATTAGGCAAGAAAACAAAATAAAATGCACCCAAATTTGCAAAGAGGATGTAAAATTATTATATTCTCTTATTATATCTACTATTAAAGCTCTTCTATTTGCAAATGGAAATGGTGGGAGTGCAGGAATCGTGGCAAGCTTTTGCAGTGGACTGCTTTTCTGGGAATGTGTTTGACATGCAGATTTGCTCTGTCCCTGGAGTGAGGCTAGCCAGCCTGGGCCTAGGGTTTGAACCAGGAGGCGGCCTTAAGCCCAAGGCAGCTGGGAAAGAAGGGGCCATGTTGTTCCTGGTTTGGCTGGCTCCTCCCAGGCTTGTGGGAAGCTCTCCTTGACAGAAGGCAAGAGCGTGGTGGCGGGAGTGCAGGAATCGTGGCAAGCTTTTGGAGTGGACTGCTTTTCCGGGAATGTGTTTGACGTGCAGGTTTGCTCTGTCCCTGGAGTGAGGCTAGCCAGCTTGGGCCTAGGGTTTGAACCAGGAGGTGGCCTTAAGCCCAAAGGCTTCAAATTGTCTTCCTGTCAAACATTCTTCTAGGTGGTATAGCACTGGTCTGTGCGTTGCTGTACAGAGGTACTCGTGGTTGCTGTGATGCTGAAGCCTGTGGCAGTGATGTGCCAATCGTGGTAATGGGCACCCATGGTGGACAGTGTTGGCTGGAACTTCCCCACTAAATCAAGCCTGGAAGCAGGAGCGGCATCCACTTCCAAAATGGCTTGCCTCCGGAAACTCTATGTACGGACTGTGCTCAGGCTGTTCGTTCATAGGGTCGCTATGAGTCGTCTATGACTCAACGGCATTAAACAACAACAACATTTGCAAATGATTTATTAATACATATAGAAATTATCAAAGACTGCAAAACTGGCTCTAATTAACCAGTTCAGCAAAGTGAAAGGGTACAACATAAACACAGAAAAATGTGCTGATTCATCCCTAATGACAAAGAAAACGGCAAAGCAAATGAGGAAAATAATGCCATTTACAATAGTCCCCATGAAATGAAACATTTAAAACTAAATCTAATCAGAGATAGAAAAATCTATATAGTTTCCATTCTTTTGAAGGTATATGAAAGTTGGACACTGAGCAAGGGAAACTGAAGAAAAATTGATGCCTCTGAATTGTTGAGTTGGTGTAGAATATGAAATTACTGACAAAAGAACAACAACTCTGCCTTGGAAGAAGTGCTCCCGTATGACTCTTTAGAATAAAGAATGAGTATCTGTCTCATTTATGTTAGGCATGTTATCAGGAGGTGCTAATGCCTGGAAAAGGACATCATGCTTGGAAAAGTAGAGGGTCAGTGAATGACAGGGAGACCTTCAACAAGATAAAGTGACACAGTGATTATAACAATGGACTTAAGCAAGCAGAGATTGTGAGGGTGGGGCAGGATCACATATTGTCATTTTTAGTGTTTTTTTTATTCCTTTGCATGTGTCTGGATTAATGTGCAGTATTTACTTTTCAGAAATCAGTAGCAAGAAAATAACTTAATAAAAACGGGCAAATGATCTGAATTAAACGGATAGGATTTTAAAAAAATCTATACAAAGAAAACTTTAAAACCCCAAAAGACATATATAAGTGGAAGAATATACCCTGTTCATTGATTGGAAGATTTAACATTTTGAAAGTGACAATACTACCAAAAGTCATCTACAGACATAATGTAATCCCAATCCAGGTCCCATCATTATTTGTCAAAGAGATATTAAAAAAAACAATCACCAACTTCAGAGTAAGGGGAAATTAGTTTGGCTAAGGAAAGCGCTACTAAAAAAGAAAAGCAAAGTTACATCCCATAATCTCAAAATTTACTGTACAATTATGGTAATCCAAACAGCTTGGATCTGGCTGGACAGATAGACCAATGAAATAGAATTGAAAACCTAGGAATAAATCCATCCACCTATGGATAACTGGTCTTTGACAGAGAAGAAATCCACTAGGTGGGGAAAAGATAACTTCTTTAACAAATTAACTAAAATACCCTCATTGTCATTGAGTCAGTACCAACTGATAGCTGACCCCTCCTCCCTAACCCCCTCAGGTGGCCTTTCAGGGGCTGTAAAAGGCTCTTCGGAGGAGTTAACCTAACATTATCCTATTGAGCCTCTGGTGAATTCGAACCACGAGAAAGGTACACTTTGGCTAAGAAGCAGAACTTGGACTACACCATCAGAACTCCTTCTTAAGCAAGAGTGCTGGTAAAACTGGATATCCATTTGTAGAAAATTGAAAAACAGTGCTTTCCTCACACCATAAAGAAAAACCAACTCAAGATGGATCAAGGATTTATACAGAAAACAAAGTTCATTAAAGAAAAAGTTGGGCAACCTTAGAAGTTCCCTAATCAATGGCATAAATAGACTATCAAACATAACTGAAAATGTAATAATCAGCAGAGGTCAAATTAGACAAGTAAGATCTCCTAAAATTTCAATCCTTATTCTCATCGTAAGATGAGGTATTATCTGCATGACCACAGTCCAGAACAGGAGGTGCATAGCAAAGTGGACTAAGGAGGCCAGGGGAGGGAGGGAATTAGAATCTTTTTAAAGAGAAAACTGAACTGATGGGGATAGTGAGAAAAATGTGCAACAATGGATGGATGGAAATTCAAGTTTTCTGTTAACTTTTGTTAAAGTATTATTTTAAAAAAATAAGAAGAAATTCTCCAACGGAATGAAAGAGAAGCTACAGAATGGGAAAGAAATAATAGATAACAATACCTTTAAAATTTATTGGACATTCCAATACCTCAACAAGAAAAGACAAATTAAATTATTGTTAGCTCATCTGCTTGCAAACAATAGTGATACCCAATTCCAAACCAAACCAGTGCCCATAAGTCTATTCCATCCCATGACAGTTCTCCATTGTGCTTCCTAGGGAGTAAATCCTCCCTGAGAACTGCTGGTGAAGTCCAAGAAGTAAGTGAACTTTAAAAAGGATGGGGATATTGACTAAGAAGGCACTTTTCCAGTTCCATTTGTTACTCCAAGCTACATTCCGAGCCCAAGTTTTGCCTGCCTGTTTATGAAGAGACCAGACTAGATGACCTCATGGTCTCTTCCAGGTGTAAAATGCTATAAAAATCACAACTTTCTTAAATAGATGCTTCATAATAATCTAAACAATTACAGTAACCTATACTTTAATTAGATGCCCTGGTGGTAATGCAGGTTAAGTGTGGGGCAGCTTTCTAAAAGGTTAGCACCAGGTGCTACCTAGAAACAAGATGAAGCAGTATGTTCCTATAAACATTAGAGTATCAAAAAGCTGAGGGGCTATTACTTTGAGTTAGAATCAACTCAAAGGCTGTGTGTGATTGTTGAGGAATACTTTAATCTCAATAAGACTTGGTGGTGTAGTATATTATGTGTTAACTTGCTAACCAAAAAGTCAGCAGTTTGAATGCACCACCTACTTTATGAAAGAAAGATAGGTTGTCACCTCCCATAGAGATAATGCTTTGGGAACCCAAAAGAGCAATGCTAAAGTCAGAACTGACCCAAAGGCAGTGTGGGTTTGATTTTGGCTTTGGCTTAATTGACCTCTGCTGTATGTACTGACATCAATCTTCACATGACCAATTTAATCACCTACAAATGTAGTTCCTACCCATCCACTAACTGCAGTATATCCTTCACTCATCCTCTTCCATTTTCTAAGCTCTGACTCCTTAAGGGTCCCAGCACTTCCATTATGTGACTTAAGTGTACTCATATCAGATTAAATGTCACCATTAAATCTAATGCTCTGACACTGAGAGTTGAAATCTACAGGAAAATGCAGGACTTTTAGGCCAGCACAGGCCTATCAGGTGTCAGCAACACACACTCTACATCTGTTCTCTAATCCATTCTGAACATTGCTTCAACATACCTACAAATCTGATTTTGGGCCCTAGGTTCTGTAATAATTAAATCATTCTCCTGCTCTGAAAGCTGGCTCATCTATTTCAAAATCAATCAAGGGCAAACAATCAGAGCATCTAACAAAAATGAATAAGAAATGGAAATGCCTACCTTTTAATGTATCACTGCCTTTAAACTTGAATGCTAAAGGCTTTCTAAAGATTTTAAAAAGAATATTATACTGGATTTGTAAAAATCCTAATGGGAACACAGAATTCCTTTCTTGAATGTTACAAATAAGATTCTTTGGGGGAAATTTCTCCTTGTCAAAGTTCATTCTATTGGAAATGTCTTCAAATATCAAAAGGACTTAAGAGCTAGTCACTTCTCCAACAATTTTTAATACATCGTGAGGAATTATTCAAGAAATTATTCATCAACCTCTCCTTCAAGACATCTTCTTGCCAATCTCTACTGCCATTGTTGTCTACTTCAGAATTTAACAACTAAGAATATCTGGGGCCTAACAGAAGGATCTCTTCTGGCATAATGTGTTGAGCACTGAGTTGCTAACCCACAGGTTGGTAGTTCTGTTCCAGTCCACTATCTAACATCCCCAAAGGAAAAAGATGGGCAGTCTTTCCTCTTAAAAATATACAGCCTCAGAACCCCAAAGGCCAGTAGTTAAAAGTCAGACTCAATTTGATGGTAGTTTGTCAGATAATTAGCAATTACTTGTTGTGCATCATAAAGCTGGACAATGACTAGGGATGATAAAAGAAGAGCTGATGGCTTTGAGCTGTGGTGCTGGAGAAGAGTACTGAATATACCACAGATGGCTAGTAGAACAAAGAGATTCATCCTGGAGAGGGTGAAACCAGGCTGCCACTTGGAGGCAAGGATTCTAAGCTACATCTGACATACTTTGGGCAAGGAGTGACCAGTCCTTGGAGAGGAACATTATGCTTGGGAGGGTGGAGTGACAGCCTAAGAGTGGAAGACCTTCAGTGAGGTAGACTGACTCAGTGACTGGGGTAGTGGGGGTAAATGTGTCAGTAACCACCAGGTTGGCTCAGGATAAAGCAGGCTTCAGAGCTGTTGTATACAGGATCACTATAAGACACATGTGACTTGAAAGCATGAAACAACAAAGTGATTCACTAGGCACAATAGCTGACATGAAAAAAGGAGTATACTGCTAAGAGCACAGACTTATTCCAAACATTATCACTCCTACTTTTAAGCCTTTTGGCAAGTTATTTAAATTCTCTTTGTCTCACATTCCTCATCTATAAAATAGAGTTAATAACAGTACCCACCTCATGGAGTTGTTAAAGATATTAAAGGAGATTATTATTTGTAAAATTATTGGAATAGTGGTTAGACTAAATGTGAATTATATTTTCACTTGTTAATAAAATCTGACAAGTGTATTTCTCTTTTTTTCTCGTAATCAAGACACATCAAAGACTAGAGGTAAAGTGTAATACTTTGACCCCATCATTTATTTATAATTCATAACATTTACATGCTATTAAAATCAGCTTGCTGATAAAAAATAGTATTTTAGAATGGATATATTCTTAAAGTAATAACCAGGTTCCATTAGTGTAAATGAAAGGATAAAAAAAAAAAACTGTCTTGGTACTGTCTTAGAACATGGGCCAGTTTATGTGGTCCATCACTCCAATTATTAAATCTGCCACCTTGGACTTGAAATAGGACCTGTTTCTTATTCTGCTTTGCAACTATCATAGTAAGTGGCCAAGAACTATACACAAAGGGCATCAAGCAGCACATGGCGATAGACAGAAGACATCGTACTTTTTAAGGAGGGCAATATAAAACTTAGGAAACAGATACTAGTGATCTTGTACATGATGAACAAAATTATCGTACATATAAAAAGAGTTGAAATGGCAAATGTTGTGTTATATGTGTTGTTGTTGTCATGTAGTGTTGAGTCGGAACCAAGCCTCCAGTGAGTTTTCAGGGGCATATAATCACACAGGAGGAGACTGCCCATCCTTCTCCTGTGCAGCAGCTAGTAGATTCAAACCGCTTGCCCTCAGGATTGCAGGGCTGCCTTCTGCCACTAGGCCGCCCAACAACTTTAAAGAGAAACTAAGACATTTAAGATCAAAACTGCTTTTGCAACTGGAACAATTGGAAAGTTCAAGGAATGAGGACATTTTTCTGCCTGCGAAGAGATTGGCAGAGCAGTGTGTAAAAGTTATTTTAACAGTTCCCCAAGTGTTGTGTATTTATATAAGCCTGTCACTTTTAGTTATTCACTAGCATGCGTTCTCTCATTTAGAGACTCAGAAACAAAGTTCATTAAGTTCACATTCCACGCTCAACCCACAAATATCTATCCTTATCCTTCTTCAGCTAAAATCTGAACTCAAAAAAAAATTTTTTTTAAGGTTGATATTTTATTGGTTGTTTTAAGGGCCAGTACAGAGACATTATGAACAACCTGTACACAATTCTTAATGCACGTACCAAAAATCTAAAAAGCCATGTAGTTATAATTCTTTTCTAAATTCCAGTGACCTTCCAGCTTTAAATTTGGAGGAAAGTTTTCATAAAGAAGAAAATAAGTACCAATATCTTCAACTGTTGATAAACTGTCACATCATTAAGTCCCACTAATTCACAATTTACTATCACACACACTACACATTCAAATTTTCAACCGTTCACAGCACATAACAAGGTTATTAGGAAAACTGGATTACTAAGACCAAAGATGTTACAGAATCCACATAGTTCTGACAGGGAGAAAGCCATGAAAAGGGAGTGGTTATGTTTAAGAAGAAATTTTACTAAACAATGTTCTAATTTATGTATCTAAAAACATGGAAAATAGACTTAATTTAAAATGTTCGTCATAAATGCATGACTAAGACTCCAAACTGTCATTAAGTATACTATGTATTATGGGATATAAAAACTGTCCCTTTCCCCATGGAATGTTACACTGACATCCAAGCCCCCCCACAATTTTAACATCCCACATTTTCTGGTTGTACCAAAAAATAAACAACCAGCAAATGATCTCACCTCTTAAAAAAAAGCATTTACACTTAAAAATGGGATGAAGTGGGATTTCCTTCTTCTTAAAAATGTTTCTAGAGCTACTAAAAAAACTTGCATTTACAAAATAGTTGATAAAAATATTCCTCTGGATTGTACAAGAAAGGAGATACAGGGACCACTGATAAGACATGGTAGACAAATATTAATCAGACTTGGCTTCTTTTTCTTCTGCTTCATCAGAGGCTGGACTCTCTTCGTTTTTAGTTTCTCCATTTTCTGCAGGTAAATCTTGTTTAGTTTCTTGGTTAGCCACGTCAGCCTGTTTTCCCTTTGCTCCCCTTTTCCCTTTTGTTTGCACTTTTTTGTCAGAAGCTTCTTTCCTGCTGCCTTTTTGGGCTTCGTTTCCACTTTTGCAGGCGGCTTAGCTGACAGCCTCGCTGATCTCCTCTTGGGCTCCTCCTTCACCGCACCCTTGGCCGAGCTGACCTTCCTCTTGGGCATGTTGGCGACAGGGAGGGCTCGTGCCGGGTGCCGGTGGGCCGCAGCGCGCACAGAGCCTTCGCGAAGCTGGGTTGCTCTGGCACTGCCTCTCTGCCCGCCGCCGTGCTGCATGAACTCAAAATTTTTAAGGATGTTATTTCTCTTTCTTAAAACATAAAGTCTGACTCATTTTTAAATGGGCAGAAACAATTTCTTTTTATAACGACATAATGTATGAACAAAAAAAGAGTGATATATATTTATGAAGAATAAGAATATGTTTATGAGCAAAATATTCTTTGGAACAATGAAGTTGCAAGTAAATTTAAGAATAAATCTAGAAAAACGGATTCCTTTTTCTTTTATCAAGTGCGATAAATTATTTCCTCTGGGGCCACACTGCTGTAATACTTAAAATGAGTATAATTTAGGCTAATATAGGAAGAGGTTAGCTATGTGGTGTGAGTGTCTGCTGTGTGTGTGTGTGTGTGTGTGTGCATTCTAAATTAAGCAAAGATTCAGAGAGAAACCTTGGTTCATTCAATCAATAACATACAACTCAAAAACAGTAAAGAAGCCAACAGAAGTTTTTCAACTGTCACAAACAGTTTATTACAAAGACAGAGACAACAAGAACGTGCAGGCATCTACACTGTGTAAGAGCAATACCCAGCAATACATCTTATGTACCAAATGGATAAGGAATTGGTTTCGAGATCCTATTCTCAAAATCAGCTGGACACCAAGAAGGGTACAACTCTCGTCTGCCAGGATGTCAGATCCTCAGTCATGGTACTCCAATTGGATTCTCTTTGAACATATGCCCTTTCAAATGAAATTAATCAATCTCTTTATCACCCTCACTGCATCTGGAGCCATAATCATTACCCAACCGCTGGGAGAGAAATGAAACCACTAATCGCACGGGGAGTAGAGCTTCGTGTTCAGAACAGGCAAGTTTGTATTAAGTCCTCATTTGAAAAGTCATTTTTTATGACTAGCCACACAAGAAACGGTGGGAGCAGGCATCTCTACAACCAAAGCTGGCAGATGTGTGCCAAAGTGAGCCATCGTCATGTCATCAATTTGTTATCAATATACAAAATGGGCTTTAAAATGACTTGAGCATAATAAACAATGAATCCTAAAATCAACTGATAGTACAAGTAAACGTTGATTGCTACTGGTAGGTGTTACCAAATCAACAAGCAAGCAGAGTGACTCTATGAACAACAGACAGGAACCTCGCCCCTCCTGTGCCCTTCTCATGATCCCACACATGCTGGAGCCCACTGTTACAGTCACTGTGTCAATCCATTTTGTTCAAGGTCTTCTTCTCTTTGGCTGGGTATGATATTCTGGGTAAGAATTTCACATTCTATTTGATTCTCTGTACTCACCATAAAGGAGGGAAAGTATCAATCACATGAATGATTAATAATTCACAAACTTTACCCACCAGCAATTACAGGAACCCTATTTACAGTAGCAGTAACACAAATTCATCTAAAATTCAGGAATTCTCACCAATCTGCTCTTTTTTTAACCTTCTGCAATGTTACATTATTCGGGACCCAAAGAGGACCTTTGTTTCATTTAAAATTATAGCCATGTTCCTGCACAAAGCTGATGTGTGTTAACTGAAATATATTGTGCTTCTGACGTACTTTGTAATATTGGATGTATGGCCCCATAAGAAAAGTTATAGCATTAAAAATCATATTTAAGAATGCAATAAACATCATTGCAACCGTAGAGTCAAATGACCTCTATATTGGTTGCTTAAACCATGTAGTAATATTCAATGCAAGTAAAATATTAAAACAATAACAACACTTTCCTCTCCCAAGTGGCTAAAATTTCAGAGCTGTCTATATACCCTACAAGATTTTTCTTTAAACAGAATATTTAAGAAATAGAAAACACATATCTTTCCAATCCTATCAAGTATTTCCAAAAATATAAACTTAAACATACTGGCCAGGTCTTGGTAATTCTTAATAGCCTGTTCATTTAACTAAGGGTATATTTGTTTTTAACATGGCTTGTAGGTACTTTAAAGGATATTGGCTCTATTGATTTGTTTGTTGGAAAAAGACTCTTGCAATGATAAGGGAGTAGGAAAGGCCTCCTGGACATACGGAGTTCTAGGGATCATTAAAATCCCAGTTCTCTGCTACTATATCCCAGGTGAGTTTAAACACACTGCGGGCTTCTACTGAATTGGAAATTCTGCACACAGGTTTACTCCTGTGTTTAGTCGAGAAAGTTTGAAAAGCCTAGGAGGCTTGAAAATATCATAAATTTTAAATCTAGGAATGGCTTAAATCTGAATTTAAAACTCAACCATTGTCAGATAACATGTCTATCCACATCTAAAAATCAATTACAGATGTCTAACCAACTTGGTAAGTGAAAGTGATAACAAAAAATTATACCTTAAAATCAACACTCTTGGTACTAGCAGTAAGGAAATCAAAAGACAAGTTGCATTGGAAAAGTCTGCTGTCGGTGACCACTTCAGAATGCTAAAGAGCAATGATCCCAGTCCAGACACTAAGATCCACCTGATCCAAGCCATGGTCTTTGCAATTACTTGCTATGCTTCAGAGAGCTGAACAATGATTAAGGATGACAAAAGAAGAATTGATGTCTTTGAGTTGTGGTGCTGGAGAAGAATATTGAACACGCCATGGACTGCTAGGAGAACGAATGGGTCTGTTTTGGACAGGATGAAACCAAGTTTCTCCTTGGAAGCAAGGATTTTGAAGCTCTGTTTCATATACTTTGGGCATGTGGCCAAAAAGGACCAGTCCTTGGAAAAGGACACAGTGCTTGGAAGGATGGAGAGAGAGCGCAGGAGAGGAAGACTATAGAAGGGATAGACTGACATAGTAACTTGGGTAATGAATGTAGGTGTGTCAGAGACCATGAGTTTGGTTCAGGATAGAGCAGGGTTCAGAGCTATGGTGCAGAAGGTCACTATGAGTCAGAGTTGACGTGATGGTACACAACAACAACAACATATACAAATAGGGAACCATTTAAGTAGGAAAAATAAAGAAACTTCTTTATTCAAAATCAGTAAAATACTTATGAATAAATTTTAAAAAGAAGTCCAATGCTTGCACACTAAAACTGATAAAACACTGATGAGGAAAACAAAATGAAAAGACTGAATCATTTATGTTCTGAAAGATCACAGTTAAGACTTCAACTCTTCCACAAATCGGTATATACATCCAACACAATACCCACCAAATTTCCAAAAACAATTCTGAAGAGATTATAAAGCTGATATAAAATTTCTATAAAAATTCAAGAGTCGTAATAGCAACAACTTAAGAAATAAAAAACACAAATACTTTTCCTTTCTGATTTAAAAAGCTGCGCAAACAGGATAGTAATGGTCTAAGTGTAGACATACACATCTGTGGAAAATAATGAGTAGTCTCAAACACTTATATTTATGATCAATTGATTTTGAACAAAGGTGCAAAGGCAACTCAATGGGAAATAAACCTGTGTTTTTAACACATGTCATTAGTATAACTGATACCTGCAATTGGGAAAAGAAGCCCTTAGATTCTTACCTGAAATCTTACAGAAAATAAATTAGAAACAAATTCTAGAGCTAAATCCAAAAGCATATTTAAAAATTAAACACCATGATTAAGAGGATTTATTCCAAGAATGCAAGGGTAGTTCAACTTTAGGAAAATCAACGAACGTAAAATACACTACATTAATGAAATGAAG
This sequence comes from Elephantulus edwardii, assembly GCF_000299155.1. Classification (NCBI taxonomy): domain Eukaryota; kingdom Metazoa; phylum Chordata; class Mammalia; order Macroscelidea; family Macroscelididae; genus Elephantulus; species Elephantulus edwardii. The sequence continues at coordinate 1,750,742 of NW_006399893.1, read as the reverse complement.
AAACATGTGTTCATCTCAATTGAACAGAAGAAAAAAAAATGAAAAAATCTTGTATCTTTTAATAAATAAAATAATTCAAGAAACTCAGAGTAGTAAGAAGTTCTTTCAATATAATTAAAGGCTTTTATGAAAAACTCATAGCTGACATTACACTCAATAGAAAAATCCTAAGTGTTTTTGCCTTAAGATGAGGAAAAAGATCAAGGATTCTTACTGTCACCTCAGCCATGCAAACACATCAGAAGTCCTCTCCAAAGACATCATTCAAGGAATGGAAATAAAAGATAGCCGAACCAGAAAAGAGCAAGTAAAACTATCCCTTTTCGTAGATAGGATGATGTTAAATAAATAAAACCCCAAAGATTCCACAAAAAAGCTATTAGAGCTCATAAATGAATGCAGCAAAGAGGCCGGGTACAAGGTCAGCATGAAGAAATCAGTCAGGTTTAAAAATAGATCAGAGACTTCTATCTAAGAGCTAAAAGTATAAAACACATAAGAGATAATCTCTGAAACCTTAAATTAGGCAAAGATTTCTTCTCTAAAATACCAAAAGCATAATCTATAAAATCAAATTGAAAACAATCAATAAATCAGGCATCATCAAGTTCAAACTTTAAGAGTCCTAAAGGTAACATTAAAAAATGTATAGTGGGCAGGGAGAAGGGTGCAACAATGAATGAATGGAATTCCAAAATCTCTGTAGATGTTAATTGAAATGAAAACTAAATAAATTAAAATATTAAAAAATATATAGTGGAGGAACAGACTGGAAGATAACATCTACCAATTTCCTATTTAGTAATGAACTCATGTCCAGAACACATTTTAAAAATACTACTTCACACTCACTAAAATGATTTCATAGCATACAACAACAACAACAACAAAACCTTAAAAAAAGCTATGGAGCAGTTCTAAACTACTCTGAATATATGAAGTCACAATGAGTCACAATTGGCTCTGCAGAAGCTAACAACAATAACAAAATAGTTATGATTAAAAATGTGGACAAAATATAGGAAGAATGGAAAGAAACAGGAATTCATATCTAGTACTCGTGAAATAGAATAACCTGGCATAGGAACATAATTGTCAGTATTGTGCTGTCAACTCAAATGCACATGGTTTGAAACCACTAGCCGCTCTGTTGGAGAGAAAAAGATGGGCAACCTCCTCCCATGCAATTAACTGCTTCTGAAAAATCTGCTGGCGGGTCAGCTATAAGTCAGTTCTGATTTGATAGTATATAACACACAATTTTAAGAGCTTCCCAACTAGTTATCACAAAACCCAGCAGGTCCACTTCCAAGCAGTTGTTGTTGCTCTGTGCCCTTGAGTTGACTAAGATTCACAGTGACCCTGTGAACAACAGCTCTGAATTCTGTCCTATCCTGAGCCAGTTTCATCATGTCTGACACACCTGATCCCATTTACCATAGTCACTGTGTCAGTCTATCTTATCCAGGATCTTCCTGACCAGTGCTGACCTTCTATCCTTCCAAGCATGATCTTTTCCAAGGACTGGTCCCTCCTGACAATATGATCAAAGGATGTGAGAGCAGTTTGAATCCACCAGATGCTCTACTGGAGAAGGAGGAGCAACTTCCTCCTGTACCAGTCAGATCTGATTTGGCAGTACACACACACACACACACACACACACAAAAAAAAAAAAAAAATAAAATAGAATAAAGTCCTGTCTCTAAGGAGCCACTTGGTTTCACTCTTTCTGGGATAGATCTGTTTGTTCTCTTGCTGGTCCATGTTCAATACTCTTCTCCAGCACCACCATTCAAAGGCATAGACTTTTCTTCTCTCAACTTTAGTCATTGTCCAGCCTGGATCAGGTGTGTCTTAGTCTCTAGACTGACATGTTGCTCTTTAGCACTCTAGAGAGGTTGCTGACACCCTCAAGAGAAGTTATAATATATGTCCACAACAAGATTGGTAAAGATGTCTCTAGTAAAAAATGCCAAGCACTCAAATGCCAAGCAATTTAGGAATTCATTTTAAAGAGAAAAGATGATATAGCCATACAATTAAAGATTAATCAGGCAGCTTTGGTGGCCCAGTGGTAATGAGGTGCACTGTCAACTCAAAGGCATGGGAGAAAGGTAGACAGTCTGTGATTTTCTCTGAAAACCCACTGGAGGGTCAGCTATGAGGTGGTTCCGGCTTGAAGGCACAGAACAACCACAAAGACTAAACAGAATATCAGCCTTCACCACCAGGCTACTTTAAAATCTACATACAAGAGATTAAATTAACAACAGCAACTCAAAAGATCAGAAAGATGTTTAAGGGAGCAATGAGCTTATGTCAACAGAGAGAAATAACTGGGAAAACAAGGATGAGAATGGTTTCACAACTGTATGGAAATAATGAATAGCATTTTATCGTTCGTACAGAAGTTATTAAACTGCTGTGTGCATTAATGACAAGAACAAAAATAAAAGTAATTCTTTTTTTAAAGTCATGAATTACTAACTAATGCAGTGATTAAACCTCAGAGACACTTTGTCATCTGAAAGAAGCCTGACACCATACACCTATATTGGTTGACTCTTTATAGGAAATGTTCAAACAAGTCCAATCTATAGCTCTCACAGCTGGCCAGTTACGTTGAACTCACTTCAACCTTCCATCAGGTTTCTGAGACTGTAAATCTTAAGAGGAGATGGCCCCGCTTTGGCCCACAGAGCAGCTGGTAAATTTAAACCACTGACTCTTCCTTTTGCAGCTCAACAAGCTACCCACTTTGTTCCTGTTGTTAGTTGTTGTTGTTAGGTGCTGTAGCATCGAGAACAATTCAGAGCAACCATGTGAACAAAAGAGCCGAACCCTGTTCTATTCTGTGCCATCCTCACACTTCCTGACACACTAGAGTCCAGTGAAGCTAGAACTTCTTAAATTTCTGGAGAGAGAATAAATTGGTCATTGCCTCGGGCTTAGGATAAGAATGGGAATAAACTGTAATCCAAGAGTGTTTTTCTTCGGTGATTACAGGATCTAAAATGCCATTGCCATCAGAGTTTCACAACTCAGTAAATTTACTAAAACTCACTGAACATTTTAAAAGGTTAAATGAGGGATATGTATAAAATTGAGTCAAGAGAAAGGTATTATACTGCAAGGAGTGAACAACCTAGTATCAATAAGGAAAAGGAGCCAAGATAATCAAAGTAAATACGATCGCACATACAAACATCAGTAAAAACAGACGTTAATGAAGAGTGGATACGGGCAAGATGAACAACAGTGGTGGTGGTTTTGCGAGGTGCCCTCGAGTAACTACAACTCATAGCTACCATATAAAAAATGGATCTGAACTTTGTTCAAATTCTGTGTCACCTTCATCTTCTCTGTTATGTGTAAGCCCATTTTTTCAGTCATTGTGTCAGTCCATCTTGTGGGCATAGATAAATGAAATGACACTCATGGCTGTATGGATATGACAGATCATATTTTTAAATGTGTATCTTTAACTGCTGGAAACAGATCCATGTACATGCAAGAACAGAGGGAGAAAGTAAGAAAAGTTCTTGGTCATACTCAAGCACCTTGAACACATGAGTTAACAGGCAGGGCAACTCAGGACCACACACAGCCATGAGGGATGGCAAGTTCAATTGCATAGCGTAATTCACAAAGACAATGTTCTTTATCTTATTTTGGTGAGTAGTTATTGGTACCTTAAAAGTGTATGATGAGATATCAAGGGTACAACTATTGTTCTATGGTTGTGTAAAACAGAGTGAAGAAAAAGCAAAGATTTTTTGATCCAGAGGACTAAAGCATCACCTCTACTAGATTCTGAAGCCAGAACTAGATAGATGGTGTACAGCTATAACTGCTGACAGCTCTTACATGGTTTAGAATTTAAGGTTGCTATTGTTGCTGTGTGCCATTGAGTCAGAACGGACCCACAGCTAACCCTCCAGCAGGTTTTCACATGGGAAGAGAGATCTCTGGGAGGGACACACAAAATTACAGAATAAATATCAGAACTATTATTTTTTTAAAGATTAGGCTTATTCATCTGATAAAGACTGGTGGAAGCATCTAGATAACGTTGCTGGTGAGTATCATTGAGTTGGAGCCGACCGTTTGCAGAGGCAATTAATCACATAGAAGGAAAATGTCCATCCTTCTCGCATAAAACAGCTGGTAGATTTGAACCATGTTGTCTTTGGAATTACAGCACAGTTTCTTACCACTAGGCCACCAGAGCTCCACTAAATAAGGCAGGTCTAAGAAATTCTTCAACACTGGAACTGAGAACTGTCCTCCCATTTCCCACTCTCTTGGCTCAACATGTATTTAAACAATAGATATGTCCTGAAGGGGCTTAATAGCAGTAGAAGAAATGCATGTCTTAGAACAACCAACCATACAAGAACTAAGGGCAGCATTCCCCAGGGATGAGCTCAGAAGGCTGAAGACTGGAAAGGATGGAAAGGAAGGGTGAATGATAGGAAGAAAAGCAAACATAGGGAGGAAGTGGTAGAACCCTGTTACTAAAAGATTAGAGTCAATGTCACAAAATAATGTGTGTGTACTGTTTAAGAGAAAACCAATTTGCTTTGTAAACATTCACTTACATCACAATAAATGATTAAGTAAGTAAACAAGTACATTTGGGGCATGTAAATTGTATTCACTGAAAAATTTTATCAGAAATGCTTTGCCCATCTCCTCAATCTGTCTGGAAGTTCCACTCAAACATATCCACCATGGGTGAGACCCTGTGGGTATTTGAAACACCAGCTGCATTCTCAATCACCTCATATGCGTGTGAAAGTTGTACAATGAATAAGAAAGACTAAAGACGAATCCATGCATTAGAATTATGGCCTTGGTAAAGAATTCTGACTGTGTCTTGGACTGCCAGAAGATTGCACAGAAGAAGTACAATTAGGATGCTCCTTAGAATCAAGGGTAAAGGGACTTTGTTGTACAAACTGTGGGCATGTTATCAAGAGGGGCCAGTCTCTGGAGAAAGACATCATGCGTGGTGATACAGAAGGTCAATGAGAAACGGAAACTTGTCAACTAGATGGATCGGCACAGTGGCTGCAAAAATGGGCTCAAACCCAGCAGTGATTCTGCTGGTGCATGGTCGGGCAGTGCTCCATTCTGTTATACTCAGAATAGTGAAAATGATAATCCCACCAGAAGCAATCTACCTATTGAATGCAATCCCAACACAGATACCAAATTCATTTTCAAAAATATCAGAAAGTCATCTGGCAAGTTTATTTGGAAAGGAAAGTGACCACAAATAAGGAAAGTACTTGAGAAAAACAAAAGTGAAGTGGGAGACATAGCACTCTCCAATCTCACAACCTACTGCACAGCTGTAATAACTAAAACAATGGTACAAGACACATAGATCAAAAGAAGAAAATTAAGAACCCAGAAATTAACTCATCTACCTAAGGTCAACTGGTATTTGACAATGAAAACAAAACAAATGAAGAAATGCCAACATCTTCAACAAACAATGCTGGCAAAACTGGATTGTTACCTGCAGAAAGCTGAAGCAGGATCCACATCTCACACCATACACAAAAAAGCCCCAAACCATAAAGATCATAAGAGACTAAATGGGACTAACCTTAGAAGGCCTTGATGTCTAAGTTTCTGGCAAATACAGCCAGAAACACAGAACAAGGAGAGTATAACATTGATGAAAGGGACCATCTAAAGATTCAATCCCTATGTGCATCAAACCCTTTTCCCAATGTTGTTGTTGTTGTTGTGTACTGTAGAGTTGGAACCAACCCACAACTGACCCTCCAGTGGGTTTTCAGAGGCAGATATTTACATGGGAGGAAACTGCTCATCCTTCTCCCATGGAGTAGCTGGTGGCCTCAAACTGTGTGCCTTTGGGATTGAAGTACAACTTCTTGCCACTAGGCCACCAACCCCTACTGACTGGAAAAAAACATTTGTCAATGCCATCTCAGAAAAGGGTCGTATAGTGAATATTTATAGAGTACTGCAGGGCATCCACAAACAAAAGGCTGATAATCCAGTTACATAATGGGCAAAACACATAGAAAGACATTTCACAGAAGAACATATTCAGATAGCTAGCAGACACATGAAGGAATGCTCAAAATTACTGGCAATAAGAGATGCAAATCAAAACAACAGTGAGATATCATCTCACTCTAGTAGCAGTGGCAAAGTTTAACAGGACAGCAAGCAATACATATTGGAGAGGATGTGGAGAGATAGAAACCCATATATTGTTTGTTGGTGGGATTGTAAAATTGTACAACCACTCTGGAAAGGAGTTTGCCGTTTCCTCAAAAAGCTGAACATAGAAATTCCATATAACCCAGCTCTCCTACTGCCAACAAAATCAGAACTGAAAAACAAAGAAAGACTTGTACACCAATGTTCACAGCATCATACTCACAGTTCTAAGAACATGGAAACAGCCCAAGGGCCCATCAACAAATGGATGGGTTGATAAATTGTGGTATATTCACATGATGGAATACTATGCAGCACTCAAGAGACACAATTTTTAAAAATTTTACCTAACATGGGAGAGAAGAGTGCATTATGCTGAGTGAACTAATTCAGTCTCTTAAGGACAAATACTATATAAGACCATTGTTGTAAAAATAGAAGGAAAAAAAAAAATAGAAGGATGACTAGTAAGATGTCTATGAAAGTCCAAGGCAGGAAGGGGAGGGTGCAGGGTGGCTGAGGGTGGGTGGGAGGGAAGTCATGAAGTTGCAGAGTTTGGTGTGCAGAGGGCGGGGTGAAGAAATTGGGAAAGATCCAGCAGAGACCTGAAAAGGCAGGTAATATTGGGTAGAGATCAATGGTGATTCATTTTCTAAAACACAATACATAGGAATGATTTTATGAAACACAATGTAAATGAGGGAACGGGTGAAACACAATGTATATGAATGAAACATAATGTATACAAAATTTGTATAGAATAACCAATATAAAACAACAACAAAAACCACCCCAGAACATAGGATTACAATGAGTTAGAACTGACTCCATAAACACCTAGCGACAACCACCACCACAAATCACAATTTATAAAGCTATTAAAAATAACCAAACTTTCAAGCTAATAATTACCAGCATTTAGCAGCCCAGAATGGTGTAAAGAGAAGCCGCCCCATTCACTAAAAGCTTTTGTTCATGTGGATTATCAACCACTCAAAAAGGTAAGTCATTAATATGAATTCTAAGAAAATACAAAAGAGTGTTAATATTGCTGGTTCCTGAGCCTCTCCACAGAAAATGACATCATCATAAACAATTCTGAATTCAACTTTCAGAAGAGGAAAACTGCAAACTCTTCTAAATAAACAGAAATCAAGTAGTGAGAGGGCACTGGGCTAGTCTTAGGCCCACTAGACAAGTAAACGTCATTATTTAAACCTGGTTCCCTCAAATATAAGATAAATTGAGATCCTTGCCGTCCTTTTAATGTCCCTTACTGAAGATTAACATAAATAAAGGAGAAAGCTCTTTAGTATAAATTTTCATAATTATTACCAAACATAAATTGCTCAACTGTGGGGAGGGGTGAAAAAAAAAATTGCTCAACTGTTGCACTCTTGTTGTTGTTATGTACCATAGTGTCAGAACCAACCCATAGCTGACCATAGTGGTCAGAAGCAGTTAATTGGGGGAGAAAGCCCATCCTTTTCCCACTGAGCAGGTGATGGCCTCAAACCAAACCCCCTGCCTCAAACCAAACCACATGCTTCAAACTGAACCACATGCCTTTGGAATTACAGCACAGCGTCTTGCCACTAGCCCACCAGAACTCCCTTTACTTATCTTAACTCCAATTGTAAAGATGGGAGCAGTCAATCCTGTGGATTAAACTCAAACATTGGTTTGGCAAACAGGTCTCACCGCCATGCTTCCAAAAAAGCTTTGAAACTGCATTCTACCTGGCCACCGTTTTCAGTATTATCCCAGAGGTCTGCTTTGAACACAATAACTGAGTTTTATCAACATGAATGTCAGGGGGGGAATATTACAGATTCAATATTTGAAAAAGCTAAAGGGCATGAAGAATGCCACTTGTTTTTAGATATCATGGAGTTAATTTAAACTCAAAACAACCCTTAAAAACACTGTCCCTTGGCCATTCTTACAATCTTTGCTGTTAGCCCACTGTTGAGGAACAAAATTATGTTTATATATTTCATGGCCTTTTCAGAGGGATATGTATCATTAGGTTCATCCCTATATATAAAAATAAAATCTCATTCTAAATGTCAGAAAGACAAAGAACAAGTCTCATAAAAGTAAATGTACACTATTAAGTGTGAGTAGTTTTGTTTTCATTTATTCCCATTTTACTGATGCAAAAGCAGGTGAATAAAGTCATAGTATCTGCCTGAGGTCACACGAACACTGGCTGAGACCCGAGGCAGACTAATTCAAGACACATGTTCTTAACTCCTTCACCCCCAACCTAGCATGTAGCCTTACTGGCTCTTTTGCATAGGCATCCATATTTGAAAAATTGTATAAAGTTCTGTAGAAACACAGTAAAGATAATTATGTCTCTAAACAATTTTCTAAAAAAGATTAAAATTGCAACTACTCCTTTTCAAGACAGTGTGTATATGTGAGCAGCTGCATTCAATTAAAAAAATTATTAGCCTAGAGGGAAAAGCTACCAAAAAACAAAACAAAACCAAACCAAAAAACAAACCAACAAAACAACAAACACCCAAACAAAAAATCCCACAAAACCCAACCAAAACCAACTCCATACGTTATCCCTCTCATTTCTTGCAATATGTTGGCAGTTTTGTTATGAAGTGTATCCATGAATTAAAATCACCACTGATTGGCAAAGCCATTTATTTCTATGGTAGCTCTAAAGCTTACTCTTAAGGGGCCACCAGCCCACTGCCATCCTGTCAATTTTGACACATTGCAACTGTCCAATAGGCTTATGAGGCTGTAAATCTTTAAGGAAGAGGCTGTCCATTTTTCTCCCTAGAAGCAGCTGGAGTATTCGGATTTTTGACCTTCAATTAGCAGTACAACATGGAATGCAATATACCTTTAGAGCTCCTTACATTTTGAGGGGAGGGTTTCATGTGCTACAAAGTCAGAATCGACTCACAGCTTGTAGTGGGCTTTCAGAGGCTGTAAATAGCATAGGGGAAGTACACCCATCTTTCTTCTATGCCACAAATGGTAGAGTCAAACCACCTGGCTTTGGGTTGGCAGCACAACTCTTTTCCACTAAGCCACCAAAGAGCCTCCAAATGTAAGGAAGGTTATGCTATTATCACAGATTTCCTACATAACCCACAGTATGTTGTCCACAGTAATTACAAAGAGATAAAGCAACAAAAGAAGGTGCTTAGTGCATATTCTTTCTTTTACTAGAAAAAGTTCCTAAGCACAAAAGAATAAAATTGTGAGATGTGGAAAGTGCATGCCTCTTGAATTATTTGTCTAAGTCTCAAATGTCACCTATAGCAACAACTTCTGTGCCACTGACAACTTCTTTTTGAGTAAAATTTTGGGGATTTTGTGGAAATATTAAAATAATTACATTGATACAGTGACTCAATAATCAACCAAAAGGAGGTGATTTTTTAAAAATTTGTTACAATTAATATTGACTATGCCAATTTATGCTAAGTTTTAAGTCATGATCTTTTCAATCATTTGCATCTGAAAGCTGGACCATAAATAAGGATGAGAGGAACAGAACTAATGTCTTTGAGTCATGATGTCCCACAAGAGTACTGAATGAATATCCCATGGACTGACAAAAGAACATACAGATATGTCTTGAAAAAGTGCAGCCAGAGCACTACTTAGGGGGAAAGATGGCAAAGCTTTGTCTCTCATACTTCTGGCATGAGAAGCTGTTGCAGATGCTTGTGACTCATATAGTGACCCTACGTACAACATCTCTGAACCCTGCTCTATCCTGAACCAACCTCATTGTCTCTAATCTACCCCCATTAAACCAATCATTGAGTCAATCTCTCTCATCCAGTGTTTTCCTCCTCTTCACTGTCCCTCTATTCTTCCAAGCATGATGTTCCTCTCCAAGGACTGGTCTCTCCTTTCAATATGTCCAAATTATGTCAGAAGAAGCTTTAAAATACTTGCCTCCAAGGAGCATCCTGGTTTCACCCTCTCTAGGACAAATATCTTTGTTCTCCTACCAGTCCATGGTATATTCAATACTCTCCTCCAGCAATACAGCTCAAAGGTATCAATTTTCCTTCTATCATCTGTAGTCACTATCTAGCTTTCTGATGCATAGCAAGTAATTGGGAAGACCATGCCCTGGGTCAGCCACACCTTAGTCTCTAGACTGACATCATTGCTGTTCAGTTCTCTGGAGAGGTCCCCAACAGCCGACTTTCCCAATGCAATTCATCTTTTTATTTTCTGGCTTCTGATAACAGAAGTGTTGATTGTGGGTCCAAGGAAGCTGAAGCTATTAACAATCTCAATCTCGCCACCATCTATCATGATGCTACCGATCAACCCCGTGGTGAGAATTTTTGTTTTCTTGATGTTGAGCTTCAATTCATATTAAAGGCTACAGGTCTTGACCTGCTGTAGCATATGCTTCAGGTCCTCCTTGATTTTGGCAAACAATATTGTGTCATCTGCATAACACAGGTTGTTGATGAGTCTTCCTCCAGGCCTGATGCCGCATTCCTACTCATAGAGCCCAGACTCCCAGATGATTTGTTCCACATAGATACAAAAGGTATGGAGATAGGATGCATCCCTGGCATACACTTTTCCTGATTTTGAACAATGCAGTGTTTTCTTGCTCTTTTCTGATGACTGTCTCCTGATCCAAGTATAGGTATCTTATAAGCACAATCAAGTGTTCTAGGGTTTCCATTTCTTGCAGAGCATGTTGTTAGGAAAGGCTAATTCTTGGAGAGGGACACCATGCTTGGAAAGGTGGAGGCTCACCAATGACATGGATTGACACGATAACTGCAGCAATGGTCAGAAATTATGAGAATGGCACAGGATAGGAGAGACTTCAGATCCATTATTCACTGGGCTGCTATGGGTCATACTTGACTGGGAGACACCTAACAACAAGATCATGACACAGCAAGCTCTAAATGTCTACCTGTAGGAAGCTGTGCTGTTAACCTCCAGGTGGCATCTCTTTGGTGGTTCAAATTCTCCAGCAATTCTGTGGAAAGAGATGGGCAATCTCTTCCCTTGTGACGTAAAGCCTCTGAAACCTGCTGGAGAGTCAGTTATGAGTTAGTTTCTAACTCAACGGCAATGATTTCGAGTTTGAGTTCATTATAACTCTCAGTGTCTTCCTGTCAAGATTTACAGCTTCAGAAGTTCAGTGGAGGTTCACCATGAGTTAGAATCCACTCGAAGGCAATAGGAAATGGGTCATCAGGAAAATGTTTAAAACAAGTACTTAATATTGGTCTATGAATTCACATTAGTGTCTTCTGGTCTTTATTTTATAATTCAATTGAAATTTGATAAACTTGAACTGTTTTTAATATTTTTTTTTATTTTCCTAGTTAAGAATAAGTCAAAACTATAGGGGAACAAAATCCAACTATGTTAAATATCAAAATTCTGCAAGGAAGGAAAAGTAGAGAGATACTCTCCAGTGGTCATAAAGGAACTCCTCCACTGATGGTATGACTTTCAGGTAAAATTCTTTCCTGTATCAATGACCAATTTAATGACCAATTTAAAAGCTTAATCCACACAAAATCAACTAGATTCCATGAGCATGTGGATTAGATCTTTAAAAACTTAACTGTGAAAAGTTTGGTGGCCAGTTAATTTCATCACAAGGTTTTTTGTCACACATGCTCAAGGAGAATAACTGAGTCAATATGGGGTAATTAAGGGTATCTTCAACATTCCTTGAAGTCCCAAATAAGCCACCTATTGTGGAGGTGATATAAACATAAATGAGGAGACTTTCCATTTATATAGGAATAGGAAATATGTACGTATTTTCACTACCCCCAATACAGGACTAAAAGAGAGAGAAGGCATTAAAAGTAGAACTTATCCAGAGTCAAAAGCACAGAGCAAGGCTGACACTATAGCAATGAATGCTGGAAATAAGAAGGTAAAGGAACACCAAGTAATCCGGGAATGTGAAGGCGGCAGATGGTCAGGTGCCTACAAGAGGACTCTACAACAGTAACAACAACCAAATTCTTCTCTCGGAAGGTTGGGAACCTACAGACACCCTGGAGGAACAGGGCTTGTGGCCCTGAATAGAGGGAATAATTAAAAGTTTAAAAATAGAATTAATTAACTCCCTCTGCCCCCAGATCTCTACCTATGTCTCTTCCTCAATCTCTGCTGGAAAACAGACAGCAAACTAAGCTCCTGGGCAACAGGCAAAGTGGTTTGCAAAGATGAGGCACCATATTAAAAAGAGAAGGGGGAACTAAAGTTCTGAGTGCTAAACTTTGAGCCAGTGTTTAGCCAAGAAGGAGGTCTTGCAGGCTGGTGTAGGTCCATGGAAGTTGTGCTGCTAGTCCAAAAGTGGTTCAAATCCACAAGTGGCTGAATGGGAGAAAGATGGGCAATCTCAAGGCATCCAACTCCTGTGTGGTTCACTTGCTGTTGTTGTTATTGTCTGCCATCAAGTCAGAACCTACTCATTGCTGACAACAGGTTTTCAGAGGCAATGAACTGTAGGGGACACCACACTGTTCATCCTTCTGTCTTGGAGAAGCTGGGGAACTCGAGCTGCATGCCTTTGGGACTGCAGTGCAGCTTCTTCCTATTATGATACCAGAACTACTCTTCCAACTCCATGGCCAAGAGAGAAAGACTTAGGCATGCCCCCTTCGTTCTTTATTCAGTAACATATTATAGACTGTAGATCCAAGGTTTATTTCCCAAAAATCAAGGAGTCCCTATAATAAAGACTGCAGGTCATTATCCAACTCTTTTTCTTCTTAGGTGATTATCCAAGTACAGACTACCATTCTGTCACTTTTGGCTAGAAATGACCAGAAATTAGGCATCTCCTCTTACCAATGATTCCGTAACAAACAGAAGTAATATATTATAATTGGTTGAGCTCTCTCTTTTAAAGAAGCCATTGTAACCCATAGAATGTGATAGAGGTGACTGCTTGACACACAAGCAGGGATCAAGAAGACCAGGGAGCCCCTTCCTCCCTCTCTTTGAACACCTCCTTTGAAAGTCTTTAGTCAGCAGGTAAGAAGTTGAGTTAGTCTGAGGTCTCCAAATGGAAAGAAGGGGCAGGGCTTGAGCAAAAGAGAGAGAGGGAGGGAGGGAAAGAAGGAGGAGGGATGGTGTACAAAGAAAGAGAGAGGTAAAGAGAGAAAGATAAAATTATTGAGATTGATCAAATGATTTTAAGAATCATAACTGTCCCAGATTCCATCTACTTCAGTCTTTGCAGTCTAGACATTGGGAGCTCTGGTGGCCTAGTGGTAAGAAGCTGTTCCACAAAATTTTTTTTCTTTAAATAATTGGAACATAAAATATATGTGGCTTGAATGTTGGAAAACTGAAAACTGTTTTGTTGGAAAACATAAAAAATGAAATAGAATTCATGAACATCAGCATATTAGGTATTAGTGAGATGAGATAGACCAGCTTTTGGCCACTTTGAATCAGATAACAACATGGTATACTATTCTGGGAATAAAAACAAAAGAATGGTGTGACATTCATAGTCAAAAAGTCAATTTCAAGTTCTATCCTGAAATACAATGTGGTGAGCAATAACAATATCCACACACATAAAAGGAAGACTTGTTAACATGACTATTATTCAAATAAATGCTCCTACATCTGGAGCCAAGAGAAAGAAATTGAAAATATTTGCCAAATCTTGCAGTCCAAAATTGACTGAACATGCAATCAAGATTGCACTACAACCTTGAAGACAAGGAGTTCAAATCCATCAGCTGCTTCATGGACACTATCCTCTTGTGTGATTAACAGCCTCCGAAAACCCACAGGAGAGTCAGCCAATGGAGAGTACACAACAACAGTCTAGATATCAGTTACATGGACAAAGAAATCTCCCAAATACTACAATACTGTCAAAATAAGACTGTAATGGCAAGAGATACCCCAAGTGAAAGTCACCTTGCTGAACCCCGTCACCCCAAGATATGTCAACATAATTCTTCACGTATTACTTTAAGTCACTATTTTGGGGTGAATGAAGGTAATGGCTGTATAAATTTAAATATCCTACCGATGCCCCACATAATAAAACAAGAATATTCCACATCACTGCATATCATTGTAAATGTCAGAACCTGAATAAAATGAAGCTTTTAGAAAGAGAAAATCAATCAGGAAACATGCACATCCATGGACTCAGAAGGCATCAACCTTCTCAGTAATAACATTTCAGGCTAGAAAACAGGTGAGTGAAGCCTTTAAATTCTGAAAAACTAAGATTTTAAACCTTGAATTCTATACCCAATTTATGGAGAATATTATGAGAACAACGATCATGTTGTTGTTGTTGTTATGTGCTGTCGAGTCGCCTGCGACTCATAGCGACCCTATGTACAACAGCCCTAAACTTCGCTCTGTCCTGTGCCAATCGCACCATCTCTGACACTCCCATCCCAATTATCCCAGTCACTGAATCAATCCACCTCATAGAGGGCCTTCCTCTCCTGCGCTGTCCCTCCACCCTCCCAAGCATGATGTCCCTCTCCAAAGACTGGTCTCTCCTCACAACATGTCCAAAGTATGTTAGACGGAGCCTCAGAATCCTTGCCTCCAAGGAGCCACCCGGTTTAACCCTTTCCAGGACAAATCTGTTTGTTTTCCTAGTAGTCCATGGTATTCTCAATACTCTTCTCCAGCACCACAGCTCAAAGGCATCAATTCTCCTATCCTCCTTGGTCATTGTCCAACTCTCTGATGCATAACAAGTGACTGGAAAGACCAAAGCCTGTATCAGACGCACCTTAGTCTCCAGAGAGACACCATTGCCCTTCAGTACTTTGGAGAGGTCCCTAACAGCAGAATTTCCCATGGCAATGTGCCTTTTAATTTCCTGGCTGCTGGTGCCAAGAGTGTTGACTGTGGAGCCAAGCAAACTAAAGCTGTGTACAATCTCAATCTTTTCACCATCCATCCTGATGCTGCCAATTGGTCCAGTGGTGAGAATCTTTGTCTTCTTGACATTGAGCCTCAATCCATATTGTAGGCTGCAGTCCTTGCCACTCTGCAGCAGGTGCTTCAGGTCCTCTTCAGTTTCAGCAAGCAGGGTTGTGTCATCCACATAATGCATGAACGATCATGTAAGAGTTGAAATTATTTCAGTATATACTTCCAACGTACCCTATTTTAGGGATCCTGGGAGACAGGGATCACTCAGACAAGACAAAAACAAGGAAAGACACACCTAATAGGAATACCAGATTCACAGTGAGAGAAAATAAAAGGACACTCTAAATGTAAACAAGCAGTGGTCTACAAAGGCAAGAGGAAAGAGGGCTATAGAAACATCACCTATGAAAGAGGTGTATGACATAAAGAGGAAAATAGGGCTGAAAAAGCATCACTTGCAAAAGAGGTATACGGTAGAGAGTTTGAACAATGCTTTAGGGTTTCAAAAACGAGTATAAGTCATGTTGCATATCAAGTGGAAAATGTGGAGTGAGAGCAAGAGGAGGTTCAAAAAAGATGCAGCCTAAAGAAAACTAAGGTACTTCAGCGGTGGAATTCTTGCCTCCCATGCTTGAGACAGGATTTGCTTCCTGGCTAGTGCACCCTACACACAGCCACTGCCTGTCTGTCAGTGATGGTTTGTGTTTTGTTGTGAAGCTGAATATGTTTCAGAAGAGCTTCCAGCCTGAGATTAGCTAAAAAAAAAGGCCTACTGACCTACTTCCAAAAATCAGATGAAGAAAACTCAGTGGACCACAATGACCTGATTCACAACAGATCGTGGGGATGGAGCTGCACCAGGCAATGTGTCATTCCATTGTTCACGGGGTCATGAGGAGTCATGGCCAAATCAGCCACAGCCACCAACAAGCAAATATAAAACAAACATCTGCACAAGACAGGATGTGATAGCATAAAAAAAAAAAATCTTGGCTCAAGAGAGAATAATACATACATAGAACAATGAGATACTATACTGCCCATTGAATTAACTATGTTGAAAGGTGACAGTAAGGAAGAGAAGTAATAGATGAGGGATAAATCCTCAACTAACATAAAAGAAAATCAATATGAAATATCTAATATTCATAAATCAAGAGATAGCTATTGTAAGCCTATTACTTAGAAATATAGAAGTAGGTACCAAAATAAACAGCAAACCATTGAAACTGGCTGCCTCTATAAATTCAATTTGGGAAGTGAGACTCACTCATAAGTCTCTTGCTAAGAATTTCAGTAATATATAAGGTTTAACAGTCTGCATGTATTACTTTTAAAAATAATCTCAATTCTTTGATCCAGAGGCTATCCGGAAATGATAGTGAGACCACAGTGACTTGACAACATGGATCATTTATTTCCACATTTATCAGTAAAAAAGTGGCCATCAAGACAGATTCCAACTCATGCAGATCATTTGTATCAGAGTTGAACCTTACCATAAAGATTTTTTTAAATAATTTTAATGAAAGTTTACAGAGACTTTGAATTTCCATTCATTTATTGTTGTACTTTTTCACCCTGTCCAACCCTCCCCCCAATTCACTCTTCTCTTTGAAAAGTAAAAGAAAAATTCTTCCATTGTTATACAGTTCCTTGTCCCCCAAGTCTACTCCACATAATTTTTTTTTTTAATGGTAGTGAAATTTTGGAAGTGGGTTTCCAGGTCTTTCATCTGCAGCATTTCTGTGTGAGTTTAAAGCACCAGCTCTTCAGCCAGTAAGCAGTGCTTAACTCTTTGTGTCACACAAAAATCCATTTACTATAATTTTGTCTTTAGTTTTCAGCCACTTAATATTCTCCCTACCCACCACTGTACTTCTGGGGGAGTCGTGGTACCTGAATTAGAAAGGGCCAAGTTCAGCCTAAATCCTAAACCCAGCCTGACAGTCAAGGATCATACTTTCTTGTACTTCAGTCTTTTAATTTCTCATCCTTCACTAAAGGCGTACACATGCATACATATTACTCACTGTTGTTGAGTTGCTTCTGACTCATAGCAATCCTCTATTGCGTTTCTGAAATTGTAAATCCTAATGGGAAAAGACTGTCTACCTTTCTCCGATTGAAAAGCGAATGGACTTTAACTGTAGAGACAGTCTTTTGGTCAATTAGCTCAAAACATTATGGCCACCACTACCAAAGCACCCTACACACACACACACACTCCAACCAAAAACAGTGTTCCTTCTTCTATAGTACTTAATGAGTTGAGAATTTCTATGCACCAAATATTTGCATTTGTTGTTTGTTGTTGTTATTTGCATTTAGGCACTTGAAATATCTCCGTGAATAGATGAACAAAGTTCCCTTTGCTTGGGGACATTATGTCTTAGTACTATTTAATTAAAGAATGCAGAGGATGAGTTTATTTTGGCTTATTTTGGAACACAGACTTTTCTGACTTACAGGGAACATTATAAAATTAGTCTTTTTAGTGTCTAAGGAAAAATAATTTTTAAATTCAGCAGTAAGTCTCACGCCATATATGCTTTGTGATATCACAGAAATAGCACCTGAGAGTTTACTGCACAAAGACCTTTAAGATAAATAAATATGCAAAGAAATAATGAAAATGATTTAAATTTCATCAAATTCCCAGAGGAAATACTGATTGGACTTCTGAAGCATAGTTTTTAAATTAACTCTCCCCTGGGAGCAGAGGAGTGAAGATGGCCGGGGCGGGGGGGGGGAGTGGGTAATCATAGCAATGTATAATTTGATGGTGGAGGGAAGGGTGTGAACAATTTGATGGGTGGAGGGTGTGTGTGAAGGAAATGGGAAAAATCTAGTGTGAAAAACAATGCATCCCAAGTTTCTAAATAAACCAGTATAAAATAAAAAGTTTTTAAAAACCCAAATAAATCTTCTTAAGAACACTTAACTTGATCTGATGTCATAAATTTAGAATGCATAGTGAGGCTGGCTCAGGGTCTCTATGTAACGCAGGAGCTCAACCAGTAACATTCTATGACAGATTTGGAAGCAGGAGTAGCATTCACTTCCTAAACAACTTGCCTCCGGAAACTCTGTGAACTTTGATGAATGTCCATAGTTGTAGAGGGGCTTCAGGCCTTTTGTTCACAAGGTTGCTATGAGTCATGCTCGACTCAAAGGCAATTAACAACAACAACAACAAGAAGAACATTTATTTATTATATGATTTTTCTTTAAAGGGTTTTCAATGCTGCAACATTATATAAGCTATAACAAAATATTAATTGATTTAACATTTTTCTAAATAATGCCATCTTCATAAGCTCTATTTTTTTCCTTCCAAAAAGATGAAATTCCACTTATCCACTGAGTTTCTGAACAAAAGTTATTATTCTTACCTTTTCTAGTCACAGGAAAGGAGCTACTGAAATGAAAATTTTCCAAGAGTCTGGCATGCAAAAAGCAAGTTTTAGAGCTAAAAAGTCCAAGAAATTATTTATTATAATCATTCATTAAGTATATATCAGAGTAAAACCAACCTTTGTATATCTGAGGGAGAAAAGTATGCAAAAATACAGAACAAAATGTATTAAAAATATTTCAAACATGCTATTATCATATAATAGTAGAAATAACAGCATTATTGAACAGTCCCTATGTACATTATACTGACTTATTCCCCTATAAAATATTCATAATCCTTACTAATAGACAAAAAAATTGTCAGAGAGGTGGAATAATATTCTAGCCCATAGAGAGATGCTCAACTTCTCTGTCTCTTTCCATGCCATTTATCGCCTCTGAATACCTGCTGGAAGGTCAGGTATGAGTCAGTTCTGACTCAATGTTGGTGAATATATATATATATATATATATATATAGAGAGAGAGAGAGAGAGAGAGAGTTAGGGAGTTCTGGTGACCTACTGGTAATGAGTTGCACTACAGAGTCGGAAACATGGGATTCAAATCCACCATCTACTCCATGGGAAAAAGATTGGCAATCTCCTCCCACATGATTTATTGCCTCTGAAAACCTGTTGGAGGGTCAGTTATGGGTTGGCTCTGACTTAATGGTACATAATAATAACATATATATCCACACCAGTACAAGTAACTATGCTTACTTATTTTGTTTACATGTGTGTATGTTGTTATTGATGGTCTTTGTGTCGAGCACAACTCATAGCAACCCTATGAACAAAAGGCTTGAAGCCCTATACAACTATATATATGTGTGTGTATGTGTGTATATATATATGTATGTATGTTATATATGTAGGTATATATGTTGTGGTGCTGGAGAAGAGTCCTGAATATACTCTGAACTGCTAAGAGAATGAACAAGTCTATACTGGAAACAGTGAAACCAGGATCCTCCTTGGAGGCAAGAATTTTGAAGCTCTATCTGACATACTTTGGGCCTGTTGCCAGGAAGGACTAGTCCATGGAGAGGGACACTTACAAGGATGGAGGGATAGTGCAAGAGAGGAAAGACCTGTCATATGTTCCTCAATAGAAAGTATAATATAATCATATTGTCTGTAAATTCAGGGTCACAAATTCCAAAGCCCATCACTTCAACGCTAAGATCACTGAATAGCTGATACTCCACCAGGAAGCCTTTCCAGTGAATTGTCATAAGATTCCAAAGTCTTCCATCTCCTTAACTGATTATTTCTGTTACAAAATCTAACACCTTTTAGTAAGTTTTCATATACCTGACCTATCAGCACCATCTGACAGAGTTGATCCCTCTCTCTTCCTTTCTTCTACCAATCTTTTAAGACATCAGAACGTACTTGAATTTTTCCATCTTTCTTACCATTTCTTTCCAGTCTTATTTTCTGGGTTATCCTTACTTTTCCAGAAATACCCAATCTTCAGCTTGTTCTGCTCCATCCCTAGATCTCTTCTTATAATCATGCATCTCTTTGAAGCCTAGAAGGTTAAGACTTTAAATTTTTTGTTTTTGCTTAAAACTGCCAAAGTTTGAAATCTAGCGGAGATCTCTTTCTTGACGCCATTTCCATATATCAACTGGCTAACATCTCCACATGAATTTCTAACAGTCACATAAATGTAACATAGTCTTTTTGAATCACTTGCTATGATGCTAAAATTTGGACAAGGAATATGAATTAAAAAAAAAAAGAAATGATGCCTTTGTACTGTGGTGCTTGAGGAAAGTATTGAATAGCCCATGGACTATCAAAACAACAAGCAGATATATCTTAGAGTAGGTGCAACCAGGGTGCTCCTTGGGACCAAGATAATAAAGCTTCATCTCACATACTTTGGGCATATTGTTAGAATAGGTTTTTGCTTGGAGAGGGACATCATGCTTGGGAAGGTAGAGGGACAGTGAAAGAGAGGAAGACCTTCAACCTGATGAACTGAAACAGTGATTGTAGTAATGGGTTTGAGTGTGTCAGAAACTATGAGGAAGACACAGGATAGGATAGGGTTAAGATCTGGTGTACATATTGAGTCACTATGAGTTGTGCTTGACTCAACAGCAGCTAACAACAATAACCACGTACCAATCTAATGACCCCACCATCACAGATAATTCACAGTCATTCCTATATTATCCACTTCCCACTCTCTCAGTTGCTCAGGAAAAACCTTCAGCAGTACTGTTTATTCTTTCCATGTTCCTCTATAAAAAGAGCAAGGGCCATGTGAGGAGCACCATATATGACCTTTATCAACTTCACAGGGGGATACTATCCCTGCCCACAACATCAGTAATACAAAACCAATTCCCATGAGAGCAGACATATTCCCTATGCTCCCATGCCTCCTTCACTCAACTTAACACCAATCTTACTGTTTTGCTGGTTCAAAATCCAATGTGATAGCTCGCAGACAACAAAGAACCATATTAGGGAAGTTAAACATTTTTAATTCAGATTATTGTTTTTGTTGTTAAGTGCTATCAAGTCATAGACGACTCATAGCAACCCTATGAATGAAAGACCTGAGTACTTATATAACTTTCATTGTTTCGCCAAGTTCATAGAGTTTCCAGAGGCAAGCGATTTCAGAAGTGGATGCCACTCATGCTCCCAGTAATTCAGATTAATAACAGAAAAGAGTCAAAATAGCTACTGAAATGTCAATGCAGGTGCCTCAGCCTTGAGCTTTGTGGCTCTGAATGTTGCCAAATTCTCAGTTCTGCCAATACTGGCTTCCGACCCACAGGTGTCCAGCAAAGTTCTTAGTCTTATCAATATTGATTGCTCCTTTTCCAAAGTCTCATCTTCTATCATTTCTCCAGTTCAGCTATTGCTCTTACTGCTATCATGAAAGGTATCTCACATGTCACTCAGTTTGGGGAAGTATCTCTTCTCTGGTTGGGCAAAGAATTCCAATTCTTCTGATGGGGGAAAAATTCTGTCCCTTCAGCTAGATATCTTCAATTTACTGGAGAGATTAACACATTTCCTTGTTGATTGTTGAGATCAATCTCCTTGAGGTAGAGAGACAATTCTTTTGTGGATAGGCCAACATACTCCATTGACATAGTCCTGCCTATCTGCATAGAAACATCAAATAAGGGCTAGAGAAGTCATATTGAAAGATAAACACCATACCCTCAAATTAGTAAATTCTGATGGAAATATCTTAAATCATGAACTCTCAATCTGGGTATTATTGATATTTTGTTTCTGAGAATCCTTTCATTTGAGGGCTTCCAGTGCACGGGAGGGTGTGTAGCACCATAACTAACCATTATATAGCAGCTGCTGCTACTGTTGTTAAAAGTCATAAAGTTGGCTATAACAGTTATCCAACACACAACAGAATGAAACACTGTTTGGTCCTACAATCTCTACCATGTTTTAGCCTATTGCTGCAGACTCTGTGCCACCAAGGGGCTGGTACCTCGAAAAAAAGATAGCATGCTTGGCAAAGTAGAGATTCAGTGGAAAAGAAAAAGTCCCTCAATGTGATGGACAGATATCAGCAGCACCATACAACTCTGATAAACAGAACTACCTCTAGATATTGCCAAGTTTTATCTTCGGAGCAAAGCCATCCTTGGTTGAGGATCATAGCTATGTTTAAATCCATAATTCAACACTTTCTCATTAGCATCACTGCCAAGAACACAGTTATAACAATTAAAATTTCCCATTATTTCTTCAAGAGCCTTTCCACCTCTTCCTTTGTCTCACTTTGGAATATTCTCAAAGTGATTTTTTGAGTATTTTCAAAAATGTTTCTAATAAAATCCCATTAAAAAGAAAGTTAGATCCTATTATCATTGTGTCAAAGGCTTCTAAGGTCTTTCCAGTCCACTTAGTGTCAAAGCTAAATCTTCCTTTGATCTAGAAGATTTACCTGAGTTGCTCCTGTAATGGACTGAATTGTGTCCCATCAAAATATGTATTGAAATCCTAACCCTAGAATTCATGAATATGATCCTATAAAATAGGGTTTTCTTTTGCCATTTAAGTCATACCATGTTAGAGTGGGCCCTCAACCTAATAAATTCTGAATATAAATAAGAAACGATTAGGCACAAAGGCAGACATAGGGAGAGAAAGAAAAGAGACAAACACATCTATATCCCAAGAGCACCAACAATTCTCAGTAGACACACAAAATTAAGAGAGAGCTCAAAGAATGGATAAGATCAAACCCTGGCTTGGGTTTTTAGCTTCCAGGATTGTGAGAAAACAAATTTCTGTTCTTTGAAGCACTTGGGTAATTTTGCTGTTGTTATGACAGCACTAGATTACTATAACAACCAGCATTACCCTAAATGTTCACACTCCTTCAGAGTTCTGGTCTCTCTTCTGCTACTCAAACATATCACCATATTACCTCAGGGCCCTTGTCCATTTGTGGTTGTTTCCTTTCTTCCTGTCTTTACTCAAACTCACTTCTTCAGTGATGACTTCCTGGGCGAGCCTACCTAAAATTTCATTCTCTCTCTCCTACTGTTTCATATTCTCATTCTTAGCCTTTGGGATTTTTTTTCCCTCCTAGTAACTTAGTAACTCCCAAAATGCTATCTACTTAACTTACTGATCACACATAGTATCCTGTCCATGAATACAGAGGATTTTTATCTGCCTTATGATGGCATCTAACACCAATTTTACCCATACATCTATAAGAGAACTCAATAAATAATGATAGAATAAATCAACCTCTTAGAACAATCAATACTTAAGAATTTTCAAAGACCTCTAGTTACTTTGTCTTCAGAGACTATTATCTGTTGATCTCTGAAAAAGACATGAGTAAATAGTTACCTATTTACTTAAAACAACAGGGACTCCTTATCTCATCCTTTTACTGACAAGATCCCTCTTTCCAGGCATGGATGACAGACTGCCTGACAATTATATAGATCAGAGGAGCACATCACAGTGTTAACAGGCACTTAGCATCCTTGACAGATCAATGGCCTAGAAGTCTACAGCTCAACAGACACCCCCACAACAGAAATTCTTGGTAACATAATTTATCACTCATTTATTGTCACGGATTGAATTCTGTCCCCAAAATCGTATCTGCTTGGTAAGACCATGATTCTCAATGGTTTCACAATCACATAATAATGTAATTTGTCAGCTGTGATATTAAATAAAGATTAAATTGCCAACATGATTTGGTTGGCCAATCAGTTGGAAGGGGCTCAGTATGGTATGTAATAATTTTATTCACGTCACAACATTGATAAGATGTAAGTAAAATTTTCTCAGGGTGTGACCTATATTACCTTTTATCTTATAAGAGATAAAAGGAGAGAGAGAGAAGTGAACTGAGAGGGAGGAATCTCTTGTCAAGAAAGGAAAGCAGGAAGCAGAACATGTCCTTTGGATTCCAGGTCCCTGGCCTAAAAGCCACTTAGATTTAGGGAAAAACTGATACCAAGACACAAGTAGATCTCCAAGGGACACCAGAGTCACAGATACTGGAAGGACACAAAGACCTTTGTTAGCCCAGAGCTAACAGAGAAAGGCTTCTCCTAGCACTGATGCCTCAAATTCAGACTTTTAGCTTTCTAAATTCTTTTTTAAAAATTTTATTCATTTTAATGAACATTTACAGAGATTTTGGATTTCCATTCAATCATTGTTGCACTTTTCCCCTCTACCAAAACCCACCCACCCCAGTTCGTTCCTCTCTTTAAAAAGCAAAAGATAAGCTTCTTTGTTGGTATACAATTGCCCCCCCCCCATTGCCCCGGACTCCGAATTAATTCCAGTATGCAACCTTAATTCTGGATTCCTGTGATAATCATAATACCCTATCATGTATCACTTTTAAACTGTTCTCTTCCTCATCTGTTTCAAGTCAGTATACATAATCTATCCATATTTTCTCAGTCTTACACCAACCCTGATGTCAGTTCTATTCTGCAACAGTGGCACTATGCAGTATTTGTCTTTTTGTGACTGAGAGCTTTCTAAATTCTTAAAGAATCAATTTGTATTCCTTAAGGCTATCTGATTGTGGTGTTTCTGTTGTAGCACCACTAGGTAATGAAGATACTAATTATTTATCAATCTACTGTATTTCTAAAGCAAGGACTCACCTAGAAAAAGGTCTCTGATTTGGATGAGCTTGTCTAACACCTAACATAAGGAAAAGGCTGATACTAGAGTCTAAACTTCAAGAGTGGTTTCTTCTGACATCCAGCTTTTTTGGAATATCCTGAGTCATTGTACCGAAAGGAATTGGCAGATACAGAAGCATTTAATGAAATAGCATTTGAGCCAGAGCTGAAGGTGATGAAGGCAGAAGTTCAAGCTGCTTTGAAGGAAATAGCAAAAAATAAGGCCCCAGGAATAGATGGTATACGAATTGACGTATTTCAGCTAACAGATGCTGCCGTGGATGTGCTCACCAAGTTGTGCCAAGAAATCTGGAGAACAACCACTTGGCCAACTGACTGGAAGAGGTCAATATTTGTTCCCATCCCAAAGAAGGGC
>NW_006399893.1:1720248-1721431 GCF_000299155.1 Elephantulus edwardii | reverse complement strand
ATGTAGTCGATCTGATTCCTATGCATACCATCAGGTGAAGTCCATGTGTATAACCTGCGTTTGTGTCTCTTATAAAATGTATTTGCAATGAGTAGAAAAGTAAAAATAAAGGGCTCCAGATGAAAGGGGCCAGGAACTACTTGTTTCCCCATGAAGTGTGGCCAGTTGAACAATTTCACAGAATCTGTGGACAGAGTTCTGAAACCTTCATCACAGCTTTTCCAAAGACTGTGCTTTGCCAAAAGCTAAATAACATGGAAAGATGTTAAAATAATAGTTGTTTAAAGAAAAAAAAAAAACCCACACAAAGTACCTGTTACCTTTTATGATACTTTTGTAAGAATCAGAAAAAAATAATACTCCGTCCGCAAGTGAAAGTATTTTACATTAGCATATTGCTAACAACTTGAATCGTTCTCTATCCTGAGACATCTTGGAGGGCCCCAGCAGACAGCAGGGCAGGGTCTACACTCACACAGGTAATGCACACTCCAGTGCTGATAAGCACATCCCACATCAATTCTCCATCTGTACCAAGTGAGAAGGATGGGTCACATTCAGGGATGGAACTGTAGCAGAGCTAGAGAAGAAACTCTGAAGCTCTCTGGGACTAGGGGTAGGAATACAGTGGAGCCACAAACATAAGCAGGTAGCAGTAAGTGGCACTCTGCCAACTGACAAAGTCCGGATAAAGGTTTAGGTAGGAAAGGGATTTCTCTTCTAGCCAGAAACTTTGAATCCTCCACCTTATTCACATGCACTCACATAGGTCAATGTTTATCTAGATTAAATATTTTTGCCCACCTCACATTTAAACAACCATTTGCTAATCATTTAAAACACACATCAACACACACAGAATCTATAGACTATGAAAACTTCAATTTTCTGATCTATCTGGAGAAGAGTATTGAATGTACCACGGACTGCCAAGAAAACAAACAGATTCATCCTGGAGAGGATTAAACCAAGCAACTCCTTGGAGGCAAGGATTCTGGGGCTTCATCTGAAATACTTTGGACATGTTAGAAGGAGGGACAGGTCCTTGGATAGGGACATCATGCTTGGGAGGGTGGAGGGACAGCGCAGGAGGGGAATACCCTCTATGAGGTGGATTGATTCAGTGACTGGGGTAATCGGGATGGGTGTGTCAGAGGCAGTGCGACTGGCACAGGATGTTGTT
>NW_006399893.1:1713227-1720148 GCF_000299155.1 Elephantulus edwardii | reverse complement strand
ACTCGGGATGGGTTTGTCAGAGGGAATGAGATTGGCACAGGATAGAGCACGGTTTAGGGCTGTTGTACATAGGGTCGCTATGAGTCGCAAACGACTTGACAGCACATAACAACAACAACAACATAAAGTTTATTTAAATAGAAAAAAAAAGTTGTTTCTAAGGTTTTTTTAAGGGGAAGGGGTATGTATTTGAGTCTCCATGGAAATCTGTTTAAATTCCAGATCACATAGAAACAGTTTTTAGATGTTGTAACACACTAAAAAAAAAAAAATTATACACACACACACACACACACACACACATATATATATATACCCCAGCTAATTTCTACTTCAATAAAACAAAAACAAATCAGAATTAAATTTTAAAAATGCATACATAATTAGGTAATAAATTCCAAGATGAATCCTTTGAAAGTGATGACTCAAATGGTATTGGGGAATTATTACTCTTCAAAGTGACTTATTTTTAAATTTAAAATGATGTTGCATTCACATCAGCATTACTTTTAACAGTACAAAAGTGAGACACCAGGAAGGACGCAAGAAATAGGGAAAAAAGATATAGTAAAAACAAAACGAGCAATTGCTGGTTAAAAGACAACACTATTTGTAAGAAGCTGTGGTGCAGTGCCAAAGGCATGTGGTTTGAATCCAGCAGCTGCTCTGTTGGAGAAAGATGGGCAGTCTCTTCCTGTGCAAGTTAAAGCCTCTGAAAACCTGCTGGGGGGTCAGCAATGAGTTGGTTTCAACCATAGGGCACACAATAATAATGACATGCAACCATTAAAAAATGAAGTTATCTATTTAAGCCACATGCAATGTTCATCAAGGCATCACTAGATAAAAAAAGCAAAGCACATAAAAAGATACAGACTATCATTTCAGGCGCATATAAGTATTTGTATGCATATATGACTTTTTACACTAGAATCCTCAGATCTCTACCATTCTCCACTCTGTTCCCTGACCTGGAGGCTGGCCCATATAAACATATTAATCTCTAGAAGCTAAAAGTTGACTTCTGATTAGATTCAACCAATGGGGTACTCTGGCAGGAGAGCTCAGGGCTGGAGAAGAGGAAAGTCAACATTCATTTCCATGGAGCCTTTGTCCTTGTTGCAGTAGCTGTGTGTCTGCCTTGAAGCTCATGGCATCTGTCAGGTATCCTCACCATAAAGCTGTCTCTCTAGGTTCCAGAAACCATTCTCTCTTGGCCCTACAGGCCTAGAGGAGTCCAAAGATAGTATGAATGGTTAACACATCTCGATGTTAACATAAAGGCAGGAAGTTCAAGTTCACTCAATGACATTTGCAATAAAGGTCTGGCGATCTATTTCTGCAGAATCAGCCACTGGAAATCCTAAGGAACACAGTACTAATACTCTGCCACACATGAGCTCACCAGAAATTTGAATCTATTTGACAGCAGCCTAACACCCAAATGCAAATAAAGAATTTATTTTTTTAAAAAAAAAGCAAATAAAAGAGCAAACCCAAACCAGTCACTACTTGAAAACCTAGTAGAACTGCTCTTCATAGCACTTTCAAGCCTGCAACTTTTTGGAAACAGTGTGCAAAGCCTTTCTTCTAAAGCACCTCTGGGTGGCTTCAAACTGCTAACTTTGTGATTAGTTTTCTAGTTCGTATTTATCTGTGCCACCAAGGGATGATCAACCCAAGCTCAGGAGTGGTAAATGTCCCCCGCTGAGACCAGCCTGGGAGTCCTGCACAATCTTGCAACGCTCACACTTTCCCACTTTTGAAGACATGAAATTCTTCTCAGTTATTCACTGAGTGTGCCATTGCTTTCTTTAACAGGACCGTGATTAGTCATCAAGGGCCATATTCATCATCATCATCATCCATAGAAGGTCAGTAAGGGAGAGGAAAACCCACAAAGAGAAGGACATTGTGGCTACAGTTATGGATTTAAACACAATGCAGATTGTGAAGGTGGCACAGGACTGGGGAGAGTTTAGTTCGTCGGTACAGTCACTATGACATGGAGCCAAGTGTACAGCATTGAACAATGGCAGTACCATGTGTGTATGGGGCATGGTTTACAGAAACAAGTATGTTTACAGATATCTGTGTAAGGAAATTTATCAAGAATACAACAAACATTGCATACTGGAATTCATGAGACTTTGAGGTTTTATAAACTTCTGGATAAATGAAAGTAATTAAATTAGAACTAAAAAATACATTGAAAAAAAATTTTTTTGCTTGTTCTTTATGGGGGAAATGACATTGGAAACTGTAGAATGTGAGAATGACACACGCATCTTGAATAATGCAGTAGGTGTGAAGGAAAAGATTCTCACTTGTGAAACTTAAGTTTGACAGTTATCAAAGACTTTTCCAACTATAAAATTGATCTATATTATCTTGTTCTAATGACCTACTTATGGAAAAACATATTTCCTTTTAAAATTTGTTTCAAAATAAACCTATTTTCTTAACATATTTCATTCATGTTTCAAATTTCCTCCTTCCCCTTTTAATTGCACTTCTTGAAACAGGAGTATAGCCAAATAAGTATGTTTACTTAAATTTGATGAAATGCTTAATATTTTGTGATTAAAATGAAATAACCTCATTCACAGAAATGAAATATTGACTTTTAGAACTATTTGCAAAGCTTCCCAAAACTACTGCAAGCAAAAAAAAGAATTATAATTATATATATAAATCACTAGTTCAGTATTAGAGCCTACAATTAAATTAATTTATAGGAGCTTTAATGCAATTAAATTCCCTCCACCCTGTATCTCTAATGGGGCTAGGTTTTTCACTTAATATACTTTAAAACATAATTCACTTTCATTTTTGCAAAGTCATTTAACTATTACAAATATCACTTTTATCCATATTTCCATGGTGACACAATATGTTTGCAGTCTATTTAATTTACAGATAATGAGACCAAAATGAAAACTCTTTGAAGATCATAGATCTTTTACGACACCATTATTTTCCAATTCTAATATATTAAGTGTGTTAAGAGTTATCTGTATGTGCAAGAATGGATTCTTGAAGCAGTAATAAATATTTTAAATGATCTGATTATGAAACTTAAAGAAAATTAAAACCCAGAGCAAAGAAAACCACTGATGATACATAGAGCTCATGATATTTGGGAGTTCATAAGTTGAGTTAAAAAATTAGTAGATTTTGAAATTAACTTTTTACAATTCTTTCCACAGCCAAATCAAGGGAGAACTGAGAGAGGAACACAGATGATAACAAACCTACAAAACTCAGAAGAACATACTCATATTCATGATTTAGGAGATGTGAGCTATTTCCAAAAACATTAAGGTGTCTTTATAGTCACAACTAATAAGCAAAGTTGCGAGGATAATTTTTCATGCTCCAAAATCTATACATACAGGATTAATGCCAGAAAGTAATTAATAATAAATAGCTAACAAGTTTGAACCCTAAAAGAAGAAGACATACCAAACTGATTCAAATCATTCCCAGCTGAGGAGAGCAGCTAAATTCAGGTGTTATTTTTGCCACATATGTGCTGCCACGTGGTGAAATATTTGACAATGAAGAAGCAGATGTAACGACGCGAGTCATAACTTTAATTGACAACAACATGAACGTGCAGAAGGATAACAAGCACCATGGAAGAAGGAGGTGACAATTATGCAGGAGTGAAAATCAAATGTAAGCTTTATTATAAAAGAGGGTCTATTATTTCACTCTGGATATTTCCCATTCTCCACAAATTGGAAGAACAAGAATGGAAAGCAGATTCTTCTCATTAATAAAAATAGGACAAAGGAAGCACCAGGACATTCCTACCTGGTTTCCAGATGAACTGATTATCCTTTTTGCCTTCCAAATGAGCCACATGGGACAGTAAGAGAAAAAAGAATAGAAATAGCTTCTTCATGATCCTCCATTCCTGGTGAGTGACAGCCAGATTACACTGTGGAAACATTCTTCACAGTTTTCAGTCTCTTGACTTCTCTATTCCTAAAAGGAAAAAAAAGGAAAGTCAAGTAAGTTTGGTGGGTTGGTTTTCATTCCCCATTATAGAAAATGATAAAACTCACACCAACTTTTAGAACATCTAATGTGGCGGTATTGAAAATTTTTCCATTATCACAGAGAAAGAAAGAGGACACATAGCAATTAAATCTGAAGGTAAGTCATTGATTAACCACGTTTCTAAATCTTAGCCACTGAAATTTTCCTCAGTTCTGCAGAAGCCATAGCCCCTTGGCCATTACGTCCTCATCTTTGTAAGCAGGACTGGTGTAGTCCTTCTTCTCATCCAGGGCCACTGGTGGCACAGGGACAGAAGTCTTGCCTACCATGAGGGAAACCTCGCTCTGATTCCCAGCCAATGCACTCCCAAATGCAGTCACAATCCATCTATCAGCTAAGGTACTAACGGGGTTTCAGTGGTGCTTTCAGACTAACACAGACTGCAAAGAAAGGCCTAGTGATCCATCTCATTAAAACAACCATTAAGAAGACTTACAATGAGATCACAATGGTCCAACCACAAGCAACTACGAGGACGGTGCAACATCATTTTTCTTTTCTGCTATACATGGGAACACCTTGAGTCAAAAGCCAACTCAACAGTACTTAACTCAGGCAAAATGTTTGAAGAGTTCACAGTATGGATAGAAGACATACATTAATACCTGGTAACATTTAAAATAGGCAATTAACTCTGAAACTCAAAACTTATTGCCATTGAGTTAGAACTGACTCATAGTTGACCTTTCAGTGGTTTTTCAGATGGAAAGACTGAAGAGGAGATATTTAGCTCTTCTGTGTTGTTTTTGTTATTGTTGTTGTTATGTGCCATCAAGTCACTTGCGACTCATAGTGACTCTATGTACAACAGTCCTAAACCCTACTCTGTCCTGCGCTAATCTTACAGTCTCCGACACACCCCACTCCAATTACCCCAGTCACTAAATCAATCCACCTCATACAGGGTCTTCTCCTCCTGTTCTGTCACTCCACCTTCCCAAGTATAACATCCTTCTCCAAGGACCAGTCCTCATAACATATCCAAAGTACATCAGATGAAGCCTCAGAATCCTTGTCTCCAATGAGCAGCTTGGTTTAACCCTCTCCTGGTTGAACCTGTTCATTTTCTTAGCAGTCCATGATACATTCAACACTCTTCTCCAGCACCACAGTTCAAAGGACTCAATTCCCCTTCTATCCTCCCTAGTCACTGTCCAGCTCTCTGATGCATAGCAAGGGATTGCAAAAACCATAGCCTATGTCAGGCACATCTTAGTCTCCAGAGTGACACCACTGCTCTTCAGTACTTTGGAGAGGTACCTAATAGCAGACTTTCCCATTGCAATATGTCTTTTCATTTCCTGGCTGCTGGTGCCAAGAGTGTTGACCGTGGAGCCAAGTAAACTAAAGCTGTGAACAATCTCTTCCCTATTCATCCTGATGCTGCCAATTGGCCCAAGGTGAGAATCTCTGACTTCTTGATATTGAGCTTTAATCCATATTGAAGGCTGCAGTCCTTTACCCTCTACAGCAAGCGCGTCAGATCCTCCTCAGTTTCAGCAAGCAGGGTTGTGTCATCTGCATAATGAAGATTGTTGATGAATCTTCCACCAATCCTGATGCCACACTTCTCCTCATACAGCCCTGCCTCCCAGATAATCTGTTCTGCATATATGTTGAAAAGGTATGGAGATAGGACAAATTCCTGGCATACACCCTTCCCAATTCTGAACCATGCAGTGTTTCCTTGCTTTGTTCTGACGACTGCCTCCTGGTCCAACTTTAGGTTTCCCATTAGCACAATCAAGTGTTCTGGGACTCCTATTCTTCTCAGAGTGTGGTGAGATTTTAAAAAAGGGAAAGGGATGGTTCATATAAGACCCTGTTTCAGAAAGGCCTTCTATATGGAGCTTAAAATTACTTCCAGGAGCCATGAAGGGCTACCAAGCAGAGAGAACAAGTTGTTGGCATGTATGGTATGTTTAGCAATGGGTAAGTAGGCTGTTGTGTGCTCTACAAAGGGGACAGGAAAAGGAGAAAAAGTAACATTTTGAATGGAGGCTGGGAGCCTTGAATGTGATGTGAGGTATTTTTGGGTTTCATTCCAAACCCACCAGTAGTAGTAGTAATAAAAATAACAATAAAGGAGTAAATGATCTTAAAGAACCACTATATTTACATGTAATGCATTATTAGTGTGTAAAACTTTGTGCCATCAAGTTGATTCCAATGCACAGCAACTGCATAGCAGAGCAGAAATACCCTCCTGGGTTCTAAGGAAGTAAACTGTCACATCTTTTTTCTGAAGAGAGACGGAAAGTATCCTAGAACTCCTCAGAAATACATGAGATTTGATGACCAATATCCTATACTGCATCCCATGTGTGCACATGCAAGTGTACCCCGAGTCTCCTGGTACTCCTGGAACACTCCAAGAGGACAGTGTGACTGTCATCAGGCATATTCTGATTCACAGTGACCTCTCATTGGCTTTCCAAGCCCGTAAATCTTTATGAGAGCTTTTATCTCTTTCTCCTGCATGGTAGACTCGAACCACTAATCTTTCTGTTAGCAGTACCACATGCAACACAACTATGCCACCAGAACTCCTTAAAAGTGACAAGGGATGAGTCACTGAAAATAGTAGTTCTGAAAGGAGTCGAGCAGCAAAGTCCCAGTGGCTACTACTCTAATCACAACTAGAGATAGAGAAAATATTTGGAAAGGTGGTATTCAAACATTACAGCAGTCATTTAACTTTTCCCTCAAACAAATCTCTACATTACATAACAACATGTTGTTGTTGTTGTTATGTGCCATCGAGTAGTTTCCGACTCATAGCGACCCTATGCACAACAGCTCTAAACCCTGCTCTATCCTGCGCCAACCGCACCGCCTCTGACACACCCATCA
>NW_006399893.1:1700902-1709272 GCF_000299155.1 Elephantulus edwardii | reverse complement strand
GCTTTTTGATTTCCTGACTGCTGGTGCCAAGAGTGTTGACTGTGGAGCCGAGCAAACTGAAGCTGTGAACAATCTCAATCTCTTTGCCATCCATCCTGACGCTGCCAATTGATCCCTGTTTAGGGCTGTTGTACATAGGGCCGCTATGAGTCATAAACGACTCGACGGCACATAACAGCAACATCATTAGAAATAAATCTATATTATTTAATAAGCCATGTAGCAAAAAGATGGACAGGAAACACCATCATAATATTTAATATCTGTGTTGAGTACTCTATTGAGTCTGTGGGACTAACACACATAGCTACTTTTGAGAATGTTAATAAAAGTTTGAGTCCACTCAGAAGCACCTTGAAAGAAATTCTATCTATTCCCAGAAAATCAGTATTGAGAGCTGTGTGGAGCATGTAGGGTCTCTATGAGTCCACATAGACTGATGGTTCCTGGTTTTTAAGTCTTTTGTCTCAATGAGTGGTCATTCTATTTCTGCTGAAAGGGACATTCAGAAGGTAACTGAAGCCAAGACAATCTTGTCCTCAGAATTTTCTGCAGCACGTGTGAAACAATGGGAAGTTACTACCCCAGATTCTACATAATAGGGATTTGATACAAAGATTTCAGTCTGACCATTTTTCAGAAAATGTCATTGCCAATTACTTCACTGAGGTAATTGAAAGAGATACACAATGTCTCCACAATACAATATAGCCTTGTAGTAATCCCCTCAAAGCAAATGAATTGAAAAACATACTTCTGGGGAAACAAATGATCTGGCTTTGTTTATAAAGCTTTGTCTAAGTCAGTTCAATGTTAGAGAGCTTTTGATAAAAGTAGTGATTTCTATTGAGGGGAGGTGATTTTAAGCTACTATTAACAAGGTTCAAATAATTAGGAAGTCCATCTGCCTACTGCATAGATTCTTCTTCATGACATGGGATGACTAGGGTGAAACATGGGACTTTGTCTACTAGCATTAGAGGGAAGCATGCTGCCAGTATAGTCAAGAGCATATCTAAATCATGAAAAATCTAGAGAGAAAGAAGACCAAAAGCTTATTTCCTCTACTCCAACAAACTGTGGGTGGGAAGGACAAAATGAGATTTAGAAGGATTAGTAGTTCCAATGAGACTACCCTGAGCTGAAATAATCAGCTTGGAATTCATGTATAAATGTTTTGTCTCCATAACTAGATTGTAAGTTACAAGTAAATTACTGTAAATGCCTTTTCCATCAATCTTTGAGTTTTAATTGCCAGCGAAAAACATTACAGGCATACCTCAGTAATACTGCGGGTTGGATTTTAAACCACTGCAATAAAGCAAACTTTGCAAACCAGCAGGACACATGAATTTTCTAGCTTTCCAGTGAATAGAAAAGTTATGTTTACATTATACTTGAGCCTATTAAGTGTGCAATAGCATTATCAAGAAATTTTAAATAGTGTAAGCGGTACCAAAATGTGACTCAGAATCACAAAGTGAGAACACGTTGTTGGGAAAATGGCGCAGACAGACGAGCTCAACCAAAGTGATTACAGGAATTCCATTTGTAAAAATCGCCACAATTGGGCGCTCATTGCACAGCTGGCCCCACCCCCCTCTCTCTCTCTCTCTACACCCACCTCTCCCCCTTCTAGTCCCTCCGTGTTCTTTGTCATGGCAGCTTTCAGCAAGTCCATCCCTCATAACTGCTATGAGATGGGCCACACTTGGCACCCCTCCTGCAGGGTGTCCTCCTGCAGTCACCGGGGGAGCCCTGGAGGAGTCTCTGAAGATCTATGACCCTCTCTATATGACTGCCACAATTTTCCGGAAACAAAAATGAGACTATTATTTACACAAACTGCTTCCTGAGATCCTACAGTCCGCTTCATTTCTGATTGCTAATGGAGCTTTGTTTATAGCTTTCTTTTGCATTTTAAGGAAGATACTTGAAAAATTCTATTCATGGAACCCGGGTTTTGGTGGCGCTTTGCCAACATGTTATGTGGCCATTCTAATTGAAAGAAAAAGCAGGAGAGGGCTTCTCACCATTTATAAGGCCAACCTGGTCACAGAAAGACCATTTAGAATGGGTGTAGCAAGAGGCACCATCACAACATTAGAAAAGGGAGAAGTCCTTTTGTTCTGCACCACAGGGCGCTCTGGTGGCCTAGTGAGTAAGAAGTTGTGCTTACAGCCCAAAGGCAAGCAGTTTGGATCCATCAACAGCTCTATAGAAAAAAAAGATGGGCATTCTCCTGTGTGATTTATAGTCTCTGAAAACCAGCTGAAGGGTCAGCTGTGAGTTAGTTCTGATTCAATGGCACATAGCAACAACAACAATACAACAATAGTTAATGAATCTTCACATCTTGGCTATTAGAAGACTCTTCACCAACCTGTGTTAGGCGGATGACACAACCTTGTTTGTTGAAAATGAAGAAAGCAGACTTGAAACATTTGGAGAAGATCAAAGACTACAACCTTCAATGAGGCTTACATCTCAACATTGTCAGGAAACAAAAATCCTCACCATTGGACCAATAGGCAACATCATGGTGATGAAAGATAAAAATTTATGTTTTTAAGGATTTTGTTTTACTTGGATCCACTATTAAATCCCATGGTGATAGTAGTCAAGAAATCAAATGATGTATTGCATTAGAAAAATCTGCTGTCAAGGACCTCTCCAAGGTTTTAAAGACTAGGATAGCAGCTTAAAGACTAAGATCTGATCCAAGCAACGGCATTTTCCATTGCTTCCTTTGCATCTGAAAGCTGGATGATGAACAGGATGACAGCAGAGGAATCCTGGCCTTTGAATTGTGATGGAGAGGAATACTGGGCATCCCATCCACAGCCAGAAGAACAAATAAGACTGTATTGGAGAAAGTGCAACCAGAGTGCTCCTTCAAAGAAAGGATGATAAAACCTTCATCTCACATCCTTGAGGCAGGTCGTCAGGAAGAGTCAGTATTTGAAAAAAGACATGACGCTTGGAAGAGTAGAGAGTCAGCAAATGACAAAGAATCTCAGCAAGATGGACATATCCAGTAGCTACAACAATGAGCACAGTAAAGACTGTAGATCTGCTGGTGGTTTTGGACCACTGGAGAGGTAATATTTCTGGGTTAGCTGTGCAGCTTCCTACAGACTGTGTCGCGAGAGCTCGCTGGCATACCTGACATGAAGTATTGTTTTATTTTATAAGATGGTTGATCCTTTTAGCTAGAATTTTGTTGTAAATTTTTCTGTCTGTGTTCAAGAGGGATATGGGAATATAATTTTCTTTTTGAGTAGTTCCTGGTTTTCATATCACAGTTATACTTGGTTCATAAGATGAAGTCAAGATTATTCCATCTTTCCTGTATGCAGAACTAGTTTGAGTACAATTAGATATTCTATAAATGTTGGTAGCATTTGCTAGTGAAGCTATCTTGGTCAGGAATATTTAGGGTTGAGAGTGTTGTTATGATCTCTTCAAGTTCTTCTTTTGTGATAGGTCTGTTCAAATGTAGGACAAACATTCATAAAACATTGTTTACAAAATAGAAGTAATTATTTTGAACTCGTACCTAATTTTTAAAAAAAATATTTTTCTGAGATAACTAAAATCTCAGAATTTTTTATTAAGATTAGGGAAATAAATTTTATTTCTTAGAGAATTTTTGTATTGACTTATATTAGAATATTTTTATTGTAATTAAAAGAAAAAACACTAAAAAAATGAAAAAATTCTAAAACACCACAAAGGGTATGAGTAAAATAAAATACCCTATTTTCAACTCCACATCCATATATTGAAGAAACCTAGAGAAGAAATCATATAAAATAGGTTTGGGATGTTCAAGCAGTGGTTTCTGAAGAACTTCATTTCTCTAATGTGTTTTAAGAGGCATCTGTTCTGTGTCAAGTAAATAGCTATTCCTTTATTTTTATTATTAAATGAATGAATATATGGCAAGCTTTTGTAATTATTTACACTAATGCAGTTCTTCTATTAAAAAAATTAAAAGCATAAAAAAATTGCCGTAACTATCTTGGAAGCACAGTGCCATGAAGAGCAACAAAAAGAGGTCTGGCTGCTGTGCCACTGGAACTGACGCATAGCTGACCCTCCACTGGGCTTTCGAGGCTGTAAATCACATGAAAAGAGCTTGCCTGTCTTTCTCCTGAGGAGTGACTGGTGGATTCCAATCAGTTGAGAAATACGGTCTTTGGGTTAATAGTACAACTCCCTAAGTTCTCATCCACCAGGGCTCCCTCAAATGAAGTATGTCTGTAATAATGAACTTAATATAGGCTGTTATGAGTCTCCAATTTCCTCAGGAGACTAAAGCTCAGTAATGGCTCTACAGTGATGTCTAGTGTCTTTAAAGTTGCTTTTGTATTCATCTAGGGTGCTCAATGGCTAGCCTTAAGATGTACTGCATAAGGTGTTGGGCTGCCAACCAGAAGACTGGTGGTTCAAATCCACCAGCCTCTCTGCAAGAGAAAGCTGGGCATTAGTCTCCTCTTGTAAATACTTCCAGCCTCAGAAACCTGATATAAGGTCACTATTAGCCCCAAAAGACCCTACGGCAGTGGTGTATTTTTGAAGAATCTCAACAATGAAGGCAATAGCGGTTCAGTGGAAATGTTCTCTTCAGTGCAGGGAGAGACCATGGCTTGATTCCTGGTCAGCATACCTCATGTGCAGACATCACCTCTCTCTAGCATGTTGAGATGCTGAGCAGATTTTAGCAAAATGTTCAGATAAAAATGGACTATGAATAAAAGCCTGACATTCTACAGCCAAAACTAACCAATGAAAACCTTAAGAGGGCACAGTGATCTAATAGCAAAATCAATCACTGGGATGTGTTCTGAGCCCACAGCAGTTTGTTCTGTTGAGCATGGAGTTGCCACGGTGAGGACCCACTACTGTTGTTACATACCGTCATGTCCAGATTGACTCACAGCTAACACTCCAATGAGTTTTCAAGACTATAAAAATTACACAGGAGGAGAATGTCCATCTTTCTCCCATAGAGAAGCAGTGAATCTGAACTACATGCCTGTGGGCTGGCAGCACAACTCGTTACCTACAAGGCCACCAGAGCTCCCTTAGGAGCGAATAGAACCTGGCAGTGACAAAGTACTTAACACAGAGTGGAAAAACAGTGAACAAAGTGATTGCAAGAGCCTCCACAGCCTCAGAGTCTCACTAGGTACCAAGGCAGAGTGCTGGGAGAAAATGGAAGGCTGTTCTTGACCAACAGGTTGGAAGTAAGGAACTTAGAAAATGAGTAAAACCACAGCAACCCCACTTCTAAGAGCATCCATATGCTTTAAATATTTGCATTTCTTAAATCTCTATAGCTCACTGTTGGGAACCAACCCATAGCTGACCCTCAACAAATTTTCAGAGATAGTTAATCACATGGAAGGGAATTGCCCATCCTTCTTCCTTTTAAGTATTCTCACTGTTGTTAGGTGCCATTGAGTTGAGTATGACCCACAGAGACCCTATGAACCAGGTATCTGAGCCCTGTCCTATCCTGTGCCATCCTCACACTTACTGACACATTAGAGTCCACTGCAGCAGTCACTGTGTCAATCCACCTTGCTAAGGGCCTTCCTCTCTTTCGCTGACCCTCTGCCAGGCAAAGAAGAGGGTACTTTCACTAGCTCCTTTTATTACGTTAGGATAGAACATGGAACTCTGATGAGATTTTCATCATCCGCCATACTGTAGTTTTATACATATAACGTAAGCAGAATCTGCCTATTGATCCAGCAGTAAGAATCTTTGTTTTCTTGATATTGAGAAGCAATCCACACTGATGGCTGCATTTCTAGATCTTCTGCAACAAGTGCTTCAAATCCACCTCACTTTCAACAAGCAAGGTTGTGTCACCTGCATAATGCAGGTTACTGATGAATCTCCCTCCAATCCTGATGGCACACTCCTCTTCATAGGGTCCAACATCTCGGATAATTTGCTCAGCATATAGACTGAACAGGTATGGAGACAGACTACATCACTGATGCACCCCCTTCCCAATTCCAAACCATGCAGTGCTCCCCTACTCCATTCACACAACAGCCTCCTCGTCCAAGTATAGGTTCCTCATGGGCACAATCAATTGCTCTAGGATTCCCATTCTTTTCAATGTCAGCTACAACTTGTCATGATCCACACAGTCAAATGTCTTGCATAGTCAATAAAGCACAAATAGACATTCTTTAAAAATTCTTTCCACTAGACCAATAGGAAGTGTCATGATGGATGGAGAGGAGACTGAAACTGTCAACAGCTTCATCTTGCTTGCATCCACAATTAATGCCCTTGGTATGAGCAGTCAGGAAATAAGGAGACACACTGCAATGGGGAAAATCTGCAGTTAGGGATCGTTCCAAATTATTGGCAAGTGGTTATATCAGTTTGAGGACTAAGGTGTGGCTAATTCAAACCATAGTCTTTTCAATTACTAGCTATGCATCCATGACCTGGACAATGAATAAGGATGACAGAAAAAGAACTGATATCTTTGAGCTGTGGTGTTGGAGAAGAGCACTGAACATTCCATAGACAGCCAAGAAAATGAATAGATATATCTTGGAGAGGGTGCAGCCAGAGTGCTCTTTGGAGGCAAGAATGATGAGGCTTTGACTAACGTAGTTTGGACATATTGCTAGGAAGAGTTATTTCTTGGAGAGGGACATGAGAATGGGAAAAGTGGAGGGTCGGCAAAGGAGAGGAAGACCCTCAACCAGGTGGATTGACCCGGTAACTGCTGCAGTGGGTTGTTGTGTGTCAGAAAGTGTCGGGATGGCACTGGATAGGACTGATTTCAGATCTTTTGTTCATAGAGTCGCTATGAGTCATACTTGACTCAATGGCACCCAACAACAACATAAACAGAGCATGTCTCCACTGAGCTGGCAGCAGGAGCAGGATAGACTTTGGACCTAGGTTTACCTAATCCACAAAGTCACAATATCGTTCTTTTTCCTCCTCAAACCCTAAAATTTATGAAATTATTACTTGGAAGACACTGAGTCTCATTCTAGCACCCATCACTTGAAAAGCTAACCAAGAATTCACTATAAACAAAATGAAACAAGAAACAATTAAGAGATTCCACCCCCAGTGTGCATAATACAAATGGAAATTCTCCATAACAATGATAAAAAATATATTATGCAGCAAACATGTGCTACCCACGATGGCACGAATAATTTATATGATGAAGGTTGTTGTGCTTCCAAATCAACTTATTTACTATATATCTTAGCATCCAAAATGGATTTGCACTGTTGACTCTAAAGTGATGAATACTAAAGAAATGGGGAAAAAAACACATAGCACAATTTTTCTTTAGCTTCAGTTTTCTAAGCATCTAAAGCCCATTCAAACTATGAGAAAAATGTGTCCTACACCCCATGTGCATTTTGTTTTCCTTTAAATGTATTCTTATGGTTGAAGTTCTTGAATATTTTAAAAGAGACCAAACTTTACAAAAATTAAATTGAGTTTCAAAAGTCTTCCCATTTGCTTATAGCCTGAAGGAGCAGCAATGAGAGGGAGAAAAACAAACATTAAGTGTACATAACTCATGGCACCATCTCATGGGAAGCATGCAGAGAAGATGGCAAAGGGCGGCAGCTGCCGGGCAGGGCTCTCTGAGATGAACTGCACTGTTCAGTCTGACTCAGTAATAAAACTGGCAACTCCCAAGTAAAGTGACTGTCAACTACATGTTGTTGTTAACTGTCACTGAGTCTAACTCTTAACTCACAGCAACCTATCGATCATTGTGATCCACAGGGTTCCCGTTGGCCCATTTCTAAAGTTGTTTTCCAGGTCTTTCTTTATCTGTAAGCTCCCCCAAAATCAATGGCAGGTATTCAGTGATGTCACATAAACTGCACTGGCTGGTAACCAAATCTGAGCCTCACGAACAGAAAGCAAGATCTCTAACAGTGAACGACCACTGGCTCCCGTTAGTTAAACACTGATGGATAAATTTCAAAGGTGTTTCTTTGTCCCCAGCTAGCTGCCTAATTTCTGATTGCACATTTCATGTCATCATTCCTATGTGCTTATCATGTGTTATATGTTACCATGTTATATATATTTAAAAGCTACTGTCCAAGTATTTCCTTTAATTCTTATTTAATAGAGTGACTGGTTAACAATGTTGTCATTAGGTCCCATGGAGCCAAGTACGACTCGTAGTGACCCTATGAACAACAAACCTGAATCCTGTCCTATTCTGTGCCATATTCGCACTTTCCAAAACATTTTATCAAAGGCTTTTTCTGCATCAATTGATAGGACCATATGGTTCTTGTTCTTTGCCTTGTTGATGTGATGAATTACATTGATTGTTTTCCTTAT
>NW_006399893.1:1662492-1697907 GCF_000299155.1 Elephantulus edwardii | reverse complement strand
AATGTTGGACAACATCAAGAAAAATAACATGCGCATCATTGGAATCCCAGAAAAGGAAGAAGCAAGTAAAGGCACTGAAAAAGTTGTGGAAGAATTATTAGAGGAAAACTTCCCAGACATAATGAAGAATGAGAGAATATATATTCAGGAAGCACTTTCCAAAACATTTGAGCCACTGTGTGAATTCATCTGGTTGAGAGTCTGCCTCTCTTTCTCTCACCTTCTACCTTTCCAAGCATGACATCCCTCCCCAAGGAATAGCCTCTCCTCCCAACATGCCCAAAGTACATGAGATGAAGCTTTGCCATTTTTGATTCCCAGCAGCATTCTGGCTGCACTTTCTCTAAGACCTATTCATTCTTTTGGAAGTCCATAGGATATTCAGTCCCCTTCTCCAAAAGCTCAAAGGTATCAATTCTTTATCTGTCATTTTTACTCATTGTTTAGCTCTTAGATGCATAACAGGTTTGTTTGATTTATTGGCCTGAATCAGACACACCTTAGTCCTCAAACTGACATTACAAAGGGATTAAGACCCAAGTAAGAGTGTAACAACTGGATCAAGTTTATCAGAGATGGTGAGGAGGATAGGGCGAATTTCATATCTATTGTTCCTAAGATTGCTATTCCTCATAGTTGACTCAACGGCACCTAATAACAACACTACATCACTGTGAACTTCACATTATTCCTAATGTTAGAGATGAGGAAACTGAAGGAAGAAAAAGTTGACTAGCAAGTCCAAGGGTACTAAGGTAAAAAGTTTTGTACAAGAGACCTACCTAAATAGCCTTCCTCTGAAACAAGAAATGGTATGGTGTAAAGCAACATAAAGACAAGTGACTTTTCTTAGCTTTGAAAATGCTGATGTTTTAAAACCCCTTGTGAGTTCTCCAGGCTGCTTGTGGAAGGCAATTTCCATAGCTGTTCACTAACTCCTCACAATACTACTACGAGTGGAGGTCATTGGTGGTCCAGTAGAAGAATTCTCCTTATCCATGCAGGACTCTTAGCCAAGAAACTTTATTTAAAGCCACCATCCAACTAGTGGATTTCTGCATGTTGC
This sequence comes from Elephantulus edwardii, assembly GCF_000299155.1. NCBI lineage: Eukaryota > Metazoa > Chordata > Mammalia > Macroscelidea > Macroscelididae > Elephantulus > Elephantulus edwardii. Next base: position 1,696,841 of record NW_006399893.1, on the reverse strand, counting down.
TAACATACTAAATTGGTTTCTGTGCTAAGAAAGACTAGGAAGAAAGCCACCGTGGTCTATTTTTAAAGGTGAGACAATAAAAACTGCATGGACCACAACAGCCTCATCTACAACCCATTACAGAGATGTTTCAGGATGTCACAACATCTCATTCCCTTGTGCATAGGAATGTCACAGTTCGGGAGCCAAATCAATAGCAGCTAATAACTTTTCATGAGTCAGTATCACTATTTTTCACACAAAAAGGAGACTTTTTAGTCAAATGTTAACTAATGATTCCAAGATCACAAAAATCCAAAACCATCGAACCTGGGCAAGATACCTGATACTACAATTCTGATCATCTAACTGCATCATATCATGGTGGACCATGGCAAGTTATTAGACCTCAGAGCCTCATTCCCCACCCACCCAGGCAGGGAGAGGACAGTCATTTAGGGACCTTCTGAGTCTCAGGTACAGCTGAGTCATCTGTGACTTAGAGCAAGCCTGTGAACATCAGATAGAAAACTTGCCCTACTCTGTGCGAGCCTCACAATCTTTGCCAAGTTCAAGTCTACAGCTGTAGTCACTGCATCTACTTACGAGTCTTCTTCAATTTTCCCAGCATGACATCCTGAGAACATGCCCAGAGTATATGAGATGAAATTTTACCATCCTCACCCATAAGGAACATCCTCCTTGTACCTCCTCCAAGATAGATCTGTCTTTTTTACAGATCATGAGATACCCAATACTTTCTGGAGATGATAAAGACGTATTAAAATGATGGATATAAGTTGAGTAGTTGCTTCTGCTGGACAGTGAGTGCTCACTCAAAGCTGTCACTTCACTGTCGCTATTGTCCTTGCAACATCGAGACAACTCCAAACATATTTAAGGAACAGTCTAAGTGCAACCTGCCCTGCAGTGAGGAATGGGACCTGACTGTGAAGCTTCCTGAACTCGTGACTCTGGGCTATATTTCTGAACAGCTAAAAGCACTCTGTACCAGGAGCCCCATTAAAGAGTTCCTGACCCTGGGAAGGAGAAAACTGGTATGATCATCTCTATTTCATGAGGGAGTAATCTCTGTCCTGACAATGACACTAAGATCAGTGACTTCCTCGGGCCTTTCAACAACCAGCCTCACCCTCATGTCCCTCACCCTGAGGTGTCCAGCAGGGCACATTCTGCAGGGACCTTAAGAATCATGTCAGCACAAGCATGTGGTACAGAAAAGCAGATCATAAAAGACATACTCAGTGTGATTTTCTGTTTACTGTAATTACACTGGGTTTATAACATGTCACAGAACTTTTATTTCTTCAGAATGCCCACACAAATATGTTACATGCCTCTAGACAAATAGGACATAATCCGAGAGAAAAACCAGTCTGAAGAGTGCCTTCCAGAGCTTCAACCTGACAGTAAGAGCAGGCTTTGTTATAATTCCTTTTTCATTAGTACTACGAATTATCAGGGTAGTCACATAATCTATTTTTCCAAAATCCCATTTCCACTTTCCCTGGCAGGTGGGTGGCCATGTCACATGCCTTCTCCATGCTTTGTAGACAGAAGTGGGAGAGAGAGGTGAGTGACAAGGGTTACTTTTCTCTGAAGTGTAAAGCCCCAAATCTCTTCTCCAAAGTATAAAAGCCCAAAGGAGAAATGGTAGTTCTTCATTCCTGTCCCTCTTCCATTCTTCCTGCCTGGAGCTGCCCAAGGCATCTTAAGATCAGAGGGTGAATGCCACCATAACTAAGGATGAGAGAGCAGAGAGAGAGAAGCAGCCCGAGAGCTACAGCAACTGTCCTAATTCATCATTTACCAACCTCCAGACTTTCTCTTTTGTGGAAAATAAACACTTTTGTTTTTAAGCCATGTTGAGTGTATATTTTCTGGTACATAAGCTGAAAACATCTCTAGCTTCTATGGTATAGTAGTCAGTCAAGCCACAGGCATATCTGGTTAGGTGAGGCCCTCACTCTTCAGAATTTCTACAGATTGAATGTAACTTGTCATATGATTCAAACCAGCCCTTGCAACCTCCTAAACCTGGCTGCCCCACACAAGTGAGTTTGCCTTACTCCCCATATTGGTTTCTTCAGGTATTTCATGGCTTATTCAGAAAGTCCACATCTTTTGTAATTTTTCATTGGTATCATTCTCTAGTTTATATTTTCAAAGGAGATTAATTTATGACGAGCCATAAAGGAGAGAGTAAAATAATTATGATAGTAAGCTGTGTGAGCATTTCCAATGAGAATGAATATAAACAGAATCTAAAGTTAGAAAACACTTGTTAACTATCTACTCTGCTATTGTCAATCCCAGCCCGCTTCTGAAGATGAAATGGACACATTCTTGTGATGTGAAAACCATCTCCTTATTAGTCCTGAGAGGCTTTGTTTTTTGTTCAAATCTTCAACTGCCTGTTTCTTCTAAATCATTTTACTCAATTATTATTTAATTGGGTTGAGAGCAAAATTTTTCTGTTTTATTTTTCCATTAATCACTGCTTACTTCTCAGCTTCTTTTTCTGCTTTTTGCTGTGTCTCTGTGACCTCGGAACCCTTTCTCCTCCAGCTACGCTCCTTCCTCAGTCATTCTACTTTGTCTCAGCCCTAAATAACAGAATTCCAAATTCTGCTGTCTTCACTTAACTCAGCTGCAGTCAATAGTTGTTTGTTAATGTGGTTGTTTGTAGAACTTGAAAAATATCAAATCTAATGCACCTATTTTGGGTGATCATTTTCATCTCCTCTACTAACTTGAACACATTTTATCGTATTCATTTTTTATTTTCTTCATTATCATAACTCTCATACACAATAGACTGATAGGAAAAATTTTCAGTAAACATTTGCTGAGTGAATGGATTACTGAGCCATTATTTAAATTTTTTTTAAAAAATTAAATTTTTGCCCAGTCAGGTTCTCTCAATCTTAGTAGCATAATATCAAAGAAGATAATTTCACACACACTCAAGACAGATGCATATGAAACAGTGTGTACTTGGAATTTTTTTTAAAATAATTTTTAGTTTAAAGGCTCATGTCCATGATCCAAGATATGGTCTTTTGAATTACCTCCTGATCAATGCAGCTGAAAGTTGGACAATGAATGACTGAAGAAAACCTGATGCCTTTGAATTGTGGTATTGGTGAAAAGCACTGAAAGTGCTTTGGACTGCCAAAAGAACAAACGAATGTCTTACATGGAAGTACAACCAGGGTGTTCCTTAGAGCTCCACACATAATTTGGGCATGTTGTCAGGAAGAACCAATTCCTGGAAAAAGGCATCCTTTTGGGAAAGGTAGAAAGTCAACAAAAGAGAAGAAGACCCTCCAGGTGGTGACTGACAACAGTGATATGACGATGGGACTGGACATATGAAAGATTATGGGGATGACACCAGATAGGGCAAGGTTCAGATTTGTTCTTTAAAGTCTGTATGAGTAGTAATCTAAACTCAGCATCAAACAATAATAATATCAGCCTAGAAAATGTTATTATTTAAAAAAAAATCAGAAATCATTTCAAGAACCTGTGAAAACTAGGCCGGGGGCTGATTGTGGAACAGACCACCAATTACTCATATGCAAGTTCAAGCTGAAGCTGAGGAAAATTAAACCAAATCCACAGAAGCCAAAATATGACTTCGATTTCATACCACCTGAATTTCAGAATCATCTCAGGAACAGGTTTGAGGCCTTGAACACTAATGAGCGAAGACCAGATGAGTTGTGGGAGGATGTCAAAGATATCATTCAGGAAGAGTGTAAACGGTCATTACAAAGACAGAAGAGGAAGAAAAGACCAAAATGGATGTCAGAAGAAACTCTGAAGATTGCACTGGAGCGTAGAGAAGCCAAAGCACAAGGAAGAATTCAAGATACTAAAGAGCTGAACAGAAGATTCCAAAAGGCTGCTCAGAATGACAAAGCAAAATACTACAATGAAATTTGCGAGGAGCTAGAGTCAGAAAATCAAAAGGGCCGGACTCGCTCAGCATTTCTTAAGCTCAAGGAACTGAAGAACAGATTCAAACCTAGAGTTGCTGTAATCAAGGATGCTTTGGGCAGAATATTAAATGATCCAGGAAGTATTAAAAGGAGATGGAAGGAATATACTGAGTCATTATATAGAAAGGAACTGGCAGATACAGAGGAATTTAAAGAAATAACATATGAGCAAGAGCCTATGGTGATGAAGGAAGAAGTGCAAGCTGCTTTGAAGGAAATAGCAAAAAATAAGGCCCCAGGAATAGATGGTATACCAATTGAAGTATTTCAGATAACAGATGTTGCCCTGGATGTGCTCACCAAGCTGTGCCAAGAAATCTGGAGAACAACCACTTGGCCAACTGACTGGAAGAGATCTGTATTTGTTCCCATTCCAAAGAAAGGTGATCCAGCTGAGTGTGGAAACTACAGAACAGTGTCATTGATTTCACATGCAAGCAAGATTCTGCTGAAGATCATCCAAAAACAATTAGAACAGCACATCAGCAGAGAACTGCCGGAAGTCCAGGCTGGGTTTAGAAGGGGTCGTGGTACTAGGGATATTGTTGCTGATGTTAGATGGATCTTGCCTGAAAGCAGAGAATACCAGAAGAATGTCTATCTGTGTTTCATTGATTATGCAAAGGGATTTGACTGTGTGGATCATAACAAACTGTGGCTGACTCTGAGAAGAATGGGTATCCCAGAACATTTAATTGTGTTAATACGAAACCTATACTTGGACCAAGAGGCAGTAGTCAGAAAAGAGCAGGGTAACACGCATGGCTCAAAATTGGGAAGGGTGTACGCCAGGGATGCATCCTGTCTCCATACCTTTTCAACATGTATGCAGAGCAGATTATCCGAGAGGCTGGGCTCTATGAGGAGAATTGTGGCATCAGGATTGGTGGAAGGTCTATTAACAATCTGCGTTATGCAGATGACACAACCCTGCTTGCTGAAACTGAGGAGGACCTCATGCACTTGCTGCGAAGGGTCAAGGACTGCAGCCTTCAGTGTGGACTGAGGCTCAACGTCAAGAAGACAAAGATTCTCACCACTGGACCAATTGGCAGCGTCAGGATGGATGACGAAGAGATTGAGATTGTTCACAGCTTCAGTTTGCTCGGCTCCACAGTCAACACTCTTGGCACTAGCAGTCAGGAAATCAAAAAGCGTATCGCGATGGGAAAGTCTGCTGTTAGGGACCTCTCTAAAGTACTCAGGAGCAACAGTGTCTCTCTGGAGACTAAGGTGCGCCTGATACAGGCCATGGTCTTTGCAATCGCTTGTTATTCATCAGAGAGTTGGACAATGACTAGAGAGCACAGAAGGAGAGTGGATGCTTTTGAGCTGTGGTGCTGTAGAAGGGTACTGAATGTACCATGGACTGCCAGGAAAACAAACAGATTCATCTTGGAGAGAATTAAACCAAGCTGCTCCTTGGAGGCAAGGATTCTGGGGCTTCGTCTGACATACTTTGGACATGTTGCCAGGAGGGACGGGTCCTTGGAGAGGGACATCATGCTTGGGAGGGATGAGGGACAACGCAGGAAAGGAAGACCCTCTATGAGATGGATTGATTCAGTGACTGGGGTAATCGGGATGGGTGTGTGAGAGGCAGTGTGGTTGGCGCAGGATAGAGCAGGGTTTAGGGCTGTTGTGCATAGGGTCGCTATGAGTCGGAAACGACTCGACAGCACATAACAACAACAACAACAACATTTTTAACATACAGCCAAACATAAAACTGATAGGGTCTCTCTCAACACGCAGGACACTAGACATAATTTAAGATATAAAAATTCTTTTACACTTTGGAAAAGAAATATATTTCGAGCTGTCTTTATTGACTTACAGCCCTGGGAACTCACTGCAGGCTCAGCTATAATATGAGCATAGATTTCCTTGAGGAGGCTTTGGTGGCCCTACTGGGTAAAGAGCTGTCCAGTAGCCCTCTGTGGGAGAAATACAGGCAGTCTTCTTCCATGCCTTTTAAAGCCTCTAAAAACCCATTAGGTAGTAGCAGGACCACTTCGCTCATTGTTGTTGTTTTTGTTGTTGTTGTTAGATACAGTTGAGTTGGAACCGATCCATAGCTGATCCTCTAGAGGGTTTTGTCAGAGGCCGTTAACTCCATGTGAGGAGATCTTTCTCCTGAGGAACAGCTGGTGGATTTGAACAGCAGTTCAGCTCCTCACCACCAGGCCACCAGAGTACGCTAGCTCACTCGTTAAAGGGCTTTAAGCCTGGTTTTGCAAAGCCAATAACACATTTTGTTTATAAAAATTCCTCCTGATATGAATCTCTAGTTCCTCTTTTATCTGTTTAGAAGATATATGCTCCTACTTAATGCTACTCCAAAAGACCTGAAAAACAGAGAATAGTGAATATTGGTAGATTTTTTTTTAAGTTTTGGATACTAGCAAGTATGTAATATCCTACTTTATAAAGTATAAAAAATGGGACATTGAATCAATAAAATGAGAAAAAATGTATCTAATGAAATAATAAGATATATATAATCTCTTGTTTGAAGATCAAAGATTAATTATGGTGAAAAATGCAATATATTTGAAAATCTTAGATAGGAAAACAAACTTATTCTAATCATCACCTATCGGTACCCTATGAAAAAGAATAGATATCTAACTGGCTTAATATTATTATTATTATTATTATTATTATTATTATTATTATTATTAATTTTGTGTGTGTGTATGTACTGTCAAATCGGATCTGACAGATACAGTAGGAGACTGCCCCTTCTTCTCCAGCAGAGCATCTGGTGGATTGGGCTTAACTCATTTTTCTTAAAAGTTAGGGAAGAGTTTAATAACCTCTCCACCAAAATAAACATGTGGAATAATACATGGAATAATATTACATATATGAATTTAGAGAGATGTTAACTTTATATGGACTTGCATTTTCTGATTATTCTAAGAATTTAGGATAACTAAAATATACGAACATGATTAAATTCTTTTCCAACTGCTGTTGACCTTTGAAATAAAAAAAATAATTACTCATTAATATTTTGGGCAATTTAAGATTCTAAATATTTAATGTCAGGAGAATTATCCAGTTAAATTGTAAATACAGCTTTGTGTGCTCTTGATTAATTATGCATCTACTGTTGCGAAAGAAAATTTATTGAAAAATGTGTCCACAGCTGACATAAAAATAATAACATGCTTATAAACTTACAACATTTTTCAGCAATCTCTTTCATTATCTTTATACATTTTCATTTATTATGGCTGCATAGTGACCATTAAAAATTTGCTCATTAGATACAGAATATTTGATGGAATTTACTTTCATCCTATCTCAACCTTAATTTCCAAAAGAATGAAATACTAACTTTACATAGATCATTCCAAACTAAATTAAAATGCAAAATGTATCTTATATTTTTTTAATTAAACATCAAGAAAATTTTCAGGAATATGTTTGACCAATAAAAAAGCTTTCCGACCAGTGGCTGGCCCTCCAGTGGGTTTTCAGAGGCATAAATCACACAGGAGGAGGGGAGTCTGACCATCATTCTCCTGTGAAGTTGGCTCAGTCCAGCTGCGTGCCTCTGGGATTGCAGCGCAGCTTCTTACAACTAGGTCACCAGTGCTCCCTATAATAAAAAATAGAATGTAGTTTTTCTACTACTATCGCCAAGGTATTTTTTTAATTGCCTCTCATATTGTCGTTTCTGTTGTTACGTGCTGTCAAATCAGAACTGACTCAGTGCTAATCCTTCAGTAGATTTTCAGAAATTGTGAATCACATAGGAAGAAAATGCCCATTTTCCCCTCTCAGAGCAGCCAGTGGAGTTGAACTGCCAGCCTTTGGGTTGGTAGGACAATTCCCTACCCATTAGGCCAGTAGAGCTAATTTTAAAAAATCAACCATACCTGAATGCAATTATCCTGACATGTGTTTGATGTATCCTTTTTAATAAATACAACCCAGCCGTTCAGTGCAACCTGTTGTTACTGTTGGGTGCCATCGAATTGGTTCTAACTAATAGCAATTCCATGTGCAAGCCAACTAAAACACTACCTGCCCCACCAACCTCACAGTCACCATGTGTCTGAGCCCATCATAGCGGCCACTGTCCTACTCCATCTCGTGGGATTTTTTTTTCCACTTTTTACTTATTTTCTACTTTACCAATCATGATGTCCTTCTCTAGAGACTGGCCCTCCTGGTAACATGTTGTTGTTGTTGTTATGTGCCATCGAGTCACTTGCGACTTATAGCAACCCTATGTACAACAGCCCTAAACCCTCTATCCCTCACCAATCTCACTGTCTCTGACACGCCTATCCTCATTACCCCAGTCACTGAATCAATCCACCTCATAGAGGGTCTTCCTCTCCTACGCCGTCCCTCCACCCTCCCAAGCATGACGGCCCTCTCTAAGGACTAATCCCTCCTTGCCACATGTCCAAAGTATGTCAGACTACGCTTCAGAATCCTTGCTTCTAATGAGCAGTCTTGTTTCACCCTCTCCAGAACAAATCTGTTTGTTCTCCTAGCAATTCAACACTCTTCTCCAGCACCAAAGCCCAAAGACATCAACTCTCCTTCTGTCATCCCTAGTTATTGTCCAGCTCTCTGAAGCATAACAAGTAATAGCAAAGACCATGGCCTACATCAGGTGCACGGTAACATTATTTATTATCAAAATATATGTGAGATGAGATCTCTTCATCATGAAGACTTCTAAGGAATATTCTGTCTGCACTTTCACAACAGATTTCCTTGTCCTCTGGCAATCCCATGGTAGATTGAATGTTCTTTGCCAACACCATAATTCAAAGGAATCCATTACTCCTGAGTTGTTCTATTTCATTGGCCAGATTTTAAATAGCTATGGGGCAAATGAAAATACTACAGCTTGAGAAAATGGCATGTTAGTCTTCAAAATGGCATCACTGCTCTTTAAAATCTCAAAGGCCCTTTGCAGTCTATTTTCCCAATGTATTATTACATCATTTGATTTTTTGACCAATGCTTCCATGGGTGTTGATTGTTAGTCCAAGTAAAATGAAATGTAGTTACTTTCAATTTCAGAGAGACAGGCAAAAATTCATGATACTGAATAAAAAGCAACTTAATTTGTATTAAAGTACTATATCATACTATGAAACTATAGACACACGCATACTCATACATATTCCTGAAAAACTATTAACAGGCTAAAACGAAACCTCAAAATTTTCAGAGTGATTTCTTTTTGAGAAAGACAAAAAAGTTCACTGGGTACCTTGGCAATTTGCCACTGGAAATTTTACATTTAGAAGTTTAATTACAAACTTCGATAAGTGGATTATAATGAAGAATATCTCTAGCAAGGGAGCCCAGACAGATGCATCATGAATGAATTAAGGAAAACACCAGAGAGAGAACTTTCCATCAGCAGGAAGATTTTAATTAAACTGCAATAAGAAGAAACTCTTCTGTGAAATGGTATTACTGTTACCCACAGTTCATTAAAACTATTTACTATCTAATATATTCTTTGAAGCTATTTTACTCTAGAAAGTATGTTCAAACCATTTATTCTCCATTATAAGGCCAGAAGAATGGGAGTATGGGGAAAGAGAGGACCCACAAGAGACATGGAAGAAGGGGAAAACATCTTTGTTTGTACACTCTGCGTGGGGAGCTGGAGCAGAAGCAGCCTTATGTTGCAGAGACCTGAGGGTGGAAGGCAGGCAAACGAGCCCATGGTGACCACTAACTGATCACTGAATGTTAGCAGTGGCTCATGAGGGACAGTGAAGCAGATGATGGAGTTCTCTGTTTGCACTCTTAGTGCCTGTTCTTGATTCTCATTGTGCACTAGCTCAATTACTGGGGACGCTATGTCATTAAAGATGTGCATTTTCACAAACCTCACTCTTAGTCATATGGATTCTGAAGTGACAAAGCAAATTTCTTTTTTTTTTCCATTTTGCAATTCAAGTAGGGACTTTGATATCTAGAAATAGTGGTGCACATTAAATTCTAAATGAACGAATAAAAGAGATAGAAGGTATACTTTATTTTAATAAAAGTATAATGAAAACCAAGAAAGAAAACCCAATAAAAACACCAAGCTAAGAAAGCTAGAAAGACCAAGCACATGTGAAAAATTAATGTCCAATTATGTGTCAACCAAAACACTGCAAAGCTTTCATTCTTAGATCCCTTTCACACCCTTCCAGACACGTAGCATTTATTCTATTAACATTACATCCATTGTAGAGTTTTGTAGACTAAAATCACATTCCTGAGGTACAGAAATGGAAGAGGTCAAAAGCCCAAGGACAGAACACTTCTTAAATAGAGAAGTTAATGGTAAATAAAATGTCAACAATGTTTTTTTAAATATATATATATATATTTTGCACTGAAACAGATGAGGGAGTGAATAATTTAAAAGTGATGTATAATAGGGTCTTATGGTTATCACAAGAGTCCACAATTAAGGTTGCATAGTGGAATCTACTTGGGGCAGTGGGAGGGGTGCGGGTGGATTGTGTACCAGGGAAGGAGTGTTTCTTTTACTTTTGAAAGAGAGGAGCAAACTGGGGGTGGGAGGGGGGGCAGAAGGGATGGGCAGGGAGAGAAGTGCAGCAATGAATGAATGGAAATCCAAAATCTCTGTAAATGCTCATTAAAATTATTTAATAAAAAAAAGAATGGTCTTATACCATATTTGTCCTTATGGGACTGAGTTCACATGGCATAATGCTCTCCAGTCCCTCCCAAGTTAGGTACTGATTTACAAAATCATTGCTCCTGCATGCTATTTAGTATTCCATTGTGTGAATGTACCATAATTTCACAATCCATTCAATTATATTTGGACTTTTGAGTTGTTTCTATGTCCTTGCAATGGTTAATAAAGCTGATATGAACATTGGAAAAAAATATATATATATATTAGTTGATGATTTTTGTTGTTGTTGTTATTATGTGCCATAGAGTCACCTACAACTCATAATGACCCTAGGTACAACAGCTCTGAAGCCTGCCTGTCCTGAGCCAGTCTCACTGACTCTGACATACCTAGCCCCATTGCCCTAGTTACTGTATCAACCCGTCTCATCCAGAATCTTCCTCTCCTGCTCTGTCCTCCTCACTTCAGTCCTCCAAAGACTGGTCCCTCCTGGCCATATACCCAAGGTATGTGAGATGGAGCTTCAAAATCCTAGCCTTCAGGGAGAGACTAGGTTTTACCCTCTCAAAGACAGATGACTCTTCTCCAGTACCTTACTGATGCCCCTAGATGACTACTCACTGCTCTTTGGTCAATCCCTGCTCATCACAGCCCTGGAGGATGAAACAAAACTACCCAGAGCATTTCCAAGGCTAACCTGATGGGATTAGCCACCTTGTCTTTCTCCAGGAAGGTTTTGTGTGTGTTTGTTTTTTTAATTGGTTTGCATACCATCATTAATATATAATGTGTTTCATTCATGTACACTGTGTTGTACACAATCATTTATTTTGTATTTTACATACTTAATTACTATTGATCTCTGCCTATTATCACAAGGTCTTTTCAAGTCCCCACTTAATTTTTCCTATTCTTTCACCCTCCTATCCACTCACTAACCTCTGTGATCCTAGCAATTTTCCCCTTTCCCCCTTTTCCACTCCCTTCTCCCTTTTTCCTTCCCTTTCGGAACATTTATATGCATCTCACTCAGTTATCCTTCTATTTTTCCCAATGATGGTCTTAGGCAGCGGTGATATTCTTAAGGAACCTCAGGGCTCAGGTACCGACCAAATGGTTGACACTGGAAGAAAGACCTGGAGATGTCCTCCCTGTAAAGATAGCTGCTGCTGTTGTTATGTGCCATCCAGTCAGAATCAACTCATAACTGACCCTTCAATGAGTTTTCAGAGGTGGTCAATCACATGGGGAGAGATTGCCCATCTTTCTCTCACAGAGGAACTGGTGGATTCGAACCTTGTGCCTCTGGGTTGCCAGTGCAACTCTTTATCACTAACTCTCCAGAGTTCCCTTCCATAAAATGACAGCCAAACAAGTCCTCCTGTCACACAAAGCTGCAACAAATGGAAAATTGCCTTGATGGCACCAGACAACAATCAGCAAAATCCTAAAGAAAATACAATCACTTCCAACAGTTTTGAACTTGCAATTTCTAGAAATAATCATCAATGTTTCAGAGTTAAGAATAAATTTCAGGAAGTCTTCCAAGAATCTGAGCTTTAAAAAATGTTGTATCATCATAATATCCTACTAAAATTCAAAATAATACAACTTCTTACAGATCTAATCCTCTCTGTGTATTGCTCAAGCGTTCACTTGAAGACATTAACAGCAGCACAGCTATGCTCTCTGTCAACCAGGAGAAAAGAAATAATGCTTAAGAATCCTAATGACATGAAGAAATGGCTGGAGGAATAAAAGCAGTAATCTGAGAGGGTGAAAAGAAACATCAGAAACTTCTTAAAGGCATTAAACAAAAAATGACACAATCTAAATGCATTAGTATAAACACAAGCAAACTTTTGGAGAACTAAACAGCTGGCAAAAATGAAAATGAGCACTCTTGCAAACACTGAAATAAGACATTTCAGTTCTGCTGGAAAACAATAACCACATCAACACCCTTAGTGTTTTCAATATTTTCTGAGAAGCTGAAGAAAAATTTCCATCATGTCTTCAACCTCAGAGATTATCATGTCTGTATGGAATTTTACATTCATGAAGCCAAAACAAGCATGTTATGTCATCCTGAGGGCCATGTGCCTTCTTATTAATTCTGGTTCATATATGCATACCACTGGTCACCAGAGCAAGGATGAATACACTTACAGAAGGGGTGCAAGCCCCCAAACTTCCACCAGTACTTAAAATATAAAGTAGTTCCTAAAGAGGGTCAGTAAGAGTATTTTCATACTTTATATCATTTTATAATCTTAAAATGTCCTTGTGTCTCAATAATTCCCACCGCCTTTCTAAACTCACTCCTCCTCTTCATGTATACCAACTATGTCTAAATCACAAGTACTAGAAAAATGTGGACATCAATTGAGTTAAAGATGACATCAGTAGCACTGAAATAAACATTTGAAGGGTCAAAGACTTAACAGAATCAAAGACTCAAAGAGTCTCTAATAAATATTCTTCCTCATAATTGAAAATTTCCAGATCCAGGGAATTAAGTGATGCCCTAGGAAGCATCTCATTCCATTTATTGATTACTCCAGTGTTTACCAGGATGTATGTTCTTATCTGTAACAGTTGTTTTGGTTTTTAGTCTAAAGCCTTTGATACCATATCATACCCGTACCATAGTTAAGGCATGTCTCATTTGTCTGATATATAACAAAATCCCAAGGATCTTCTCTAAGCTAATCATATCCAGCTCTTGGAATATCCTCCATGATTCATTATTTCCATATTCTCCACCAACATAACCTGTTTCTCTAGGACCCACATCCCCACCTCCCTTTGCATAAGGAGAAGGGATTGGTTGTATGTCATTAGCAGGAAACACAGCACTAACCATGGAAGGGGATCTGGGTGTTGTACCTGTAGTTTGGTTAATGAATGACCCAACCACACGATATTGTGTTAATTAGAAAGGCAGTAATATTAATTAGAAGGACAGTAACACAAATGTCTAGTGAACAGAAATGATTCATTAACTGTGTTCTGTCTTCTCAGTGGACTGTTCTGTAGCTATACTTTCAAGCCGCAGAAAGGAAAAATATGTGGAACATATTCTTTCAATTGAAAATTCAATGTTTGATTAAAATTAGGAAGGACAGTTTATGCATGTATTTTTTTTTAAAGAAAATACTCTTCCATGTGGAAAATAATTATTTTAGTCTTCATCACCTGGAAAAACAGAAGTGAGTTTTAGTCTTCATCACCTGACTTTTCTGAGCTAAAAGTAATGGGGAAAAATAATAATAAGGCTGTACAATTAATTCTAATTTAATTTTAAAAGAATTAAAGAGGCTGTAAAGAGCCTACTGTGTGTACCCAATACAAAACCATAGTGCAAGCTGGAGCACATATTAAGTGCTTAATGAGCATCTGCTGTCTGCTTGAAGCAGCCAAACTCTGTGAGGCCATTTCACTGCACTGTGTGGATTTTGGCAATTTGTCAGTGAAGCGATGTTTTTCCCAAGAAGGAAAATAATCTGCTGCAAAAGAAACTTTAATGTCTGTTTTAAAAATAGTGTGTTTCCCTGTGTAGCTATTCTTCTCCAAGTAGCAAAGAGGGGATGTACTCCCCCCCCTTTCCTCTCAGTTCCACAAAGCTCATCAAAACCCTGAGTTACCATCAACTTTTAATGGAAATGCCTGGAGCAAGGCAGGAAGCAGACCCCTGGGTTTCATGGTCCCGAGCAAATAATCAAAGCTTGTTGCTGGATAACTTTTATATCTTTTATCATGGAAATGAAAATAAATGTAAATGATATGCCTCTTTCAAAGAGGTAATCTCCATTTGATTTATTTCTGATGAGGCCGTTTGATAATGAAAGCTTAAAGTCAAACCAAGTTAGAGGTGTCTATACCACTGTTTCTCTTTTCTCTTCCTGTAGTTCTGCCAATTCTGCGGCCCTCACAGGACCCTTAACCAGCCCAATCCCAGTAACCCTTTCTCCTCTCAACACTCTGCTCCATTTGGATATCCATTCAGAAAACAGAAGCCAAATTCTAGCACAGTTATAATCACTGTCCCAGCCAACTGCCAGCTGATTTCAATTAATATTAGATGAATTTCTACTGCAAAAGTATCTGGTTAGTCCCTTGGATATGTTAAAATTTAACATGCAACCAACTCCATGATATTGCATTCCAGCAACACAGTGAGTAGCATTTCATGATTTGATGTTTCTTATCGATTATTATGATCATCAAATATGGAATGAACATCACAATGCACAGTGAAGAACAGTGTGGGATCAGATGAAACCAGGTGGGACTGCGTACAATATGCTCTTTCAAAATGGATACAAGCTAATTAACAAGAACTGGAAAAATAATACTTGAATTTTTAATTAACTCTACAAGAGAGCCTATGCAAGTGTCAATTTCCTAAAACAGACCATGAGAGATCTAGGTGTTGCTAGAACACCCCCAAGGACTTTTGAAAAAATGAGTGGTGTTCAGACAAATTCAGAGCATGGAGGAACACATGGAATTTCAAGCAAGGGAATATCATGAATTAAAGGCTGAGGATGAAATAAGGGAAACAGGGACTAAGTCAATTCAGATGAGTTAAAGAGTTTGGACCAATGAGGATCCACTACCACCAGTTGCTGTGGAATCAACTCTGAGTCCTGGTGACCCATGCATACAGCAGTAATGCCTCCCAAAGTTCTCAGAGGCTAATTTTCATAATTAGATCCCTTAGGTAACACTTTTAAGGTACTTCTTGGTGGGCTTCAACTTCCAACTTCTTGGTTAGTAGCTACGAGCATTTGCTATTTGGAGAGGCCAACAACCCCACTAATAATAGAGTTTTAGAAATAGGTTAGAAGCATATATTAAAAGATGTGAAATTTAAAACCTTCTCATTTCACCTAAGTAGCAACTGTGAGAACAAGTATTTCTCCAACAGAATGCAATGCAAAGATACACTTTCAGGTAGAATGCCAGGAGTATATAGGGCAGATTAAGAAAGATGCCTTCAAAATAAAAGACTAGGTAGTATCTGTATACTTAAAGACCTGCCAGTGTAAAGGTGGCCACTGTGGAAACATAAAGATGAGAAGGCAGCAAGAAATGAAACATCGTAAACTAGAGGATGAAAAGAGATGGTCAGAAATAACAGTAAAAGTTTCAAAGAAATTGAGAACACAAACATTGAATGAAGAAGCAGACTTAATAAAAAGGATAATGACATTGGTTTTGTTACTCTGTTTGATGTTATGATGCAACATTCAACTACCAACATCTACAAGGGGAGATGAAGAATTAAAGCCAAAAAAGGAACACAACCAGTGACGTGATTTGGAAAATTAGGTCCATTTCCTGTTGGTGGTTATGTTGGCAAGTAATGCAGGACAGAAAGTGTATGACACTTTTTATTGTGTGCTCACATTCAACAGGAAGAAGAAACAGCAGGTTTTGCTCATGCTGTATCTTCCGGGTAAAATGCTCTTTACTATTTTTGTCTGTTTGATGGACTTGTCTGCAACATTCAAGGTCTAGTTCAAATGGAATCTTTTAGGTGCAGCCTCTCCAGTGCAAGTAGGCAGTTTTCCCTCTCCAGTTTATGAACCCAAATATGCTGTACAATATTCATGTCTGCATGTCTTTCACTATTCTTTGAGCTCCACAGAGATAAAGACTCTGGCTTGCCATTGTTATATTTCTTGTTTTTATGTTCCTACTGCACTGTCTGGCACAGAGAGATGATTAACCAATGCTTATAAGATGCCTGATATTCAGAAGAGAAAAAAAAAATACCCTGACAAGTAAGAGGAAACTGGAAACATCAGAATTTTATAAAATGCCAATAAAAGGCATTGGGTTTGGAGGAAGGGACTTTGGACATTGCATCAAAACTGTGAAATGGGACTTTTTTTTAGATTTTACAATTTTTTAATTTATTATTAATTTTAATGAAAATTTACAGAGACTGGATTTCCATTCATTCATTGTTGCACTTTTCTCCCTGTTTACTGCCCCCACCCCCCAGTTCCTCGTCTCTTTGAAAGTAAGAGAAAAATTCTTTTTTTGTTGGTATACAATCCCACCCTCCCTGCCCCAGGTCCACTCTACTATGCAGCCTTCGTTCTGGACTCCTGTCATGACAATAGTACCTAATTGCATATCCCTTTTAAACAATTTTCTCCCTAATCTATTTCAATGCAGTATACATTATTTATCTCATCTTTCTCAGTCTCCCCCCAATCCCAAGGTCAGTCCAGTTTTACAACAGTGGCACTATGCTGTATTTGTCA
The DNA here is from genome assembly GCF_000299155.1 of Elephantulus edwardii. Taxonomy (NCBI): domain Eukaryota; kingdom Metazoa; phylum Chordata; class Mammalia; order Macroscelidea; family Macroscelididae; genus Elephantulus; species Elephantulus edwardii. The sequence continues at coordinate 1,679,904 of NW_006399893.1, read as the reverse complement.
TTTTGTGACTGAGATATTTCACTCAGCATAATGTCCTCCAGGGACACCCATTTTGAATAATATTGCATGAGTTCCTTGTTTTTCAATGCAGCGTAGTATTCCATTGTGGGAATATACCACAGCTTCTTTATCCATTCATTTGTTGATGGGCACTTAGGTTGTTTCCAACTCTCTGCTATTGTGAACCAAGTCACGATAAACATGGGTGTGTATATATCTGCTTGGGAGTGTATTCCCAGTAGTGGAATTGCTGGGTCAAATCATATTTCTATTTGCAACTTTCTGAGAAAGCACTATACTGCCTTCCATAGTGGTTGTACCATATTATACTTCCACCAACAGTGAATAAGGGTTCCATTTTCTCCACAACCTTGCCAGCATTGTTGCTTGCTGTTCTATTAAGTTTTGCTATTCTTACTGGGGTGGGATGATATCTTATAGTTGTTTTGATTTGCATCTCTCTTAGAGCTAGGGATTTTGAAAATTTCTTCTTGTGTTTGTTAGCCATCTGAATGTCTTCTTTGGTGAAGTGTCTGTTGATATCCTGTGCCCATTTTTCAATTGGGTTGTTTATCTTTATCTTGTTATGGTGCTCAAGTATTTTATAAATTCTAGATATAAGTCCCTTATCTGATATGTCATTACCAAATACTTTTCCCCAGTCTGTGGCTTCCCTTTTCACCCTGTTGGAGAAGTTTTTAGATGTGCATAGGGATTTGATTTTTAGAAGGTCCCATTCATCTATTTTATCCTCTCCTGCTTGTACATTTTTCAGGGTGCTTGAAAGAGTTTAGGTTGTGGATTAGAACTTCTAAAGTTCTTCCAAGCTTTTCTCTAATGAAGTTTATAGTCCTTGGTTGAAAATGGGACTTTTACAGAATTTGAAATTAAAAAATAACCAAAGCAGCTCTGATCCAGCTGATTCAAACTCCGGGTGAGCCTATGCCAAGCAGAGTAGAACCCTACTACATTGTGTCTTTCAATCGATATTTTATTTGTTGAAGTGTATATGTGTGTGTCTTAAGTTACTTTGCCAGGTGCTTTCTTTGGAAGTACTGAAAGACCTCTTATTAGACTTATTACATTAACCTTACTTTTTTGCACCAAACCGGACTCCAGTTTGGGATGCATTTTAGATGTGGGAGAGTGGGGGTTCCCAGGTCACCATTTGGTAGTCATCTCCAAAATAGCTCCAATTAATTCTATCAACATACATTTATTGAATTTCTACCATACTCATGTGGCCTAGTGGCAAGAAGCTGAGCTGCAATCCCAAAGGCACGCAGTTTGAGACCACCAGCTGCTCCTCAGGAGAAGGGTGGGAAATCTCCCTTATGATTACTGCCTGTGAAAACTCACCAGAGGGTCTGCTATGAGTTGGTTCTCACTCTACGGTACACAACAGCAACAACAATAATCATACACAAGGCAGTGTTCTTGATGCTCAGAACACTGAAGTAAACAAAGTATAATATAGCATGAACCATATGAATAACTAGAAATCAGGATTCCAGGCAGAAGGAACAGTAAATATTAAGCTTCTAAGACACAGAAGCCAATGTGGTTACAGTGAATTGAACAGCAAAAACAAAAATGTAAGATGATGATAGTAGATTAGTTGTTGTTGTTGTTGTTGTTGTTGTTGTTATGTGCCGTCGAGTCGTTTGCGACTCCTAGCGACCCTATGTACAACAGCCCTAAATCCTGCTCTATCCTGCACCAACCGCACTGCCTCTGAAACACCCATCCCGATTACCCCAGTCACTGAGTCAATCCATCTCATAGAGGGTCTTCCACTCCTGCACCGTCCTTCCACCCTCCCAAGCATGATGTCCCTCTCCAAGGACCCGTCCCTCCTGGCAACATGTCCAAAGTATGTCAGTCGAAGCCCCAGAATCCTTGCCTCCAAGGAGTAGCTTGCTTTAATCCTCTCCAAGATGAATCTGTTTGTTTTTCTGGCAGTCCATGGTACATTCATTACTCTTCTCCAGCACCACAGCTCAAAAGCATCCACTCTCCTTCTGTGCTCCCTAGTCATTGTCCAACTCTCTGATGCATAACAAGCGATTGCAAATACCATGGCTTGTATCAGGCACACCTTAGTCTCCAGAGAGACACTGTTGCTCCTGAGTACTTTAGAGAGGTCCCTACCAGCAGACTTTCCCATCGCAATACGCTTTTTGATTTCCTGACTGCTGGTGCCAAGAGTGTTGACTGTGGAGCCGAGCAAACTGAAGCTGTGAACACTCTCAATCTCTTCGTCATCCATCCTGACGCTGCCAATTGGTCCAGTGGTGAGAATCTTTGTCTTCTTGACATTGAGCCTCAGTCCATACTGAAGGCTGCAGTCCTTAACCCTTCGCAGCAAGTGCATGAGGTCCTCCTCAGTTTCAGCAAGCAGGCGATAGTAGATAAGTATCAGAGTTAAATGTAGAAACTCTATAGATTATTATGATGATGATTTTGGCATTTACTATTCATAGGATGGGGTGCCACCAGAGTGTTTTGATCAGCAGAGTAACGTGATGTGACTTAAATTTTAACAGGCTCTCACCATCTACTATGTTGAGAATACGCTGTAGATGGGGTAAGTGTTGAAAAAGGGAGAATAGATTGGAGTCTTGTGAACAGAGTGACTGGCTATGAATTAGTTAAGCTGTAAATGTATTTGGAAGGTAGTGTCAATGAGATTTGCTTGATGAATTTGATATGGCCAAAAGAAAGGCTTCAAGGGTGACTCCAGGGATGAGCACCTGTGAGGTGGAAGGAGCAGATTTGGGTTGGCAGAGGAACCTGGAATTCAGTTTTAGATGTTAAAATGAAAATGCTTATGATCATTCAAGTAGAGATTGCAGGTAATTGTTTGCACAAGACTGTGGTTCAGGAAAGAGACTAAACCTGGAGGTATAAATATAGAAATCATAAGCACCAAGCAGTTTGAGATTAGCTAAGGTCATGAAGGTGGTGTAAATGTGGGTAAAGAAGAAAACCAATGATTGTGTCAAGTGCACCGTCAACAGTAATGTGCTCCTTCTACGTCCTTTTCAGTCTATTGAGAGTTCTCCCTCATTCATCTTCTTGTGTCCCAACAGTATTGATGTCAACTCAAATAAACCATGAACCATGTTCTCCAACACTAAACAGGACCCTACAATTAACTCTTTCAACAGAGGTTTCCAGAATGCTTTTATTTCTGTCTTCACGAAATGATTTAAACAAACAAATGTCATTCCCATTGTGGAAGTACTACACCTAAATTTTCTCCCCTGCCCCGCTTCGCTTCTTTCCTGATACTTAGCTTGGGATTCTCTTTTGGGGTTATACCTCTCCTCTTAAGAAAAGCATCAGGTTTGTAGGAAGGTTCCTTCAAAAAAAAAAGGATAAAATCACTCAGTGATCCTGCCTGCTGGTCCATTGTTTCTCACCCTTGGAAGCTTTCCAATGCCAAGGATCAGAGTCACAGCCACCCCAAGTTTCCAGTCAATCAGGGTCACTTAATACCCATTTTATACAGTGATATTTACTCTTTCTGAACACATCACCAGAAATGAAAGTCTCTCTGTAGTCAGCTTTATTTATGGTTTTCTTAACTGTTGATTATATTATTGTCCGCTATTAGCACAGTAACAGTACACTTGCTAAGCTTGGCCAATATATGGTCCATCTTCTGCCATCCCACTCTATTTTTGCAATAAAGATTTATAAGTTCTACTAATGAATTTCTTTTTTATTATTGTCTTTCAGACAATCATTCATACACATTGTGTTTCATTCATGTACACTGTATCTTACACATCATTCACATACACTGTGTTCTATCAAATAAGTTTTGAAGCAGGTTCACATGTGACGCCTGTTTCCTAACAGAGGATATTCACAGTTACAACCTTCTTTAGTCTCACTTCAAGCTCTTTAAAATGGGTTCTTTTCACTCTTTTTGAAAATGATGAAATTAAGTGAATTTTCCAAAGTCATAATTCACCTTTAAAACTTCTGACTCCTCCTCTAGTAACCGGCTATCACAGTTTTGAAAAATAACAAGTTAATTGTCAACAGGTGTCAACAGGCAAGCAATGCCAATTTCAGAGGACGTTGGTTTATTGATGAATAACAGCTGAAACAGCCTTGCCTTCCTTCCCAGGCATCTGAAGGAAACAGGAATTGTCAGCCTCATCAAAGTTTCCAGGAAGGTCATAAGAACCCAGAGTTCAAATTGTATTTCTCCTCGCATAATTTGTCCTTCCCTGCTGTCACTCCCATTATGGTTCAATTAACAGTGGAAGCCGGGAGCAACTTGATGAACATCTGTCGCATCCACCTGGAAATAATTCAATAAGGGTGCACCATGGGAAGGTATTATAGAATGTTGGTCTGATTTTTTTTTCCATTTCACACTGGGTGGCAAGAGCAATTCAGATAATAAGAGGGAGAAGGGTACTTTATCACCTGGAAATATTAGGTCAGTTTTACAATGTAGCATTCCTACATTCTTGAAAAGAGTGCAAAAATAATAACACAAATGGATTGGACTTATGATGCAATGTGATCACAATGACCTCTCTTCTGATCACATAACTACAATATGGTGTTGTCAGAAGCTGCTGTCAAGCAAAGTATCACTAGCTAAATTGTATGTAGTGGGTACAAGAATGTATTTTTGATGTATTAGCTAAGCATTCTACAGGAAGCCCCAAAATGATCTGGAGATGGACAAAAAAGTGAAGGACCATTACCTTTCTGTTGAGTGGAATGAACAAAGACAATAGCAACTTAGGATAAACATGCAACAAACCACATTTATGTATGTCTGAAAATTCAGCATGAGACTCAACTATCATTGGATAGATCTAGAAATTACTTTTGTTGGTTTTTTTAATAGCCATTACATGCTAACTTTTAAAAAAAGTAGACACTTCAAACCTGTGAAACAAAAGATTTCAAAAACAAAGAGTGAAGATTTGCTGCCCAAAAATGAAAGGCTATTTGTTTAATAATCACGACTTTAAAATGGTTTTCAAAATTAGCATATCTAGATAAGAAATCTCCCTTCACCTACACCACTAATTATTTTCTTCAAATGCCGGATGTTTAAGACATCTGTTTGCAGGGCTATTCTTATCCAGAATAAACAGTTGAAATACTTGGTTAGAAAGGAAGGCTACAAGAATGACAAATATTTCAGAATTAAAAGAGGCCAGCCAGGGAATAAATATAATTGCCTGCAAGCAATACAATGGGTGGAAGACAGACAAAGGAAGCAAACAGCTATTATTTGCAGATGCTAGAACAGCAAGAAGTGGGCTAAACTGCAGGTGGAGGAGACAAGGCTCCACTCAGACAGAAGTAGGTGATGTAGAGTGTTCGGCAATGGAGAAGCCGTACTAGAACCGACATGAATGCGACTTCTTTCCACAAATTGTTTTAAAACAGTGTGATTCTTATGTGTGACTGTGTCCCTCTTCTCATGTGAATCTGACAACCCAGTTCTGGTGGAACTTCATTCACACCTCCAAATTTGTGCACATGTGAATTTGTCTCTGGTGACAGCTGAAACAAATCAATTTAGATTTGAATTTACACCACTTTGTGAATTTATGAGAGAGAAAAAGAGAATGCATTTGTGTACATATAGTTTGGCTAGCTGCTGTCTAGCCAATTCTGGCTCAACAGTGGCCTTGCACATAGTAGGACAACAAGTTGCCTTGTCCCTGCCATCTTGATGAATGGTGGTAGTCTGTACTTTCTAGCTCTGTACCTGAAAAAGTCCTGCCATGGATAATGGTTTTCAAAAGCTGATTTGGGGAAGAAAGTAAAATCATCCTGGTCTGACAAGAAGAGAGATGTCAAATCCAAACCACAATGAGGTACCATCTCACTCCAATAACAGTAGCAATGTTTAACAGGGCAGCAAGTAATAGCTGTTGGAGAGAATGTGGCGAGAAAGGAATTCTATTACATTGCTGGTGGATTTTAAAATTCTGGAATGCAGTTTGGTGCTTCCTCAGAAAGCTAAACATAGAGATTCCATATGACCCAGCTATTCCACTACTTGGAATATACCCTGAGAATATGAGAAGTAAGGCACAAACTGAGATTTGTACACCAATGTTCATAACAGCATTATTCACCATCACCAACATGGAAACAGCCCAAATGTCCCACCCCAAATGAACGGATTGAGAAATCATGGTACACTGACACAATGGAATACTATGAAGCATGCAGGGGCAGTCCCTTTGTAAATTATTACCTAACTTGGGAGGGATTAGAGAGCATTATGCTGAGTGAACTAACTCAGTCCCACAAGGATAAATATTGTATAAGGCCATTATTGCAGAATGAGTATAAGGATCCAGGAGGGGGGAGAGAGGCTGGAAGCAGAGGGATGTTCAGGTGAAAGGGGAGATTAATCATTGGGTTGTACTATTTGACGGAGGGGGTGAGGGAAATTGAAAAAAATTGTTCAAATTTGTATTAGAATTTTGTAAATAAACTAGTGAAAAAATCATTCTGGTCTTTATTAGACTAGATCTGCCATAAAACCTATCCACCATGGATGACCCCCAAGGTATTAGAAATACAAGGAGACATTTAAACAGAACCCCCAGCATCTTAGAACATGTCACAAAAGTACATCAGACTGATGGATGATATATACACATACATACACATGGATCAAAACTCAAACTCATTTTGTTGTACCAGAGCCAACACTTAACTGACCCTCCATGAGATTTCTGAGGCTATAAATTCATGAGAAGAGAATGCTCATGTTTCTACTGTGGAGTTCCTGTGGATTCGAACCACAAAAAAAAATATAGCCTTTGGGTTAGCATTGCAACTCCCTGTGGATTACACTACCAGGGTTTCTCTATCTGTATGTGTCAGCAAATTTCATATAATTATAAAAAGCCATCAAAGCAATAACAGATTGCAATGGGCAAATCTGTTGCCAATGACCTCTCTAAAGTGCTAAAAAGCAAGGGTGCCACCTTAAAATTAAGATGAGTGTGCCCCAATTGATTTTGTTTTCAATTGTTTCATGTTGTTTTGTTGTTATGTGCTGTCAAGTTGCCTGTGACCCATAGCGACCCTATTTACGGCAGCTCTGAACCCCACCCTGTCCTGAGACAGTCTCACTAATTCCAACACATGACCCCCCATTGCCTCAGTTACTGTATCAATCCATCTTATCGGGGGACTTCCTCTCCTGCACCATCCATCCACCTTTTCGAGCATGATGTCCTTCTTCAAGGACTAGTCTCTCTTGGCATGTGCCCAAAGTATGTGAGATGGAGCTTCAAAATCCTAGCCTCCCAGGAGAAACTTAGTTTCACCCTCTCCAAGACAGACCTATTTGTTTTCTTGGCAGTTCATGGTATCTTCTTCTGTCATCCTTAGTCCAGCTCTCATGCATAGCTAGTAACTGCAAAGACTATAGCCTGAATTTGGCACACCTTAGTCTCTAGACTGTTGCACTTTAGTAATCTGGAGAGGTCCCTGATAACAGATTTTCCCAGTGCAATTTGTCTTTTGATTTCCTGACTGCTGGTGTTAAAAGAGTGTCGATTGTGGAGTCAAACAAGCTGCAATTGTTAACAACCTCAATCTCTTCTCCATCTCTCACAGTGCTGCAAATTGGCCCAGTGATGAGAATCTTTGTCTTCTTGATGTTGAGCTTCAATTCATATTGAAGACTACGGTCCTTCACCTTCTGCAGCAAGTGCTTCAGATCTTATTCAGTTTCAGCAAGCAAGGTTGTGTCATCTACACATGCGAAAGATGTATAATGAATAAAAAAAGAATGAAGAAAAAAATGATGCATTTGAACTGTGGTACTAGCAAAGAAGACTGAATATACCATGAGCTTTCAAAAGAATAAGCAAATCTATCACAGAAGAAGTGCAGCCATAATGTCTCTTAGAAATAAGGATGGTGAGAATTTGTCTCACATATTTTGGGCATGTTATCAGGAAGGGTTAGTCCATGGAAAGGGACATCATGCCTGGGAACTCTACGGGTCAGGTAAAAAGAAGCCTCTCAAGGAGATGTACTGACACAGTGGCTGCCACAACGAGCTTACACACAGAAGAAAGTCTGAGAATGGCATAGGTTCAGGCATTTTCATTCTTTTGCACATAAGACTGCTGTGAGTGGAGACTGGCTAACTTGACAGTATCTAACAACAGCAAAAGTAACAAAGAGCATTTTATATTATTGTACAGACACTGAATAAGGTAGATGCCAAAACAAAATTATGCAAGTGGGAGGAAGGGAATACAGGATGATGAGAATAACTTGGATAAAGTTCATCTGTTTTAATATTCTTAGGATTAGAGAATAGTAAAGCCCACGTTGCTGCCACTCTCAGCCATTCCCTGCTGTACCTAGTGGAAACACAAGCATGTGGAAACACAAACCCAATGGCATTAGTGTTTCCCTGATGCAGCCTGCACCTTGAGTGGACACACCACCACCACATAAAGAACCTGGATCTGCCGAGACAAGAACATGTCAACATTTAAACTTGGTCACGTAATTTCATAAGCTCACATTTCACAATTGGTAATGATTTAAAATCAATAGAGCCAATTTAAGTTTTAATTTCATGCTTAAGCATCAAATTCTTTTTCATAGATGAGCTACATTTCTGGCAACTGTTAAAAGTATCAGCTCAAAACAAGAGTAACATCGCAGTTGAGAGACCAATTTATGTCTTCATCCTAGAAGTTGGAAATAAAGCGAGTCAGAAAAGCAGTTTCTGGAACCACAGGCTCTCTGGCTTTGAGAAAGATTTGAAGTAAACCATTATCAGGACTTCTGAACACCACGCAAATATTCTGCTCACGATGAATGAGCACCTCATGATGAATGTTTACCTCATGGAGAGGTAAACAAACAGACTGACCTAAGTTCAAGAAAAAATTTAGCAATGACATGAAAAGTCATTTTAAAAAAGCTCAATCACAGAAGGGCAAATATTGCACAAGACCACTACCATGAAAACAGGAGGATATTGAAGCAAGATATGTACAAATGTTCAAAAGGGGAAGGGGAGAAGGAGGTGCAGAAAAGGGGGAAAGGGGAAAATCACTGGGACAGTAGAGGTTGGGGAGCAGGGGTATGTGAAGGACTGCTTAATTTTTCACTGGAGACGTGGAAACACTAGGGCAGATATTAGACACAGAGCTTATGTATACTTATATAAAAGATAATGCATATGAATGATTGTATAAAACAAAAGGTAAATGAATGAAACATATATGAATGATTTTATAAAACACAAAGAATGTGTATAAAACATGATGCATATGAATGATGACATGCAAACCAATAAAAACCTGTTTAAGTCATTGAAAGGAAATCTGGAAAAGAACCACAGCCATGAATGCAATAAGAAAATGATGTCAGGAAATGGGACACGCACGATGTGCCCTCAGCCTGCTGCAAAAATTGGAAGTAGTTGAGGTATGCTTTGAAAGATTCTTCAACCTATGTTTCCATTTAATCCTCCCAACTCCCTAAAGCTCCGACTTGTCTGGGCCTCTCTTGGTAATGTGGAAACAACATTTAGTCACCATGTATTTATTAGGAGCCTAGAGCCAGACAATGCTTGCCCTAAGAATAGTGTCCTGTCCTCATGGGATATACATTTACACAGAAGGAATTAAGAATAAACAAAACTTATGCAAAATAATGCACGATACCACTTATATGAAACATCTGAAATAGGCAAAAGCATAAAGATAAAAATGTATTAGAGGTTATCAGAATAAAGAGGAAAAGGGGAAATGAGGTCATTGCATAAGAAAGAGGTACTAGAGGTCTATTGTGCTGCTGTTGCTGTGTGTTCTGTTCTCTAGTCAAGAGTGAATCATGGCAGACTCTCCAGCAGGTTTTTAGAAGCTGTAAATCACATAGCAGGAGACTGCCCATCTTTGTCTCTTAGATCAGCGGATGGATCCAAACTGTCTTCCTTCTAGTTAGCAGCGCAAGTCCTTACCATCTAAGCCACCAGAGCTCCCTCAGTTTCTATTAAGGTTGATGGAAAAAACCAATAGTGATGATGATTACACACCAGAATGGACATAATTAATGTCACTGAATGTGTGAAAAATGTCAAATAGAAACAGTTTTGTTTCATATGTATACTTATCATATAGTCTTTCTAAAAGTGATATTTGTTCCCATTCCAAAGAAAGGTGGCCCAACAGAGTGTGGAAATTATTGAACAATATCACTGATATCACATGCAAGCAAGATTCTGCTGAAGATTATCCAAAAATGACAGAAACAGCACATCAACAAAGACCTGTTAGACGTGCAGGCTGGCTTTGGAAGGGGTTGTGGTACTAGGGATATTGTAGCTAATGTTAGATGGATCTTGACTGAAAGCAGGAAGTACCAGAGGAATGTCTGTCTACGTTTCATTGATTATTCAAAGTAGTTTGACTGTGTGGATCATAACAAACTGAGGCTGACTCTGAGAAAAATGGGAATCCCAGAACACTTGATCATGCTAATGCAAAACCTATACTTGGACCAGGAGGCCGCCGTCAGAACAGAGCGAGGAAATACTGCATGGTTCAAAATTAGGACGGGTGTATGCCAGGGATGTGTCCTATCTCCATATATTTTCAATCTATATGCAGAACAGATAATCCAGGAGGCTGGGCTCTATGAGGAGAATTGCGGCATCAGGATTGGAAGAAGATTCATCAACAATCTGAATTATGCAGATGACACAACCCTGCTAGCTGAAACTGAGGAGGACCTGAAACACTTGCTGCAGAAGGTCAAAGACTGCAACCTTCAATATGGATTTAGGCTCCATATCAAGAAAAGAAAGATTCTCACCAATGAGCCAACTGGCAGCATCAGAATGGACAGTGAAGAGATTGAGATTGCTAACAGCTTTAGTTTGCTTGGCTCCACAATCAACACTCTTGGCACCAACAGCCAGGAAATTAAAAAAATGTATTGTTATGGGAAAGTCTGTTGTTAGGGACCTCTCCAAAGTACTGAAGAGCAATGGTGTCTCTCTGGAGACTAAGGTGTGTATGATACAGGCCATGGTCTTTGCAATTAGTTGTTATGCATCAGAGAGTTGGACAATAACTTGGGAGGATAGAAGGATAATTGATGCCTTTGAACTGTGGTGCTGGAGAAGAGTATTGAGTATATCATAGACTTCTAAGAAAATGAACAGGTTCATACTGGAGAGGGTTAAACCAGGCTGTTCCTTGGATGTAAAGATTCTGAAGTTTCATCTGACACACTTAGGACATGTTGCAAGGAGAGACAAGTCCTTGGAGAAGGACGTCATGCTTGAGAGGATGAAGGTGCAATGCAGGAGAGGAAGACCCTCTATGATGTGGATTGATTCAGTGACTGGGGTAATTGGGGTGGGTGTGTAGGAGACAATGAAATTGGCACAGGATAGAGCAGGGTTTTGGGCTATTGCTCATAGAGTCACTATGAGTCGAAGGCAACTCGACGGCACATAACAACAACAACAAAAGTGATGAATGCTTTGAGAGGATAAATGAGTAAAGCTGGATGACAGGTGAGAAAGTTCTGGCAAAAGTACCACATTGGTGACATCCAGCCAAAGCTTCTTTGAAAAGGTTGCACTTAATTGAGATTTGAATGATAACAAAGAGCCATCATTGAAAGGGGAAATCCAAGCAGAGAGGACAGTGTCTATAAAGGTCAGAGAGGAGTTTGTGTTCTTTAAAGGCCAATAGAAAAGGTGACCAGTGAGATAGGGTACTAACAGATAAGGGGGGAAGTAAAGTAGTGGGTGGGAGGGGGGGAAACAAGCAGGTATCAGGGAAAATAGAGCTTTTATTTCTTAGTTTGTGGCATGGATTAATTCTAAGAAGATACAATTTTCAAGATTTAAGTAAGTGTGTGTGATGTGGATTTGAGTAGTGTGAGATATGTGATTTATACCAGAGAAACAGATTGTTCTACTGCTATACCAGAAAAATGCATCTTTTCTTACCATATGCATAGAAATAAAAGCCTGGTAGGAAATACATACATAAAAATTAAAGTCAAGAAGTGAGTAGGGCTAAAATCAAAAGTAGGCTGAACAATGTGTTTGCAAGTAGGCCAAAGTGGCCAAGTATTCTCATCTTTTCAGAAGGAATGGAACAAAAAGAATTAGATGATAGAGAGATTAGATAGATAGATAGATATAGATAGATAGATAGATAGATAGATGATAGATAGATGATAGAGAGATATAGAAATAGAGATATCCTCATTGTCTTTGAGTCAGAAATAATTAATAGTTGACATGTTATGGCTTTCCAAAGATGTAAACTGCATAGGAGGAGATTGCCCATCTTTCTCCCATGGAGCCATTGGCAGGTTCAAACCATCAGAAAGGTGCAGCCTCTGAGTTAGGAGCACAGCTACCAACAGACTGCACCACCTCATTGTTCTTTATACAGGATAATCAAACAAAACGAGGCTACTTACTTGATGTGAGTGCTCAGGATAGGGCTTTCATATTCAGAAAGAGATAAAGACATAAAAACTGAGAGAAGACAACCAAGGTGTTGACACTGATTTAAAATTTGAATCTCCCACATCACCAGGTTACAAACTGGGGGTGAGGGGAATCAGCCCTATAAAACTGTAGGCAGAGAAGTTTAAATAAATGCAGTGATGGGTTAGAAAAATAATGAACTAAGTCTCTCTAAAAATTATTTATCTGACTTTCCCATCACTCTTGCCATTCCCAACCTCTCTGCTAATCTTGTTTCCTTTTCCCCTCTAATCCTGGAATACAGCATTTAGGAGGCAGAGCAATGAGGGGGAGTGGGGGCAGTTGTTGTGAGCACTGAGAAGGTCGAATGAAGTGGGAAGAATGCTTCATGAAGCATCAACCATGGCTGTCGAAGGGTGGAAGGAGTAGGAGTGACGAATAGTTGTTTAAATAAGTAAATATGTTAACTGATTGAGCAGGGAAGTAAATATATCTAAGATAATAAGAGCCACTTCTCACCAACTAAGAAGGGCTTTACATACATGGAAAGAAGGAAGGCTGAAAAAGAACTATAAGGTTTTCCAATGGAATTGGAAGTATTGAGATAGAGATGATAGATGATAGATAATAGATAGGTAGGTAGGTAGGTAGATAGATAGATAGATAGATAGATAGATAAGATTAGATTATTGTTAGTTACCACTGGGGATATTTCTTTTCATGGCCATCCATGTAGAAAGGCTAGAACAACTCCAGGAGGTTTTTAAGGCTGTTTTTAAGGTCTTTCTTCTTTTTTAATTGATATTTTAATGAAAGTTTATAAAGAGCTTTGGTTCCTAGCCATTCATTGTCGCACATGTAAGGTCTTTCTGAAGGCAAATTATCAGGGTTATCTTCTGAGGAGCTTCTGGGTGGGTCCAAATGATGACTATTATTCCAGTTGTTTATGCTACCTAAAAACTCCATTAAAACAATTTTTTTACAAAAAAATAATATATTGGGAGACAGAAATAGGGAGATGGAGACAGAAACAGGAAGAGTGATGGAGGAAGGGGGTGAGGAAGAGGAGAGGGGGTGAGAGAGAGAGAGAAAGAGACAGAGAGAGAGAGAGAGGAAACAGGGGAATATCTCCATAAATTTTATAGAATGGAAAAAATATAACTGAAACTTTGGACAAAGTATTAGTTTGCAATTGATAACATAACAAATCACTACAAAGTCTACAGTTTAAAACAACAGCCATTTATTTTATCACAGTTTCCATGAGTGAGACATCGAGTGAAGTATGACTCTGCTGGTTCTTTTTCTGTTCCAGGCCTCACAAAAAGGAAAATAAATGTTGACAGGGCTGTATCTTTGTGGAGGCCACTTCCAACCTTAGTTTGGTAAAGAAATTTAGTTCCTAGTGACAGGAGGATTGACTGCTTTGTTGCAGCAAATAATATTGAATTTGCTAGACTACTAATAAAGGATATAAATCTGTCTTGGAAAGAATATTCTTTAGGACCCCTGACATACTATGGACTTGATGTCTTAGAAAAGAACATCATGCTCAGAAAGTAGATGATCATTAAAAGAGAAGATCTTCAATGAGATAGACTGATAGAGTAACAACAACAATGGGCTTACACACAGCAGAGACTGTGAGAATGGTAGAGGACCAGGCAGTGTTTTTTTCTGTTGTACACAGTGTGGCTGTGAATTGGCGAGAACATGATGGAACCTAACAACAATAGATCATACTGACGTCCCTGCTTCCCTATTGGTTGTCAGGTTCAGGGTGACCCTTTCTCCAAGAGGTTTTTTTCCTAGTTCTTCTGCATGCACCCCTCCATCTCATAACTGGGTTCTCTCTGGCTTTGCTTTCTGTTGCATTTCTGTTTACCTATTCTATAGCATCTCTCTGTTCTGACTTAGAGAAAATGTTTTGCGTTTAAGAGCTTGAGTGACTGAACTTGGATCACTTGGATAACCCATTATAATCTCCCAATCTAAGGGCTATTATCTCACGTAATCTCCTTTTTTGATATGTAATGTCAAATATGTAATGTCTATTTACAGAAATTAGGCACTTGAATCTTTTGCAGGCCATTACTCTTCTGTTAAAGATTAAAATTATAGTTGTAAGGCTGCAATTTCTCACATTTTTCTTGAGTTTATACACTTTTTTTTCATTTTGGAATTGCTCTGTTAAAGAAAGAATATATCTCAAAATCTTGACTTTGAGTGCAACCAATGTTAAATTGTTTTTTTTCCAATACAAAGAAGAAACCATACAAGGCTAAACCTCTGGAGGTTTTTATGCTTGCTTTCTTATATTTTTATGTAACCATAATAAAAGCATTCCTCTAAAGACACCTAGTGTCAAGAAGGATGAGAAACACAAGGGATAGAATCACATTAGCTGAGATTCCATAGCATTCTCCAGTTTATCTACAGATATATAAACAATGGTAAAAATCTTACATGACTGCCCTGAAAGATGGTTTCCTATGTAATTACACCTTATAATACAAGTTAAAATCTAATCTAAAAATAGTTTAAAAAATACTGGATAATAAGAAAGTCTTACTAAAAAAATAAATCTAGAATCCAGCAAAAAATAAAAAAATACGGGAAAAGTCAAAGTTGTCGTTAAAAACCACAAATAGTGAGAAGTGAGAAATGAAATTAATATTAGCTATATAAAGTGCATTAGAGCAGAAATTAGGAAACATATGAATTCTGAGAATAAAAGAACATCACTTTAAAAGTTATACCTGGGGGAAAAAGAAAAAAATACCACCACAAAAAACAAATATACCTGGGCATAGACAAACAGCAAACACAACAAAAGATGGGAAAACAGATAAAAAATGTTCAGGAAAAAAGATAAATGATGTGTAATAAAACTATTATTCTAAAAGCAAGAGTTTTCATCAACACCAAAACGTAATGAAACACTTTTTTTATTAATTTCAATGAACATTTGCAGAGATTTTAGATTTCCATTCATTTATTGTTGCAAAACATTTTTTTAAATGGCTAAGGAAGATAAGCTTTTTATTTTTATAACCAGCTAAATTATCACCTTGGAATAAGTTAAAATCAAGGACAGATTTAGATATACAAACGCAAGGATATCAGAAGAAAATAATTTTAAAATAGGAATTTCTTGGATAGTACAAATGTTTACAATATGCTAAAGGGTTCAAGTCTGTTTTTCATACATTCACTATGAGTCATACTTGGCTTGATGGCAAATAACAGCAACAGGTACTAAACAACAGGTTAGACAATCAAGCCATCCAGACATGTCTCAGAAGAAAAGTCTAGAAACCCACTTCTGAAAAATCAGTCATTGAAAACATTATCATCAACTCTGACACTCAATGCCAACTAGTTTTAAACAATATATAATAATGTTGTTGTTGGTGTTGTTGTTAAGTGTTATTGAGTCAACTATTATATGGACCTAATAGTCCATAAATCTGAACCTTGCACCTTCCTCATCTCCAAAATGCTCAAGTTCATTGTTACAATAACTGACAATCCATTTTTTGAAGCTACTTATCTTTCTCTGACTTTCCATATATCTCAGTACAATGTCTTTTCCCTGTGACTACATGTCCAAAGCATATATGATGAAATTTCACCATCCTTGCCTCTAAGGAACGTGCAGCTGCATTTCTTCTAAGAAAGATTTGTTTGTTTTTTTAGCAGTACTTAGTATTCAGTATTCTTCCCCAGCATCACAACTGAAAGGCATAAATTTTTCTTCTATTGTCCTTATTAATTGTTCAACTTTCAGATACATTGGAAGCAAATAAAAAAGCATACCTTGTTTCAGGGGTACCTTAGTCTTTAAACTGATATCACTGCTCTCTAGCATTTTAGATAGTTCCTTGACAGCACATTTCCCCAATGCAATATGTCTTTTGATTTCTTGACTGGTGCTAATATGGGTGTTTGATTACAGAGCCAAGTAAATGAAATCATTTGACAACTTCAATCTTCTCTCAATTTGTTATGATATTTCCTACAGATTAAAAAATGAAGATTTTTGTTTTCTTGATGTTGGTATTTTATTTATCATTTATCTACATACTTACTTACTTCTTATGTGCCGTTGAATTAGATCCAACTGGCATAAGAGGAGATTGCCTCTTCTTTTCCAGCAGAGTACCTGGTGGATTTGAACCACATGCCTTTGGAATTGCAGCACTACTTCTTGCCACAGGTCACCAGAGCTCCCTAAATTTCATATTGAAGGCTAGAATCTTTGATCTTCCGCAGGAAGAGCTTCAAGGCTTCTTCAATTTCTTCAAATAAAGTGGTGTGATCTGCATAGTCCTAGCTGTTGATGAGTCTTCCTCCAAACCCAATTCCACAGCATCTGGATTATTTGCTCAATGTACATAGTGAATAGGTATGGAGAAAAGATTCAAGCCTGATGCACATATTTTTTTCTGATTTTAAACCCTATTCTTTCTTCTGTCCAGACACTGCTGCTTGATCTATGTATGGGTTTCACATGAGCACAATTAACTATTCCTAGGCTCCTATTCTCCTCAACATTATCTATAATTTGTTATAATATTGTTGTTTTTGTTATGGGCTATTGAGTCAGCTGTGACTCACTGTGACCCTATGTACAAAAGCTCGGAACTCTGCTCTATCCTGAGCCAATCTCACTGTCTCTGAAACACCCATCCTCAAAACTCCAGTTACTGTGTCGATCCATTTCATCCAGGGTTTTCCTCTCCTGCGCTGACCATCCACCCTTCCAAGCATGATGTTCTTCTCCACAAACTGGTCCCTCCTAGCTACATGGCCAAAGTATGTGAGACAGAGCTTCAAAAGTGGAGTGGAGTTGGGGGGAGGGATTGTATAAGAATGAAAGAATTTTACTTTTCAAATAGAAGAGCAAACTG
>NW_006399893.1:1648388-1660421 GCF_000299155.1 Elephantulus edwardii | reverse complement strand
CGTTTTTGGATAATCGTCAGTAAAATCTTGCTTGCATGTGAAATCAGTGAGATTGTCCTGTAGTTTCCACATTCTGTTGGTTCACCTTTCTTTGGGATAGGAGCAAATATCGATCTAGTCAGCCAAAATCTGTTGTGGTCCGGAGAATCGAATGCCTTTGCATAGTCAATGAAAAACAAACACACATTCCTCTGGTACTCTGCTTTGAATAAAGATCCATTTGATATTGGCGATGATGTCCCTAGTGCCAAGACTGCTTCTGAACCTGGCTTGTATTTCTGGTCATTTTCTGTGGATGTACTGCTCTAGACACACAGTGAAATGTTGAGATATGTGTGTGTGGTGTTTTTTGTTATATACCATTGAGTTATTAAATATATAAGTAGAACTGCCCCATAGGGCTGGCAAGACTGTAAATGTTTATGGAAACTTACTGCCACCTCTTTTCCCTGAATATACAGCTGGCAGGTTTGATAGAGCTATACAGATATAGAACCAACTCACAGCTGACCTTACAGAGATTCTTCAGAGGCAATAACTATGGAAGAGGAGATTGCCCATATTTCTCTCGTGGAGCAGCTGGCGGATCCAAATTGCATGTCGTTGGGTTGGCAGTATAACTCCTTAGCACTAAGACACTAGATATATTTATGTACACACAAATATACAGATACAGATTTATGGCACACAAGGATTTTTTAAAGTAGCCATGATGATACAGTGGTCAAAAAACGCTCAGATGTTAATGGAAAGGTTAAAATCTTCCAGCTGCCTTTGCAGAGGAAGAATGTGGAAATCTGTTACTATAGATTTATAGCCTTAGAAATATTGTGGGACATATATTAAATCATACACTTAATAATATGTGCATGATAACGTAAGTCTCTACATGGTTCTATAAAAAGGTTTAGTGATCTGCATCGCTAAAAGATTACAGAAAAAACCAAACTCTCAACAATATGTGTGAGAACCAACAGCACAACAATATAAAGTGAAAACTGTGAGAGCCAGAAATTGCTTGGACTTCCCTGTTTTCCCAATCTCACAAGTTTAACCCCTTTACAGAGTACAGATGTACCACTTTCCTATTAATCATGTTAGTAGGGAACAAAAAAAACCCAAATAAACAAGACCACACAATAAACCTGAATGTTCCTTCTCTGACTGGCTTCTGTCTTATATAAGCCCTCCTTTCACATAGTAAATAATATATAATACAACTAACAAAACGAAAGAGCTGAACAGAAGATTTCAAAAGGCAGCACAGGATGACAAAGTAAAATATTACAAAGAAATGTGCAAGGAGCTGGAGTCAGAAAACCAAAAGGGTCGAACTCGCTCAGCATTTCTTAAGCTCAAGGAACTGAAGAACAAATTCAAACCTCGAGTTGCTATAATCAAGGATGCTTTAGGCAAAGTATTAAGCAATTCAAGAGTTATCAAAAGAAGACTGAATATACTGAGTCATTGTATCGAAAGGAATTGGCAGACACAGAGGAATTTAATGAAACAACATATGAGCAAGAGCCTATGGTGATAAAGGAATTAGTAAAAAATAAGGCCCCAGAAATAGATGGTATATCAATTGACATATACCAGCTACCAGATGCTGCCCTGGACATGCTCACCAAGTTGTGTCAAGAAATCTGGAGAACAACCAGTTGGCCAACTGACTGGAAGAGATCTATATTTGTTCCCATTCCAAAGAAAGGTGACCCAACAGAGTGTGGAAACTATAGAAAAATAGCATTGCTTTCACATGCAAGCAAGATTCTGCTGAAGATTATCCAAAAACAACTGGAACAGCACATCAGCAGAGAACTGCCAGGAGTCCAGGCTAGGTTTACAAGGGGTTGTGGTATTAGAGATACTGTAGCTGATGTTAGATGGATCTTGGCTGAAAGCAGGGAGTACCAGTGTGCTTCATTGATTATGCAAAGGTGTTTGATTGTGGACCACAACAAACTGAGGATGACTCTGAGAAGACCAGGAATCCCAGAACACTTGATCATGCTAATGCAAAACTTATACTTGAACCAATAGGCAGTCGTCAAAACAGAGCAAGGAAACACTGCATGGTTCAAAATTGGGAAGTGCATATACCAGGGATGTGTCCTGTCTCTGTACCTTTTCAACCTATATGCAGAACAGATCATCTGGGAAGCTGGGCTCTATGAGGAGAAATGCAGCATCAGGATTGGTGGAAGATCTATCAGTAATCTGCATTATGCAGATGACACAACCGTGCTTGCTGAAACTGAGGAGAACCTGAAGCGCTTGCTGCTGAGGGTCAAGGACTGCAGCCTTCAGTATGGACTAAGGTTCAATGTTAAGAAGACAAAGATTCTCACCACTGGACCAATTGGCAGGATGGATGTTGAAGAGACTGAGATTGTTCACAGCTTTAGTCTGCTTGGCTCCACAATAAACACTCTTGGCACCAGCAGCCAGGAAATTAAAAGACGTATTGCGATGGGAAAGTCTGCTATTAGGAACCTCTCTAAAGTTCTGAAGAGCAATGGCATGTCTCTGGAGACTAAGGTGCGTCTAATACAGGCCATGGTCATTGCAATCACTTGTTATGTGTCAGAGAGCTGGACAATGACTAAGGAGGATAGAAGGAGAATTGATGCTTTTGAGCTTTGGTGCTGGAGAAGAGTGCTGAGGGTACCATGGACTGCAATCAAACAAAAAGTTGCACCTTGGAGAGGGTTAAACGGGCTGCTCCTTGGAGGCAAGGATTTTGAGGCTTTGTCTTACATAATTTGGTCATGTTGTAAGGAGAGACTGGTCCTTGGAGAGGGACATCATGCTTGGGAGGGTGGAGGGCAGGTGCAGGAGGGGAAGGCCCTCTAGGAGATGGATTGATTTGGTGAGTGGGGCAATCGGGATGAGTGTGTCGGAGACAATGAGATTGACACAGGACAGAGCAGAGTTTTGAGCTGTTGTACATAGAGTCACTATGAGTCACAAGCGACTCGACGGCACATAACAACAACTACTAACAAATAATAACAAAATAACAAAAGCATTTTTAAGTAAATATATACTATTTAATTAGCTCTAAAAATTATTCTCTATTTTAAAAAGTAATGCCATCCCTTATCCTTGGCCAAGAAAGATATTTTTTAAGCTGTTCAAAACTATTAATAGTTAAGGAAATGAAAACAAAGCACGAAGATTCTATCTTATATTTCCCATAGTAAAAATGTTAAAATATCTGGCATTATAAAGTCTAGAAGTAAAGAATATTCACTAACTGCTGCTGGTAGTGTACTCTGGAGCAAGTTCTTTGAAAAGCTTCACTATACACTATACACTAAATACAAAATACTATATACTATATAGTAAAGTTAAAGACATATGCCCTTTATCTCTGAAATTCCATTTCTAAGTTATGTCTTACACAATTTGCTTCCTCTTTCCTCTGGTCACTTTAGGAAAATCTTTTCAATGTACTCAAGGAAATAGGTAGATAAAAATGTTCACTGCAGCACTATTCTTATTGTTTGTGGGGTTTTTTTGTTTCTTTTTTAAAATTTTATTTTATTAATTTTAGTGAAAAATTACAGATATATTGGATTTCCATTCATTCATTGTTGCTTTTTTTTCTCTCCCCCCCCCCAGTTCATTCCTCTCTTTGAAAAGCAAAAGGTAAACTCTTTTTAGTAACTCACCAACAACAAATTGAAACAACCTAAATGTCCACTCAAAGGACAAAAAGAAACCATCATTACTGTCCTCATATAGTGAAAAATTACAGTTGCGATAATCAGTGACCTAAGTTGTTACCATGAGTCATAGCCAAATCAAGGGCACCTAACAATAACAAAGTTATAATGTATCAGCATAACCAAATCTCAAAAAACATAAGTAGAATGAAGCCACAATTGTAGAGTGATGTATAAATATAAAGGATTACATCACATATGTAAAGTTTTAAAATTGTCAAATATTAGAATATGTTTTTAACAGTCATATTTAAGCAGAAACATTTTCAACATCAAATTAATTACATTGCTTAACTTGAATATATTAAACTTAACTCAGAAGAATCGAAAGGAATGGTTTGGCAGGGGACATAATCATAGCATCGCATAATTTGAAGGGGGTGGTGGTGAGGGAAAGGGAAAGACCTGGTGTGAAAAACAATATATTCAAACTTTGCAAATAAACCAGTATAAAATAGAAAACTACAAAAGAATTCCAAAATAATAGTAATATTAGGGTATGGATAATTTTCTGAAGATAGAAAGTAATTAATATTTGATAATGCTAGATAGCGTGTGTCTACCTGTTATTTGCTTTACTTTTCTGTATATTTCTAAGACCATAACAAAAATTTCTGAATCACTTTCCCAAAGATTCTTACTGTACAAAATGAAGGATAATCTGGGAGAGTGTTTTAGTTCACCACTCTCCCAGGAGTGGACGCATCTGCAGAAGAAGAGAGTAAGACTATATTTAGAGTTATGAAACACTGTTGAATAAATTATCAGACTTACAAGCTCTATATATTTTAGGAGACAAGCAGAGTGGAGCAGGACTTCCATGTGTCCCTCAAATAACTTAGCAAGAAACTCCCTGTTCGGTCAATGGGGAGGACCTGCTATGATTGTATGAATCATTATCGTCTTTAACAGCATCTCATACAACCTGCCAGTTTACTGTACAGTGATGACATGATTGTTGCTAGAATCCTAGAAAATACACCACCAGCAAGCAATGTTACCAACAGTGAACAGATTTCAGTGAAGCTTCCGGACTAAAACAAACTAGGCAGAAAGATAGGGCACTCTACTTGCAAATATTATCCATGAAAATTCTAGGGATCACAACAGAATACTGTCCAACATAGCATTGGAATTTGATTTCATAGGTTAGAAACGACTTACAATACACAGTAGCTGCAATGATGGACTCAAATATATCAAACATCGTGAAGACAGGACAGGTCCAAATGATAAACATTAAGGTTTCCCTGAATTGGAGCAAAGCTGAAGGTAACTAACAACAATAATGTCTATGACTATGTCCTGGTTTAAGGGAATACTGCAGTCTTGAAGGGTCCAGGTTTAAGAGCCAGAAAGACTTAGGTTCAAATACTGCTCCCCAACTTATTTAACCAGGTGCCTTAACTATTCTCAAAGTTTTAGAAATCTTATCCTCAAAGTGAGATTCCATTCGATTCCTAGGACTGCAATAACAGAATACCACAAATGGGTGGCTTTAAAGAACAAACTTATTTTCTCACAATTCAAGAAACCTGCACATTCTTGTCAGTCTATGCCAAGAAATTTGGAAGACAGCTGCCTACCCAACTGACCGCCTGTGTTTATGTACTATCGAGTTAGAACTGACCCACAGCTGATCCTCCAGAAGGCTTTCAAAGGCAGTTAATCGCGGGGGAGGAGACTACCCATCC
Organism: Elephantulus edwardii; assembly: GCF_000299155.1. Taxonomy (NCBI): domain Eukaryota; kingdom Metazoa; phylum Chordata; class Mammalia; order Macroscelidea; family Macroscelididae; genus Elephantulus; species Elephantulus edwardii. The sequence goes on along the minus strand of NW_006399893.1, from coordinate 1,654,996 downwards.
TTCTCCTGAAGAGCAGCTGGAAGATTTGAACCACATGCCTTTGGGATTGCAGCTCAGTTTCTTACCACTAGGATACAAGAGCTTCATAGTCTAGAGCTGATAAAAGAGATCTATATCTATTTCAGTTGCAAAAAAGGTGACTCAACAGTGCACAAATTATTGAACAAAATCACTAATCTCATGTAAGTAAAATACTCCTAACAATTGTTGGAACAGTGTGTCTACACGAACCTTCCAGAAATTAAACCTGGACTTCTTCCAAGGGCATGACATGAAGGATATAATTATTGATGTCAGGCAGATCTTGGGTGAAAGGGACAATACCAGAAAGATTATTAACTGTATTTTATTTACTATGCAAAGTCATTTGACTTTGTGGATCACAGGCATTGATGAAAAACATTGAGAAAAATGGGGCTCCTGTAACAGTTAATTGTACTCATGTGAAATCTATACATAGACCAAGATGCCGTTGTCCAAACAAAACAAAAGAAGACTGCATGATTTAAAATCAGGAAAAACATGCATCAGGATTATATCTTTTCTCCATATCTACTCAATTTATATGCAGAGAAAATAATTTGAAAAGGTAGAATATCTGAAAAACAAAGTGACATCAGGATTGAAGGAAGACTCATCAACAACCTGCATCACGCAGATGGTAAAATCTTTCTTGCTGAAAGTGAAGAGTACCTAAATCACTTGTTGTAGAGTATCAAAGACTCCACCTTTCAATCTGGATTGCATCTTAACATCAAGAAAACAAAAATCTTCAACATCGAACCAATGGTAACAATTATGACAGATGTTGAAAAACTGAAGTTAACGATTTCACTTTACTTGGATGTACAATCAACAATGGGGACCTAGTGGCAAGAAGCTGCACTGCAATCCCAAAAGTTACTAAACACTTTTCTGGTCAAGAAATGGATAGGACAAGTAGGTCTGTGGGATTCTAGAATTGCTGAAGTTTGAATGAAAGCTGTTGTGTGTAAGACACACTCGAATCCACCAGTAGGTCTGCAGTAGGTCTGCAAGGATTGGCGATCTCCTCCCATGCAATTAACTGCCTCTGAAAACCTGCTAGAGGGTCAGCCATGGCTAAGTTCCTATGTGATGGCATATCACCACCACAACAACATACAATCAACACCCACCCCTGATAACTCATTCACTGTCATCAAGTAAGAGTCAAACTGTAGCTGACTTTCCAAGGCCATATATCTCCCACAAAGCAGCAGTGAATTTGAATGATCAGCCTTGGGTTAAACAACATAGTTATCTATGAACTAAGCCACCAGAGCTCTTTCCCATAGTAGCAGCTGCCAAGAAATAAAATATGTGCTGTATCTGAAAATTCTGCTCTTAAGGACTTCTCGAAAATTATAAAGAACAAGCATATAATTTTAAAGACCAAGGTGTGTCTTATCCAAACCAGGGCATTTGCAATTGTTCCTAAACATCTGAAAATTGGACAATGAATGAGGAAGACCAAAGAAGAACTAATGACTTTGAATTACAATGCTGAAGATTAGTGAATATTCCACAGATGGCCAAAAAAAATATACAGCTGTCTTGGAGAAAGTGTAATCTGGTGCTCTAAAGGCAAGGAAGATGAAACTTTGTGTCACATACTTCAAGTTTATTGTCAGAAGGGACTAGTCCTTGCAAAAAGACATCATTCTGGGAAAGGTAGAAGGTCAATGAAATAAAGACAGACCCTCAACAGGATGAACTACACAATGAATGTAACCATGGGCTTGAGATTGAGCAGGATAGGGCAAAGTTCTGACCTGTTGTCCATAGGGCTCCTATGAGTTTTAATTGACTTGATAGCATCTAACAACAGAATTTCCAATTCAGGACACCATTTCTAAGGAAAGCAGAAGATCTCTCAGTTGCTCTGAGAGAAGATCCTGTCCATTTCACCCTGATGATCACTTATTCCTTGGTGACAGTCACACGTGCTTCTGTTTATACTATGAGACATCATGCCTGGAAAGGTGGAGGGAGGGTCAACAAAAGAGAGAAAGACCCTCAATCAGAACAACTGAAATAGTGGCTGTTGCAATGGACTCAAGTATGTCAGAGATGATGAGGATGGTACAGAATAGGGCAGGGTTCAGTTCTGTGGTCAATGGGGCCACTATGAGTCATACTCTGGCCATGGGGGCAAGAGGGGAGGAGAGAAAAAGAGAGAGGGAGAGACAGAGAAACAGAGAGAGAAATGTCTGCTACATACCAGGCACTCAGCATATTGTCAAGCTAACTTCAAACAAAGCATACTAAACAACTACAGTAGAAAAAAAACCCCAAAACCTGTATCAAATGTGCTTCTAGATGAAGAAAATTAAAATCTTTTAAACCAGAAGTAACAGACCGTACATATTTGAATACCATGTGGCATTTCTCAATATCAGTCTCCTTATCTGAAAATATGGGAACAACAGAATTTGACTTTTAGTATTACTGAGAGTGCAGAAATTAAGACTTGGAGGTACTCAGCAAGCATAGCTGATACTGTTTTTCTTATTATGTCATCAATATTATCCTTTTAGATAGCCTGAGAAAAGAAGAGGGAAAAATGGGAATTTTGTGATCACAGAGTGAGAAATTAATTATGAATTTTAAAACCACCAAAAAATCTTGTTCTATGTAATGTATCTCTGCACTAACTTTCAAGAGAATAAGAGACATTTCTTCCTCAGCAAAACTTTGCATAACTGAAAGCCCTACAGCTTTCTCAAAATGATTGGCAGATTTACTCACTTCAGAGCTAAAAAAAAAGGAACAAAGAGATATAATAACTGCTTAGGTCTTAAGTCTCCTATCTCTCAACAAATAGATTCAGAGGTTCATAATGAAATCTAAAATTAAGATTTGCAAATGAGAAGCTTCTTGAAAATGTTATTAGAAATTACATTGTACACTTAATTTAGCATCTGTCTTATTATTACATGCTCTTTGTTCAATTTCAAAGCTCAGGAACCACCCAGCACTGCAGGTGATAGCAGTGGTTCCCCAGGAAAGGATCAGCAGCAACAGCACCATTGAGAAAAGTGTTAAGAGATGCACATTCTAAGGCCCTAACCTGGCCCAGTGGCTCAGAAACTCCAGCAGCAGACAGAACACAATAGCCTATCTGTGTTTTGTGTCCAAAATATTGAGGAGTAGTGGTGACAGTTTGAGGATTAAGGTGAGGCAGGGTCAGGCCATAATCTTTCCAATCATTCATTAGCTATGTATCTGAGAGCTGGACAATGAATAAGGATGACAGAAAAAGAATTGACGCCTTTGAGCTGTGGTGTTGGAGAAGAGCACTGAACATCCATGGATGGCCAAGAGAACGAACAGGTATTTCTTGGAAAGGGTGCAGCCAGAGTGCTCTTTGAAGGCAAGAATGATGAGGCCTCACTTCACATACTTTAGACATGTTGCTAGGAGGGGCTATTCCTTGGAGAAGGATATGATGCTGAGAAGAGTGGAGGGTTGGTGAAGGAGAGGAAGAACCTTTTCCAGGTGGGTTGACACAACGGGTTCTTGTGTGTCAGGAAGTGTGATGGCTCAGAATAGAACAGGGTTCAGATCTTTTGTTCATAAGGTCGCTGTGACTCATACTCAACTCGATAGCACCTAACAACAACAACAATCTGTATTTTGCAGGCCTCCCAGGTGATTCTGATACACACCACAGTGTGTAAACCATGAGACTATAGAAGGAGTTAAAGTGTTGTAGCCCACAGGGAGTCGTATTACTAATTCAAAGGCAGTGTGCCTCTCTGCTGGTTAGAAACCACGAGCAGCTATTAGGTAAAAAGATGGGCAATTTCCTCTTGTGTGATTTACAGCCTCCTGACAACCAGCTGGAGGGTCAGTTGTGAGTTGGTTCTTATTAGCGCCAATGAGCTTGAGTTTGAAATTATATAACAACAGGTCTACAGTTCCCAAGTCTTAGAGACAGTTACATGGTTTTACTAGAGAGCCTTGACTACATTTGGCAGAGATAGGTTGTACAAAGAAACAATCCCTTCATCTACAGACTGGATCAGAAGACCTTTAAGATCTCTTACCTGTTTGATTCTATAGATCTGCTTACAGAAAGAATCTCTAAGTAGAGAAAATTGTTAAGAGCTTAGCTGCTTAGTATAACACTGTGTGAATGTACCATAATTTTTCAATCCATTTGTTTGCGGTTGGACATTTGGGCTGTTTCCATGTTATTGTGATGGTGAATAATGCTGCTATAAACACTGGTGTACAAATCTCAGTTTGTGCCTCAGTTGAGAAATTATGGTAGATCACACAATGGAATACTACGCAGCATGCAGAAACAATAACTGTTAATTATTACCTAACTGGTGAGGGACTGGAGAGCATTATGCTGAGTGAACTCAGTCCCATAGATAAATATTGTATAAAAATGTTACTGTAGAATGAGTATAAGGATTCACAAAGGTGGTAGAAGCTGGAAGCAGAGGGATGCGGATGTGCAGGGGGGGATTAATCACTGGGTTGTACAAATTTGATTGGGGGGGTGAGGGAAATTGAAAGAATTTGTTCAAATTTGTATTTGAATTTTGTAAATAAACTAGCAAAAAAAATTTTTTTTAAGGGAGGGAAAAAAGAACTTAGCTGCTAATCAAAAGGTTGGTGATTCAAATCCCTCCCAGAGGTGTCTCAATAGAAAGACATGGTCATCATCTGAAGATTCATCCCCTGGAAACCCTCGGAGCGCATTTCCACTGACACATGGGGTCACCAGGAGATGAACCAACTCCACAGGAGCTTGTTTTAGCAGTACATGGAGGAAGAAATTCAAAGTACAGAGTTCACACAGATTATTTCTTTTTTTTTTTTTAATTAATTGTCCCATCCACCCTAAAAGTTATGTGACAGATAACATGACATAGCAAGAGGGGAAAGGTCAAATGTCCACTATTGTCTTACTTTTCTGGTCAAGAAATGGATAGGACAAGTAGGTCTGTGGGATTCTAGAATTGCTGAAGTTTGAATGAAAGCTGGTGTATGTAAGACACACTGAATAAAAAACTGAAGTAGTAAAAGAACCCTGCCATCATTTCAGGCAAAAATCGAAGAGAGACAAACACATGAATCTCAAAAGCTGAAGTTCTACCTATTTGCTATGTGACATGATTTTGAAGGGAAAGGAAACTGGTAGACTAATTTGTATGGATAATGGTATTTGAAACTCAAAGCAGGCTCCATGATTCTATACCCCAAGCTGACAACTGGTAATTGTTTAGATACAGAACTTATCTAGCTGTGTTACCATCTGACTTAATGGAGACTCTTCATCAGGTTTCAGAGCCACTGGGGGATTCAAACCACTGGAGGTCACTGGGGCAGCACAACTCTCTACAGACTACACTACTAGAGTCCCCTTACCTAGCTGTATAAGCAAAAGAAAAATATGTTATGATTTGTTAATTGTTTTTATTATTTCAAAGTTGTCACCAAAGGCAGACATATATGCATCTCTTTCTAAAGTAGCCACAAAAAACTTTCTAAAGAAAGTATACGATTTCCCCCTCCCCGCCCCGAGAATTCTTATTGTTGAGAGTTGCTGTTGAGTCTTGTCTGACTCATGGACTTCCACTGTGGATAGCAGAAGAGTCCCACAGGATATCTGAGGAAGTGACCTTTAAGGAGTGGAGTGCCAGGCCTGTCCTCTGAGACACAGCCAAGCTTTCAGCCTATTAGTCCAGCACTGAGCCCCATGCAGCACCCAGGGGCTCCTTTCCCAGGAAGAGCCATCCCTTTTGCTCTCAGGGACAGAACACATTGTCAGGGCTCCCCCAAATATATTCCTCCCACCTGAGCTTTTTGTGTCTCTTGCCAAGAAAATGTGTCCCCAGGTTCCCAGTGAGCTTCACAGAGAGCTCTGAGAGGGACTAACATTAAATCACCCTCCATGGGTTTTCATTCCCCACACGGCAGGGCTGCTCTCAGATTTCACCCACTAAAGTGGGACGCCTTCTCCCTGTACCTATTTCAGGATCCCCATGCCGCTATCAGTATAACAGTATGCAGGCCAATGACACAACCCTTTCTAAATAGGGCAGTAGGTTTCCTTATCAGAAATTTCTTTCACACCAAAATGGTTCCCCCATTCTTAAATATTTACTTACACACAAACCAAGATCAGCACACAAAACATCTTTTTTTTCCATTTTATTATGCCCCAAATTTTAGTGGTGTTGTTGCTGAGTAAAAGATAAACCAATACAACTGTTCCTACTACGTGGACACTTCAGTGTCAATGACAATACGCTCTGCATTGTGTAATCATTCTCACCCTCCTTTTCAGAGTTGCTCCTCCCTCATTCACCTAAACTCACTGCCTTTTAATGCTATTGAATCTTATTGTCACTTCGCTTCCATAAGAAATAATCTTAAAAGAGCATAATGTTCAAGTGTAATAGTTATTGTTGCGTACCAGATTAATAGTTGTTATATGTCATCTAGTAGCTTGCAACTCATGTTGTTGTTTGTTGTTATGTGCCGTCGAGTCGTTTGCGACTCATAGCGACCCTATGTACAACAGCCATAAACTCCGCTCTATCCTGTGCCAATCGCATTGCCTCTGA
>NW_006399893.1:1647786-1648288 GCF_000299155.1 Elephantulus edwardii | reverse complement strand
GTATGTGAGACAGAGCTTCAAAAGTGGAGTGGAGTTGGGGGGAGGGATTGTATAAGAATGAAAGAATTTTACTTTTCAAATAGAAGAGCAAACTGCGGGGGAAGGTGGGCAAGGAGAAAAGTGGAACAATGAATGAATGGAAATCCAAAGTCTCAGTAAATTTTAATCAAAATTAATAAAAATTAAAAAAATTTTAAAAGTAAAATGAAAAAAAAATTCTTGCCTCCAAGGATCAGCTTGGTTTTATCCTCTCCAGGACAGTTGTGTTTGTTCTCTTGGTATATTCAATAACTTTTCTCCAGCACCACAAATAAAAGGTATTGATGCTTCTTTTATCATTCTTAGCCATTTTCCAGCTCTCTGATGCATTGTAAGAAACTGTGAAGATCATGGCCTTTAGCAGGTGCACCTTAATCTCCACTCTAACATCGCTGCACTTTAGCATTCTGGAGAGGTCTCTGACAGCAGATTTTACTAATGCAATTAATCTTTTGATTTCCTG
>NW_006399893.1:1635035-1642145 GCF_000299155.1 Elephantulus edwardii | reverse complement strand
CGTCAATTCTCCTTCTGTCCTCCTCTGATGCATAACAGGTGATTGCGAAGACCATGGCCTGTATCAGGCACACCTTCGTTTCCAAAGAGACACCGTTGCTCTTGAGTACTTTAGAGAGGTCCCTAAGAGCAGGCTTTCCCATCGCAATACATTTTTTTATTTCCTGGCTGCTGGTGCCAAGAGTGTTGACTGTGGAGCCGAGCAAACTGAAGCTGGGAACAATCTCAATCTCTTCGTCATCTATCCTGATGCTACCAATTGGTCCAGTGGTGAGAATCTTTGTCTTCTTGACATTGAGCCTCAGTCCATACTGAAAGCTGCATTCCTTGACCGTCTGCAGTAAGTGCATGAGGTCCTCCTCAGTTTCAGCGAGCAAGGTTGTGTCATCTGCATAACGCAGATTGTTGATAGATCTTCCACCAATCCTAACCCCACTCGTCTCCTCATTCAGCAGCTCTGAACCTTGCTCTATCCTGAGCCAAGCTCATTATCTCTGACACACTTACCCCCATTACCCCAGTCAACCCATCTCATCTAGGAACTTCCTCTATTGCACCATCCCTCCACCCTTCCAAGCATGATGTCCCTCTCCAAAAACTGCTCCCTCCTCGCAACATGCCAAAAGTATGTCAGACAAAGTTTCAAAATTCTTCCCTCAAGGAACAGCCTGGTTTCACCCTCTCCAGGAAGAACCTGTTTGTTCTCTTAGCAGGCCATGCTAAATTCAATACTCCTCTCCAGCACCATAACTCAAAGGCATCAATTCTTCTATCATCCTTACTCACTACCTACCTCTCTGATGCATAGAAAGTAATTTTGAAGACTTTGGCCTGGATTAGGTACACCTTAGTCTCTACACTGACATAGTTTCTTTTCAGTACTCTGGAGGACTCCCTGACAGCAGATTTTCCCAATGCAATTCATCTTTTGATTTCCTGGCTGCTGATACCAAGAGTGTTGATTGTGAAGCTGCTGGCAATCTCAATCTCTTCACCATCTAGCATGATGTTTCCTATTGGCCCAGTGGTGAGAATATTAGGGGTGTTTTTTTTTTTTATGTTGTTTGGTTATTAAGTCACTGTGACTGTGTACAGTCAAACTGGAAACAGTAAATTGCATGGGGGGAAACTACTCATCGTTCTCTCTCAGAGCAGATGGTGGATTTGAACTGCATGCCTTAGGAATTTCAGCACAGCTTCTTACTATATTTGGCCTTTTAAAGTCATTAATTGTAAAAAATTCTATTATTGGTTATCCAACACTGTTTCAAACACCTAAGTTATATTTTCCTTCTTTCCCCCCCAACTTTTGTATTCTAAACAGAAGTTATTAATAATGCATCTTGATTACGTGTTCAATCTATTTAATACTGTAAAAGTTGGCTGGACACCTTAATTTCTTCACCATTGGCTCTAGCGGTTGATGTATAAATTTGAATAATGATTAACAGATCTCTCTTGTACCTGTATGAGTATTATCTTATCATTGAAAACAATATACTTATAGCCTAGTTCTTTCCCCCACCCAGTTCTTTTTAAGAATGAATTTGACAGCATTCTTCTTTAATTTGTCATTCTAAGCATAGTAAAGAATATGAACTCTCAATTCACAATGAATTGGACGAACAGAATAAAGGGATACTTTATGGTTTAAAATCTGAAAAACCGTATCTATTCCACCTGTTTACTAGCCAAATACTCTAAGAAGGTGGACTATAAGAAGAAGAATGTGGCATCAAAACTGGAAAAAACTCATCAAAAAATTGTGACAAGAAGATGATAGAGCCTTGATTGCAGAAAACAAAAATGTGAAGTACTTACTGATAAAGATCAAAACTTACAGCCTTTCACATGGGTTATACCTTAACATAATGAGGGAAAAAATTATCTTTACAATGAAACTATTAAAAACATGGTAAACAGAGAAAAGACTGAAGTTGTCAAGGATTCACTTTAATAGGATCCACAATCAACACTTAAGCAAATAGTAGTTAAGAAATCAAATTATGAAGGTCCGCATGCAAAGCTGCTGCTAAAGATCTCTCAAAGGTGCTAGCAAATAAGGATAGCACTCCAAAGACTAAGATGCACTTGATCCAAACCATAGTATTCTCAACTGCTTTAATATATATTGGAGCTTGTTTTCCAGAGGGAAAGTCTCTCAAGATTCATGTTTGTGGACAGATTGAAAAATTGACCTGGAGACAGACTTAAAAACTAGTTTTTGTTTATTGGGCCAAGAACCTTACTAACAAATGGGGAGTGGCACCACACGGTTCCAGAGGTGGCCGATTAGATGATTTCCCACTAAGGGTGGGGGAAGTTAGGTAGCTATTTTATACACTGACACGAATCACCTCCCATACATTGTAGAGTTAAGAACTGCATAGGCTAATGGAAAATGCTAACAATACACAATGCTCAGTTTAAGGGAGCACCTCTCACTTTCCTGATGTGTATCTAGTTCTGCAAGCAGGGCTAAAAACAATAAGAGGAATAGTCAGTTTTCACCTATTCCAAAAAGAAACTAGAAAAATCAGTCTAATAAGCACTTGCAGCTGGCTTGGAAGATCCTGTGGAGTGGTTGCACTCTGAAAGATGATTTCTCACGTCTTGATGAGGGTCACGTAAGAAACGTTTTTGGTTGTGTTATTGGTTTTAATTAATTTTGGGATGAACATTCTTTATGTGGTACAGCAGACGTCTGTCTATTTGCTATACTGAAGTAACTTGGGGTTGCTGTGATGCTGAACACTGCCATAGTTTTGTCAAATACCATAATGTTTACCTATCATGGACAGTGTTTGGAGGAGCTTCCAGATTGATTCGGGTTTGGAAGCAGGAGTGGCATCCACTTGCTAAACCAGTTGCCTCTAGAAACTCTATGAACATAGAGGTTCAGGTCTTTTGTTCATATGGTCGCTATGAGTAGTATTTCACTTGATGTCACTTCACCATTGCTAAGTTAGATGAATTTTGTTAGATTTCAGAGGAACATTCTTGTAAGTTTTACACCACTCTTCTGTCAATTTTCTGTTCTGAGATAATCTAGGGTTGCTGTGATGCTAAACCTTGTGCCTTTGGGGTGTCAAATGCCATAATGGTGACCCTTGGTGGACAGTGTTTGGTGAAGCTCCCAGTTTAAGAAAGGTTTGGAAGCAGAAGTGGCATCCACTTCCTAAACAACATGCCTCTGGAAACACTATGAACTTTGAGAAATGATGATAGTTATAGAAAGGCTTCAGGTCTTTTGCTCATAGGATCTCTATAAGTCATGCTCGACTCAATGGCAATCAACAATAACAATAAGAACTCAGCTAGCTCAGAATTAAGTGTAGCCATTTTGGGGTGTTTGTAAGAGTTACCATACATGTGTAACCATACATAGCATGAAGACTGAAGAATGGATACCTTTGAATTGTGGTCTTGGTGAAAAATATTGAATATACCTTGGGGCTGATCTGCCAAAAGAACAAACAAATCTGTTTTGGAAGAAGTGCTAGCAGAATGCTCCTTAGAAGGGACAAGGTAAAGCTTTGCCTCACACACTTTGATTTTGTTTTTAAGAGGGACCAGTCCCTGGGGAAATGTATCATACTTGATAGAGGGTCAGTGAGAAAAATGAGGAAGTGCTTCAGGGAGATGAATTGATACCATAACTATACCAATGTGATCATGCATAGCAGAGATTGTAAAAATTGCACAGAAATGGGCACCCTGTTCTATGTAAGGTCAGCATGAGTTGGAAACAACTCAGTGGTCCTAAGTAAAACAACGTTAACTGTTTTGTTTGGTTTTAAAAAAAAAAACACACAAAACACACACACACAAACCCAACCTTTAGGGGATTCTTTTGTTTAAAATTTAAATTTTCAGTAAGGGTAATGTTTCAGAGATCTATTCTGCTTCCATGGATTCAGAAAGGCTAAAGTTCCCAAAAGAATCTGAAATTCTGTTCTGCACTTTACCCCTTTTGTGATTAGGATTCATGTGTGGAATCTCTGATCAAAATGTTCAATGATGGTAGTCAGGTACCATCCAGTTCTTCTGGTCTCAAGCAGATAAAGCAGTTGTCCATGAAGGCAATTATGTACCCTCTCTCTATTCCTGACCCTCTTTACTCTTCTTTTAATCCTGCTGAATAAAGATCATTTGCTGTGACTGGGATGCCTCACTGCAAGGTATAAAACTAGAAACACTACAAATAAACTAGGGAAGATAAGAGAAGTAATAAAAACATTATGAGGCAAATTAACTGGAATGTCTCATGAAACTAAAAAATATAAACCTCAGAACCAAGAACCCAGAGAGGTGTTTGCTTGTACATGAACAACCTAAACAACTATGTTTGGGGTGAGTGTGTGTGTGTGTGTGTGTGTGTGAGAGAGAGAGAGAGAGAGAGAGAGAGAGAGAGAGTTGTAAATATATCACACAACTTTTACCAATTAAACTTTTCATAGGTCTACAACTTTATAATTCCAATTACAATAATCCAATGTGCAATCCTAGCCTTAATGTAATTTTTCAATCAGTTAATCCTTCTTTTCCCCTCTCGTGGTTTAGTGGTAAGGAGCTGGGCTGTGAACTCAAATGCATACACTTCAAATCCACTAGCTGCTCTTCAGAAGAAAGATGGGCAATCTCCTCTTGTGCCAGTTATTGGCTCTGAAAATGCACTGGAGGGTCAGCCATGAGTCAGTTCCAACTGAACAGCACAAAACAGTAACAACTTGCCACAATAAGCTTTGGTCTCTATAAATTTGCTTTTACTTGTCTTTTTATATTAGTGAGCTCATGAAATATTTCTCTTCTTGTGATTGGATGATTTCACTCAGCAAGATCCCTTTAAACTCACCAGTGTTAAAGTATTCATCAAAATTTAATTTCTCCTGGCTGAGTAAAATGCATTTACTCAGCTCTTGAGAAGCATTAAATTATTTCCACTTTTCAGCTATTTAATAGTGTTGCTATGTACACTGACATACATATCTCTTTGTGAGCTTGTCACATCTTTTTGACATATACCGAGAAGTGGATTTGCTAGGTCACAAGATAGTTCTATTTTCAATTTCCTGAGGAGACATCATTTTGTGTTTTTTTTTTTTCAGAATGGCTCTCCATTTTGCATTCTTATTAGCAACAAATAAGGGATTAAAATTCCTCACATCCTCCCCAATAAATATTATTTTCTATTTGTTTTCAATCCTAATCATTCTTGTAAGGGTGAAATGGTATATTATCGTGGTTTTGATTTTCATCTCTCTGAAAACTAATACTGCTGACCATCTTTCCATGCTTCTATAAGCTTGAATGTTTTTTTTCCCCATTCCATTTTTATTTTATATTTGTTTGCAAACAAAATTCGTGTGCATTGTGTTTCACACTATCCTTCATTCACATTGTGTTTCACACAATCATTCCCATTCATTGTGTTTATAAAATTAATTACCGTTGAACTATGCCCACCATCATAGTGTCTTTTCAGATTCCCACCGGATTTTTGTCATTTCATTTATCCCCTCCTCCACCCACCAAATTCTGTGACCTCATGATTTCTCCCACCCATCCTCACTCCTTTGCTCCCTCCCCTTACCCCCTTGAATCTCTATACACATTTTACTGATTATCCTTCTAATTTAACAATAATGGCATCGTGCAGCTTTTATTCTTATGAGACTAACTTAGTTCACTCCGCATAATGCTCTCTAGTTTCTCCCAAGTTATACAGTAATTTTTAAAATTATTGCTTTTGAGTGCTGTGTATTCCAACATGTGAATATACCACAATTTCTGACTGTAGTTGGACATTTGGCCGTTTCCGTGTTTTTGAGATTGTGAATAATGCTGCTATGAACACCGATATACAAGTCTCCATTAGTTCTCAGTTCTACTTTCCTTGGGGTACATTCCTAGCAGGGGAATGGCTGAATCATATGGAATTTCTATGTTCAGCTTTTTGAGGAAATGTCAAACTGCCTTCCAGAATGGTTGTATGATTTTACAATCGCACCAAAAATACATAAGAGTTTTTATCTTGCCACATCATCTCCAACATTTATTACTTGCTGTCCTATCAAACTTTGCCACTGCTACTGGGTTGAGATGATATCTCATTGTGGCTTTGGTTTACATTTCTCTTACTGCCAGTGATTTTGAGCATTTAGATGCTCTTTTTGATGAAATGTTTATTTTGTCAGTCTTTTGCTCATTTTATTATTGGGTTGTTTGTCTCCTTACCATTAATTCGAAAATTTATACCTATTTTAACTGTTACATTTTTGCTGGAACATGGTTTCTGAAGATACCCTAACAGTAATTAACTTGGTTTTTTTGTTTGTTTGCTTTAGTTTGGGGAGATTTTTTGGTAAAGTTGACAATCAAATTTGAAATTTTATAATATCTCATTTATTTACTTTGTCTTTTGCTGTTTGAATTTTTGTTGTTTACATTCAGTAATCCCTTGTTGTTAGTATTATTGTTGTTACTATTATTGAAACCCGGCCAGAGAGGGAGGGAGAAGGCGTCACTGTTCACTGTGCAAGGTCACCTCAGATAATAGCAAAGGAGTCTTCTTCCAGGTCAGACACAGCGAAACCTGGCCAGAGAGGGAGGGAGAAGGCGTCACTGTGCAAGGTCACCTCGAATAACAGCAAAGGAGTCGTCTTCCAGGTCAGACACAGCGAAACTCGGCCAGAGAGGGAGGGAGAAGGCATCACTGGGCAAGGTCACCTTGGATAACAGCAAAGGAGTCCTCTTCCAGGTCAGACACAGAGAAACCCGGCGGCAGAAAGGAAAACATAATCTACACAAGAGTTCTACAGGACACGTCAACTTCCCTTGGAGACAGTACAAATAAAATTAAGAGACACTGGTCAAAAGAAAAATGTCAGCAGTCGATGTTTTTGGAATCACAGAAGCCAAGAAAGCTTAAGATACAAGCTGTCAGATCATGAGTTGACCAATGGAAGATATTTTCTGAAGGGACTTGACAGATGGGAAGGGTTATCCTGGTTGAGGGTGGAGCTGGGAAGTAAGTGGGTCAAGGCTCTGGGCTAAGGGTGGGGTCAACACTGTAATAATGCTTAACTCCACAATAAGGGATTTATCTTTC
>NW_006399893.1:1537402-1632019 GCF_000299155.1 Elephantulus edwardii | reverse complement strand
GATTCGGTGACTGGGGTAATCGGGATGGGTGTGTCAGAGGCGGTGCGGTTGGCGCAGGATAGAGCAGGGTTTAGGGCTGTTGTGCATAGGGTCACTATGAGTCGGAAAAGACTCGATGGCACATAACAACAATCCCTTGTTGTCAGTAAGGCTGACAACAGTGGCTCTGTTTTAGGAATTCTCTTTTTTCAGTTTCCATATTTAGCTTCTTATCCAGTTGTGAATTTGGTTTTGTGTACAGTGTAAGGTATAAATCCTGTTTTCTTTTTTTCCCACGTGGAAATCTTACTTTTTCAGTGTTGTTTATTGCAGAGACTCTTCTTTCCCAATCGGGTGGACTTAGCACCTTTGTAAAAAAATCAGCTGGCCAATTTTCTTCCTTGGTCTCTGTGTCTATTTTTACACTAGTACCAGACTGTTTTGATTCCTGTAACTGTATATTGTGTTTTAAACTCAGGAAGCATGAGATCTGCTATTTTTTCTCTTTCAGAACCTTTTAGCAATTCAGGGCCTCTTGTCTTTCCATACTAAACTGAGGACTGGATTTTCTACTTCTGTAAAGTAGGCTGTTAGAATTTTGATAAGGCTCATTTCCTTTTTTTAATTCAGCAGCAATGTTAATCTCACTCAATTAAAAATAAAATACAAGAAAATCATGTCCAATGAAAGCTTCTCAGTGTGTCTTCTCTGACCAGAGCTGAGCTTTATAGGAACTCTAAATAACTCACATAGTTGCATATGGACCCAGGTGGGATATATGATTAGGTATTATTGTCATGACAGGAGTCCAGAAGGAAGGCTGCATAGTGGAGTGGACTTGGGGGAAGGGATTGTATAACAATGAAAGAATTTTACTTTCCAAAGAGAAGAATGATCTGGAGCAGAAGGGTTGGGCAGGGAGAAAAGTGTAACAATAAATAAATGGAAATTGAAAATGTACATTTTCATTAAAATTATTAATAATAGTAATAAGTTAATAATAAAAATGTGGAGAAAAAAATGACGTCTAAAGGTTTCACCATTATTTTTATTACTGATATTTATTACAAATCAACAGAGTCTTAAGAAGTAGAGTTTCTGATAAATTTTAAGATTGTCCTAAAGTTAATATGTAGCCATAAAAAAAAGCAGATAGTGCTTCAACATAATAGTTTCTTCTTCACATGCTGGTCACACACTGAACTCCTTCCTCAACATACAAATAAAAATGCTTTAGTGTAGCAGGGAAATTATCAATTCATAATTGTGATGATACCTTCGTTGTTTCCATTCTATATAAATTCCCAAGTGAGGTTAAAATGGAAATCATAATGCGTTTTTAATAAAACAAGGGCATCAGTAAGTGATTCTCATGTTGGTTATTTATCATCAACCTCATAACTAAAGGAAATGTTGCAGGTACCAGAGTATTGCTTTTGCTCCTTGCAATAAACAAATTTCATTATTATATTACCATAGTAGAAAGCATTTTCATTTGTCTAATGAACAAAATGACTGCATCTCCTATTATGGCTCCTCTTCCACACAACACTAAGTATAAAAGAGAACCTTAAGAGTGGCTTTCAGGAAGACAGTGACAAAGGAAACCAAACAAGAAGCAATAGGTTCAAATGTAGTGTTGTTAAAGAGCACTGAATGTACATGGACAGACAGTCAGAAGAAAGAACATCTCGAAGGCGGTATAGCCAGAGTACTCCTTTAAAGCAAGGGAGTAAGACTTTGTTTCACTTGCTCAAGTCATGTTACCAGAAAAGGGCAAGTCCCTGGAAAAGGATATCAGGCTTGGTAATATGTGAGATCATCAGTAAAGAGAATAACTTTCAATAAGATGGACTGACTCAGTAACTGTGCCCATGGCTCCGACACAGGATAGATGGTGATGTTGGTTCAGGACCAGACTCTTCTGTTATACGCAGGATCACTATGGTCGGTAGCAACTAAACAAAAAGAAAACACCACGGCATCCAAGACCTTGCTTCTTCTCTTGAAACTACTTTCAAAAAGAAAATCTACTTGTATTCTTATTTACAACTCATCTTTCTTTACATATTATTAAGAGTCAGCCTTTTCCCCCCCTGCTTTGCTTATTTTTTTAAATATTTTTTTATATTTTATTCTGATTTATTTACAAAGTTTGAATACACTGTTTTTCACAAAAGATCCTTTCCATTTCCTTTACCCCACCCACCCATCAAATGTGCAACCCTGTGATTAACAAGATATCCCTCCATCCTCATCCCTCTATTTTCACCTCCCCCCATGCCTTGGATCTGCATACTCATTCTACAATAATGGTTTTATGCAGTATTTGCCCTTGCAGTACTGAGTTAGTTCACTCAGCATAATGCTCTCTCCCAAGTTAGGTAGTAATGTACAAAATAATTTCTCCTGCATAGGATCAGCCACTTTTAATGATCTCTAATGATTAATTAATCATCCCTAATGACTAGATTATTAAAAAATTACTGGAATAGCACTTCAACAGAGAACTGCCAGAACTGCAGACAGTCTGGGTTTAGAAGGGGTCATGGTAACTAGGGATATTGTATCTAATGTTAGATGGATCTTGGCTGAAAGCAGGAAGTACCAGAGGAATGTCTATCTGTGTTTCGTTGACTATGCAAAGGCATTCGACTGTGCAAAGGCATTTGACTGTGTGTACCAAAACAAACTGTTGCTGACTGTGAGAAGAATGGGAATCTCAGAACATTTGATCATGCTTGTGTGAAACCCATACTTTGAGCAGGAGGCAGTCGTTAGAACAGAGCAAGGAAACACTGCACAGCACAAAATTGGGAAGGGTGTATGCCAGGGATGTGTCCTATCTACATACCTTTTCTTCTTCTTTTTTTTAAATGTTTTTGGTTTTTTCAATCTATATGCAGAACAGATTATCTGGGAGGCTGGGCTCTATGGGGAGAAATGTAACATCAGGATTGGAAGGAAGACTCATCAACAATCTGTGTTATATAGATGATACAACCTTGTTTCCTGAAACTGAGGAAGACCTGAAGTACTTGCTGCAGAGGGCCAAGGACTGTAGCCTTCAATATAGATTGAAGCTCAATATCAAGAAAAAAAAAAAGATTCTCACCATTGGGCTGAATGGCAGCATCATAATAAATGGTGAAGAGATTGAGATTGTAAACAGCTTTAGTTTGCTTGGCTCCAGAATCAACACTCTTGGCTCCAGCAGCCAGGACATTAAAAGACATATTGTGTTTGGAAAATCTGCTGTCAGAGACCTTTCCAAACTGAAGAGCAGTGATGTCAGTCTGGAGACTAAGGTACATCTGATTACATGTCATGGTCTTTGCAATCACTTGCTATGCATCAGTGAGCTGGACAATGACTTGGGATGACAGAAGGAGACTTGATGCCTTTGAGCTGTGGTGCTGGAGAATAGTATAGAATATACCATGGACTGCTAAGAGAATGAACACGTTCATCTAGAGAGGGTTAAACCAGGCTCCCTCTTGGAGGCAAGGATTCTGAAGCTTCGTTTGACATACTTTGGACATGCTGCAAGGCAGGAGCAGTCCTTGGAGAAGGACATTATGCTTGGGAGGGTGGAAGGATAGAAGAGGAAGATCCTCAATGAAATGGATTGATTAAGTGACTGGGGTCATGGGGGTAAATATGTCAGAAACAATAAGATTGGCAAAAGATAGAACAGGGTTTCGGTCTGTTGTACACAGGGTCACTATGAGTTGCAAGCAACTTGATGGCACCTAACAACAACAATAACGACTAAACTAACTCTTGAAACATCTTCTGTCTACCAATTTTATTTGCTTGTGACCATGTTCATTATGTTCTCAACAGGATAAAAGAAAGTCTTGTAAAAAAAGCAAAAACAAGGGGTGGAGGGGAATTCTCCTCAGAGCATTCCAGTAACATGGTTTGTGCATGCACTTAGGTTTACTTTAAGTAGTAGGTCTGGTTGAAATGATTAAAAATGCCAAAAATAAAGATTCCCCTTTTTTGGCCTATGAAGTTGCTAGTTATGGTTTTGGTCTGTTTGATACAGATGTGGAACAATGTTGTTTAATGCTAAACTGAGATTTTATTCTGGTGAGTAGTGAACAAATAAAAAAAAATACATATTTTATGTCTTTTATCACAAGTATCTCCCATTTTGCTTTGGAAGCAAGATACATTATAAATTCATTCTCTTGGACCACTAAAGACTAATTTAAGAGAAGAAACGAAAAGAATGGGTTTGCCATTGTGAGCTACCGCCATTGTGTCTCAAACCAAAGTCCCTAATTAGATAACACATCGTCCTATTATGTCAGTGCTTAAGAAAGTGCCTTTCTGATTTTCTTCTTTGCAATCTGAAAATCCAGATGGGGAGGAAAATTTATATTTAAACAATAACTTTCCCACTTTGGTTGAGTTATGCTTTTTTTTGATTAAAGGTTTTAATAGGGAAAAAATATAAGCCATATACAAACTCTTGTTAGAATACTTATTTAAAAATCTGTATGCCTCTTTCCACCACATCGTGAAATATATTTCCCCAGATGCTGCGAAGTTAAAAAGAAAAATATCTTTCACCTTATCACAGCTTCTAGTCATTTCCTGGAGCAGAATTTAGAACCAACTCCAGGTTTTAAATTCTTTTTTTTTTACCTCTTCCTCTAAGCATAACCATTCAAAAATGTCACTCCTTTGATTGAGACCTTTACCTTTTCCGAATCCTCCTTCCCCTCTTGTCCTCATCCTCCCAGGAGCACTTTCCCGGCTTCCTCAAGGCTCACAGTTTTCTCACTTTCCTGGTTCGTCTCAACTCTGACTCAGTCACCAGATGAATGTTGTCCCTGATTTGGCATGATTTCAACAGGGGGCCTCTCTATACCTGACATAGACTAGGAAGGAGGTGAAAATTTTGCTAAGTCTACTTCTTGAACCTGGTCCCTAAAAATAGGACACATCTCCCTGTCTGTCTCAGTGGCCATTATTTATTTGCTCTCAGACCCAATGTAGGCCCTCTCCCTCAATCGTTCATAAATTGCCAATTACTTGGCCAATGGAAGGTGCTAAAAGGAGATTAGAGAGCAAAGAAAATTAAAAATGAAGGTATTTCTCACCCTTTCTCTTTTGATGAGCTGACATTTTCTCCCTGGTTCCAGAATCTTCTGGAAAGTTGTGCCACCTGTAGCTATGGCATCCAGCAGACAACCAATGAACCAGTGCTATCCAGTCTTGGTGACCCCTTATGTATCAGCATAGAACTGTGCTCGATAGGATTTTCAATGACTAATATTTCAGAAGCAGATCAGCAGGTTCTTTTTCCAAATCAGCTCTGCATACACTCAATCTCTCAACCTTTTAGTTAGCACTCAGACAAGTTAACCAGCTGCCCTCCAAGACTCTCAGTCATAAACATAGCTTAACTCAACTTCTGGACATCGTGGCAATATCACTTCCTCCCTTATTCCTCTAGATTGAGGGCTATCAGTGGTTCCCAGTTACTTTGTACTAGTTATCTCACCATTTATTTTGTTGTTTCACTTCTCAACTCTTCTGAAACCTCTCTGGTCAACTTTTTGTGTTAAATTCTCTCTGAAATATCTGAATTGACTGGACTTGCCTGAAGAAACACTAATATACCACTTCTTGAATCAAAACTTCATAGTGAAGGCAACATCAATAACTGATCAAAATTAAGGTGCTCTGTCAAAAAAAAAGTTTCAGGGTAGAATATTCTCTGTCCTAGAAAGATTGCTGGCCCCTTACAGTACAGCCCAAAACACAATGGATGACTCTCAATTGCCGCTTTGCAGATTGTTCCCGGAGTAGTGGACAATGCATGAATACTAGACGCATTCTGGAGAGAAAAACAAGGGAACTCAAAGTTATCCTGTGTTCCTAAGGGAAGAATAAAGGAGACACACATGCTAATTGCATACAACACATAAGCAGCCCCCACAAAATCATTAAGATTCCATACTCTGGACCTCTTTTTAGTTGTCCAATGCAGAGAAACAGCTGTTCTAAGACATGCTCCATTTATCTACATGCCAGATGATATGGTGGTGCGAATGAATCATCCCTGCCCATTGTCAACCAGTTGATCTTATTCATGGCAACTCTCCATCATTTTCCCAAGATCGTAAATCTTAACAGGAGGAGATCACCTATCTTTCTGCCACATAGTAGTTGATAGATGTGTACTGTATCTTACGACAAGTCACATACTATACTTATCACTGAGTCTTCACACAGCTCTCTTTTCAATTGTAGTATGAGCTCGGTGAAGGCAGTAACTTTGTCTCATTTCTTAGATTCCATCCGCAAGAAATTACATGGCATGTGGTGTTTCTGTTGTCAGGCTCCATGAGTCAGTTCCAGTTCACTGCAACCCTATGTCCAAAAGAACACTGCTGGGTCCTCTGTCACCCTCATAGTCATGGTCTGTTTAAGCTCATCGTTGCTGCCACTGGGCCAATCCATCTCATTTGAGTGCCTTCATCTGTTCTTGCTGGCCCCTACTTCACCAAGCAGGATGTCTTTATCTAGAGACGGGTCTATCCTGATAATATGTCCAAAGCATATGACATGAAGTCTTACCATCTTTACTTCAAAGAATCATTTCAGTTCTATTTCTTCCAAGACAGGTTTATTTGCTTTTTTAGAAGAATATATTCATTATTCTTTACCAATATCACAAATTACTTATACTAAAAATAAAAAAAAAGCACAAAAAAACAAACAAAAAACCCACAGCAAACCTCAAATCCTTTGCCATAGAATTGGAACCAACCACTGACCCTCCAGTAGGTTTTCAGGAGGCTGTAAATTGCCAGAGAAGGGGAGTACCCTCCTTTCTCCCACAGAGCAACCATGTATTCAAACCACTGGAGCACAAATCCTGAAAGACAAGACCATCAGAGTTCCCTACACTTAGTAATTTTTCCTAAATATTACAAAGATTGTGTAGTATTTTTTTAATGATATTTTCTCTCTCCCTGTGTGTACTTAGATCTGTCAGTTTGTAATACGAAAGTAGACTGCACACCGCTACTCCAGGACAATTTCAAAGACCACCGGGGTGATGCGTCATATCACACTAGGCAGGTTTTTGTAGGGCTTCCAGATTAGAAAAAAAAAGGTGATTTAATTCTAAAACTTAGCTCATGAAATTAGCTAAAAGATGAGAATAGAACACTGTGGAACTCACTTGCTTTGGAAACGGCATCTGGAGGGATCAAATACTTCAAGAGGTTACTACGCTTGGTGAAGCAAAGAGTCAACAAGGGTGAGAGTGACCCCAGGAGATGGCCTAGCACAGGAGCAATCATAAACTCAAACATCCCAGCAATCAGGAGGGTGATGCAGAACTAGGACTTCCCCAGCTCCCCACTGTATATAAGTTCAACGTGAGTAAGAGTCAGTTTGAATGTGTCTGTCTACCTTTATCTACGTATTTATACAATATGGTCACAACGCAGGAAAAAGGAAAATGAGAAGCTCATGAATACAATTCCTTTCTAAGGGACAAGCATACTAATATAAGCATTATCAGAGAAAATGCCAGATGAAGCCAAAATGCCTCGTGGGAAATAGAAGAAATGTAATGTTTAAATGGCTTAATAAAATTCTAACTTCCCTCCTCTAATAGGCACCAATAAAGGCGACAATGGGGTGGCGCCTTCCTTCAAGTGAATGATTACCCTTGACAATAGAGGTATAAACAGGCCTTTTAAATCTGTTCTAGTAAATGAAAGAAAAGAAAGCAATGTCTTAGTTGCAATCCAAAGAAAAGACACAAAAAGAAAGAAAACTCTTGATAGGTGGGAACAGTTCTTTTGCTCAAGTGCAAAATCACAGTAACAATTTTTTGACTAGGAGACTGTTCCTTAGTGAAGCTCATTATTTGGGAGGGAAAGAAAAAGAATGTTTGTTGAACAATTGCTGTACAGGAAGGATTGTGTGACACACATTCATGTATGTTGTTGTTGCTGTTATGTGCCGTCGAGTCGCTTGTGACTCATAGCGACCCTACGTACAACAGTCCTAAACTCTGCTCTGTCCTGTGCCAATCACACCATCTCTGATACACCCATCCCAATTGCTCCAGTCACTGAATCAATCCACCTCACAGAGGGCCGTCCTCTCCTGTGCTGTCCCTCCACCCTACCAAGCATGATGCCCCTCTCCAAGGACCGGTCCCTCCTTACAACATGTCCAAAGTACGTTAGATGGGGCCTCAGAATCCTTGCCTCCAAGGAGCCGCCCAGTTTTACCCTTTCTGGGATGAATCTGTTTGTTTTCCTAGCAGTCCATGGTACCCTCAATACTCTTCTCCAGGACCACAGCTCAAAGGCATCAATTCTCCTATCCTCCTTGGTCATTGTCCAACTCTCTGATGCATAACAAGTGATTGCAAAGACCATGGCCTGTATCAGACGCACCTTAGTCTCCAGAGAGACACCACTGCTCTTCAGTACTTTGGAGAGGTCCCTAATTGCGGAAAGAACTGCTGGAGAAGTTCAATATCAACTGTGAAAACTAGGTCAGGAGCTGATTGTGGAACAGACCACCAACTACTTATATTAAAGTTCAAGCTGAAGCTGAGGAAAAGTCCACGGGAACCAAAATATGACTTTGAGTCTATCCCCCCAGAATTTCAGAACCATCTCAGGAACAGGTTTGAGGCCTTGAACACTAATGAGCGAAGACCAGAAGAATTGTGGGAGGATAACAAGGGTATTCATGTATGTAGCAATGCCTAAAATAAAGGGGATAGATGCTGTCCCTCCCCTACTTAATGAAGAAAGAAATGAAGATGTGTTAAGATTAATTTGCCCAGAATCAAACAACAAAATAAAAGGGTTAAATTTAAACCCAATTCAAATTGCCAAGTGGTTTCTTCCCAAAGTGTTCTGTAATTTGAGTAGGAGCCCTTGTTAGTGTACCGTGTTAGGTGTTAACGCTGCTAATCAAAAGTTCAGTAGATGAAATCCACCAGCTGTGACAAGGGAAGAAAAACATGCACTCTGTGCCCATAAAAAGGTAAAGCCTCAGAAACGAGATGGGTGGGAGGTCACCATGGGTCAACTGACTTAATGGCAGTGGATTTGGTTTGGGGTTTGAGTGCCCCTTAAAGGAGCTCTAGTGGCATACTGGTTAAATAACTGTGCTGCTAAGACAAAGGTGGGCAGTCCAAATTCACCAGTTACTCTAAGGGAGAGAGACACACCATCTGCTACCACAAAGATTTACAGTCTTAGAAACCCACTGGGGCTACAAAATCCTACAGGGTCCCTATGACTTGGAATCAACACAGCAGTGAAGTTTTAAGTTGTTCCTCAACTGAAATTTTGCTGTTTTCAGAAATGCTCTGTTAAAGTGAATGCTTTGCACAGACTTAAGGAATTAACTCTGTGGTCTGCTTCTCTACGCTAATTTTAGGAACATAATTTCATTTTCTCTCTCTTGAATAATTCTGAGTCAGGAATTAGGGATTTCACTGTGGCATTTCCCCCCAAAATCAATTCACTACGTAATTGTTCTGATTTTTGTTTTCTTGTTAAGGTACTATCTGTTCAGTACATGCCTATCCGTGAACTGATACTCATCCACTTATTGGAATTAACCTATGATTGACCCTCATAATGGAAGCAGATTGATATAGTTGAGATTAATGAGTCAATTACTTTTGGACAAGGTACAAGGAACACAAACTGTTTCACACTGTTAGTACCTGGTGGTGTTCTTTACTCCTTATGTAGCTTTTGACACCTATAAAATAATCCTGTGTAGCTCCCCCTCCCCCCAGTTTAACAATGATGAATGCTGGTATTTTCTCAAGAACACAGAAATCATTGGGATGGAAAAAGGAAGTGATAATGCAAGAGGGCAAGCTATTCTTTAAAAAGAACTGTCTTTAAATCCCGTTATTTGACAAATTCATGCTCCCACAGCCACGACTGCCTAACAGTATCATTTTTATAGTTCAATTAGCCTGCTAGGAGGGTGTAAGGTCCATTATCGGTACAGCAAGAGACACTGACAAATTAGCAGCAGACTAACATTGGAAAATCCACAGAACCACTGAAAAAATGTTTGTGCATCATAATAGCAAGTAAGTATGAAATTCTACACATCTGATCCTTTATTTCTTTTGATTAAATGTGAAACCTTTCCTTTCTTTGTAGAGGGTCACAGTCCATGTAATTAAAAGGATTAAGAACGTTTATCATTCTGTCTATATTTATATTTACCGATCCTTGGAGAGGGACATCATGCTTGGAAGGATGGAGGGATGAAAAAAGAGAGGGAGTCTGTCAATGAGATGGAATGTTACAGTAACTGGGGTAATAAGGGTAGGTGTGTCAGAGACAGTAAAGTTGGCACAGGATACAGCAGGTTTCAGGGTTTTTGTATGCAGGGTCACTATGAGTCACAAGCAAGTCTATGGCACATAACAACAACAACATCAGCTATTCATTGTTACGTTGTTGATAGGCGCCCTTGAGTTGACTATGACTCAAAGCAGCTCCACTAAAAATAGACTTGGGCCCTGCCCTATGCTACAGCATTGTCATGGCACTTGTCATCCGTAAGGCCACTACATCAGTACATCTCATGGAGGGTCTTGCTTTTTTTCACTGACTAGCTACTTTTCCCAGCCTGAGATCTCTCTACAAGGACTGGTTCCTCCTAAAAACTCAGCCAAAGTAAGTGAGATGACATTTCCCCACCCTGATGAGTCACAAATATGTAGTTATAGTTCTGACTGGTTGTCTGAGAGCCAGGCTCTCCCCTTTAACAATTTCTGACAACTAGCTTTGCTTCATGTCTTAGGAATTTCTAGGAAAAAAATGCCAGTATACACACACACACACACACACACACACACACACACTAGTAATTCAAGACACAAACTCACTACTGTCAATATTATTCCAACTCACAAAGATCTTAAATTTCTGAGGCTGTAAATCTTAATGAGAAAAGGCAATCCTTCTTTCTCAAAGAGCTGCTGGTGGATTCGGGCTGTCAGAAGCTATAGAAGTTGAGACTATAGAGGCCCTTTGGTAGCAGCGAAATATGCAATGGATTACATCACCAAAACTTCTCTAGCTAGTAAACAGCCAGCCAGTATTTAGCTCAGGGAAGCTACATCATGTTGCACTGGTAACCCAAAAGTACTGCCTCTCTCGTGGTTCAAATCCACCGGCAGCTAGCTTTGGGGCAGAAAGATGGACAATCTCCTTCTATGTAATTGATAGCCTCAGAAAAATTTGCAGGAGTGTCAGCTGTAAGTCAGTTCTGACTACATAGCTATGAACTGTTGCTTCTCTTGTAGTATTTAAAATCTCAGATCTTTGCCATTCCAAATTCTATGTACAGATCTAATATGCTCTTTTGATTGTGTCATCAAACTAGATGCTCTTCTGTTCTAACAAGATCAGAACACTGGGGAGTATTCACAGCAACTTCTTGCTGCTCTGTCGAAAGTGACCCATGGCGATGCCATGTTTGTACAGGAGAACTGTGTCATCGTTTTCCAGGCTGTGGCCATTCAGAAGCAGACTGCCCAGGGCTCTCTCCCGTGGTGCCTCTGGGTCAATCTGAGACTTTCTTTCAAACTGAGCCCGGGACTTACACTTTAGCTTCACTTGTTGTTGTTTTAGGGATCTCTGGTGGCTTTGACTCATAGTGACCCTATGCACAACAGCTTTAAACCCTGCTCTATCCTGAGCCAATCTCACTGTCTCTGACACACTTACCCTCATTAGCCCAATTACTGTGTCAATCCATCCTTATCCAGGGTTTTCTTCTCCTGGCTAGGACATAGAGACAAAGTTCAAATCATCAGAAACGAAACTTAGAGACTGAAGAATATGTAATCGAATCATTTAGCTATTCATTCCTCATATGCCAGATAGTGATCTAGACACTTAGAGGATGCAGCAGTGATGGACAGAGACAATGGAGTTTCCACACTTTATGATGAAGAGACAATGAACAAAACTAAACTCAGAAGTGCTAGAAACATTAAGAAGATGGGTGTTATTTTAGACATAATCGTCAAAGGATAAGGAACCCTGGTGCCATGATGGCTATAAGAATTCAGCTGGCTAATTGGAAGGTTGATACAAAGAACTGGTCATTTGTTTCCAAAAAATAGTCATTCTCAGAAACTGTGAGGCAGTTCGATAGTTAGAATCAACTTTACAGCATCTGGTGGTGTAGTCCATAGGAGTTGCCTTGCTAGTCAAAGGTCAAATTTTTCTAATGGTTCATATCCACCAGAGGCTCCAAGAGAGAAAAATAGGCAATCTTTTCCCTTGTGGTTTATAGCCTAAGAAACCCAATGGTGGGTAGCCTTACATGAAACCAACTCAATGGCAACTTGAGATTTTAAACTCAAAGTCTGGACTCAAAGTTCAACTGAAAGTTTGAGATTATCCAGCTATCCCGCTACCGGGAACATATCCCAAGTAAATGAGAGCTACAATATACACAGATACAGGCACACTCCTGTTTGCTGCAGCGTTATTCACTATAGCAAAGAGATGGAAGCAACCCAAGTGCCCATCAACAAATGTATGGATATATTACACAAGGGAGTACTACACAGCATTTAAAAACAATGAGGTCTTAAAACACTATACAATATATATGAGTCTGGATGACATTATGTTGAGTGAAATATCTCAGTCACAAAAAAGCAAATACTATATAAGTCCACTGTTGTAAAAAATAGAATGGTTACAGTGGGGGAAAGAAAAGCTGGCACAGAGAGTAGGACAAAAAGAAACAGATAATTCCTGTATTGGAATAGGTGACAGGAAGGTCAATCTGAAATGAACAGATGGATGGAGATACACACACACACACACACACACACACACACACACACAAGCTTGGAAGAAGAAGTGGCATTCACTTCCAAAAAATCTTGCCTCCAAAAACCCTATGAAACTGGAAAAAGGACGAAAGTTATACAACTATTCAGGTCTTTCATTCATAGTGTTGTTATGAGTCATCTACGACTTGATGGCATTTAACAACAACACAACATATATATTGAAGTTAATAATATGGAACAGGATATGCACTATTGATTAAATGGGGTAAGCGTGAAAAAAAAAAGGTAGGGAAAAACAGAAAAGGTGGGTAAAGGAAAAATCAACATATAATAAGGGTTTATTTCAGTAGTATAAAAACACAGTTTTAACAATCGATGGTAATTTATGCCTATGAATGATTATCTGTAAAAGAAACAAATGTAATTTGCAAACCTTTACTCAAAATAGATATTAAATAAGGATCACAGTTCAGAGGTCTGAAAGAGGCAAGAAAGCAAACTTTGCCCATATCTTTAGGAATAAAAGGGACTTTTGAACGAAAGGCAAGAGTAAGCCATGTAAACACCTACAGGAATTAACAATGCAGACAGAATGGACCAAGTTCTGAGGTGGGAAACTAGTGAATCACAGAGTAGTCAGTATGGCTAAAGCAATAAGAATGAGGCAGGGTAGAGGTGGGGTGGAGGAAGAGGTGGAAGAAGTTAGGAAAGGGGTGGGGGGAGAAGCAATGGCCAGCCTGACACTGTCAGTTGTGGCAAGGCTTGAGCTTTAATTCTTAGTAAGACAAGAAGTCCTTCTATGGTTCAGGCAGGAAGACCACAGGATTGGTGTTACAGTTTTGAAATTTAACTCTCTGCATACAGAGAGTATAATACAGTTTGTATCAGACTAAGGGTATGAACAAAGCGAACTTTAGAAAAGATACAACCAGTCTATCCTAGTAGGCAGAAGTAGAAATGCAGTAAGTTATTATTATTTCTTTATATGGGAGATTTATTTTGCAAGTGGCGCCTACAGGACTTGTTCGCAGATTCAATGTAAAATGTGTGTAGGGAGGCTGGTAGGAGAGAAGAAGACAAGAATGCTTCTCAAAGGGTTTTGTTGTTGTTGTTGTTGTTGTTATTTAGACAAGTAGGTAAAGATAATGCCAT
The DNA here is from genome assembly GCF_000299155.1 of Elephantulus edwardii. NCBI lineage: Eukaryota > Metazoa > Chordata > Mammalia > Macroscelidea > Macroscelididae > Elephantulus > Elephantulus edwardii. Next base: position 1,618,038 of record NW_006399893.1, on the reverse strand, counting down.
TTACTGAGCTTAGACAGGATAAACAAGATGGAAAAGGCTCTACGTGTGTGTGGCAGAGATCAAGGTAGCTCTCATTTCAGGCATGTTAGGTTTGAGATGACTTGAAATATCCAAGCAAAGATGTCGAGTAGATAGTGGACACAAAAGTCTCAAACTCAGGAGCTGCTGAGTCTATGGGAAAGTAACGATGTCAGCAGCATAGAGTTGATATTTAAAGTCACAGAGCAGGAAGAGATCACCTAAGGTGCTTAGTCAGATAAAAGGAGTGGTCCAAGAACTATGCCATGAAGGACTCCAAATTTTAGAGTCAACAGAGGTGTGGGCTCTATGAAAGGGGATGGAGAAGGGGCAGCTGGTGGGACACAAAAAAGTTTATTTAGCAAACTTTATCCTGCAATTAGATATCTTTCACATTCTCTTATTTTTACAGATAATATCTTTGTAGGCTGGCAGGTTGTAAAATGATTTTACTAATCATTATAGTGTACGCTTAAAGTTAATGCACAGAAACTAATGGATCATATCCTTACCGGTAATAGAACCAGAAGACAGGAGATTTTAAAAGTGCTCACAAACATGTACCTGAAACTCCTGACAATGAAAACGGAAAAGGGCATCTCAATTTTCTGGCAAATACTGAGCTCAAATTAATACCTTCAGGTTCCTTTGTCTAATTTGCACAGGAGCTCAGCAACAGCAGTTTTTATTTATGGATAAATCCATAGAATATTTTTACAGTGCCTCACCAAGCATTTTTTAATAAATACGTTTTAAGCAATGCAATATCATTTCCAAAATGGCCTATGTTGTTTTGACTAGTACTTTCTTTAGCTATGAAATTAACTTCAAATTCTTTAATTCCATATTTGAAAACAGACACCAGCTGAATATTTTTCCCACATACAATGATCTTGTTTTTAATAACAGCAGTCTGCCGCTTTCTGGAACAAAGATTAAAGAGTACAGTGAGAATACGTCCTAAATAACTTTGATGAGATTAGTTTAATTTCTTCCACAAAAGCAAAGATAAACAGACATTCATTCTCATACATTTTCTCTGTCATTATGCAACTTAAACTCTTGCTTTCTTTTATCAACATCAGGGAAAAATCATTCCTTTCTCTAACAATCTAAATCTGTACCAGTTTCTCTTTGCGAAGTGTGGAATATTCAGGAAGATGAGTATGTTTTTCAAAAAGTAAAATGTCTACGTGTTTGTTCTTTTTTTACTTGTTGTTGTTGTTGTTGTTGTTATGTGCCATTGAGTTGCCTGTGACTCTCAGTGACCCTATGTACAACAGCCCTAAACCCTGCTCTATGCTGTGCCAATCTCACCATCTCTGACATACCTACCCCCATTACCCCAGTCACTGATTCAATCCACCTCATAGAGGGTCTTCCTTTCCTGCGCTGTCCCTCCACCCTCCCAAACATGATGTCCCTCTCCAAGGACTGTTCCCTCCTTGCAACATGCCCAAAGTATGTCAGACAAAGTTTCAGAATCCGTGACTACAAGGAGCAGCCTGGCTTCACCCTCTCTAGGACAAACCTGCGTGTTTCCCTAGAAGTCCATGGTATATTTTTTTTATTTTTTAAGGAACTGAAAACAAGTCTAACAAAGAATATTCAGTCAGATATTCTTCATATCTTAATATGAAGATGCAAAATCAAATCATGAACAGTAGGTTATTTTGCAAGAACAAGATGTAATGCCAAACTGAGTCCACATAGTAGAGGGGATGGGAGCACAAGTGAGTGTGGGAAGGGGCCTGATCCATCCTGACAGCAGTGCAGGGACAGATGGCACAGTGCACATCCTAAGACTTTAATGAATTTCCAGTTCCCATCGTAATTCATACCATCAATATTCTCATTTAACAGTTTCTCAGCAGTCAATACCATCTCCTAGGAAGCAAGTTAGCATTAACATTTCTATTTCAACAACTAAAAAAAAAAAAAAGAAAAGAAACGAAACAAAACAAAAAAACACACAAGTTTTTTAGTTTAACAGTCACCGGAGAATTAGACTTAAGAAGTTTGAAACACTATCTCACTTCTCCTATCATTCCATTACTCATACTCATTTTCATTGAGTAGGAATGGACTCACAGTTGATTCTTCAGTGGGTTTTTAGAAGTTGTATATCTCATAGGAGGAGATTGCACATCTTTGTCCCTCAAAGCAGCTGGTGGATTAGAAATACCTGTCTTTGGGATGGCAGCGCAAATCCTTACCCACTAGATTACGAGAGCCCCCTTCAAAAGTGTGTATCCTGTTATTAGGGACCATGACTGAGTCATTTAATATCTATAAATTATATAGTCCCTCTGTCATGGGTGGCTGTTGTTATGTACCATCGCATCAGAACTGATCCATAGCTGACCACTGAGGTAGTTTTCAAAGGCAGTTAATCAGATGGAAAAAGATTGCCTATTTTTCTCCTCACCAGCACAGAAGCTGGTTGTTTCCAATCACATGCCTTTGGGTTGGCAGACCACCTTCTTACCACTAAGGCACCACAGCTCCCATTGGTTAAGAAGATGACATTAAATAGTGGTTATATTTAAACATTCATTTGTATCTCTGTTTCCTTACTGATAAAGTACATTTTATTACTCCTCAGGATATCTGGTATTTTCCAGGGACCAACCATCCATGCAGTACTTCGGAAGGTATTAAGTGTTCAACAAAGGCGAACTACAGCTGTTCTCAATGCAACTACTGTTCTAAGTTTCTCAAGACTTAATTAATAAATCCTGAAGTCAAGATTTTCAACAACTGATGGAAAGTAAGATATTGAGTCTCACAGATACTAAAGTTATAATTTCCAATCCTAAACACTTCAGGTGAGAAGGACACAAAACTTTCTGACAGTTATCATAAAGTATTTTCTTAGAATAAGAAAGAAAAAATTAGTTGAAGGAGTAATTCTTTTACTTTCTTTTATTTTATTTTGACTGACATATATAGAGTTGGTTTTGTTTTCATTAAAAAAGAAAAACAAATACACTCTACCCACAATTTGAAAAGTTTCATTAGTAAATTTAAATTAGTACAATGCCCATGAAAGAGCAATCCACTGCTTGCTTCGGCAGCACATATATTAAAATTGGAACGATACAGAGAATATTAGCATGGCCCCTGCACAAGGACGATTCACTAATTCGTGAAGCATTGCATGTTTAAAAAAAAAAAAGAGCAATCCAAAGCTAACAGTAAACTTAGAGATCAGCAAGAAAGAGGCACAGCCACTCAGCAACACGTCATTTCATGCTCCATGGGAGAGAGACTGTACAGGAATAAGCAAGGGTGATACTCAAAACACTCAACCTCTCACAGGATGGATGCTGGCCAGGAGCAGGGGGCCTAAGTGGTCACTAACCCTTTAGCTCTCGGGTTACAGGAAATTTCAGCAGGTTAGGGCAGTGATCATTTATCAACCAGTATGAAAACATTTCAGTATTTTAACTGAAGTGTGGTTAAGCCACTTTATACCAACGACCTATTAGCCATGGCAACAATTCTTCAGAAGGAAAACAAGCCCTGCTCAAGTGTAGACCACCCAGACCAGAAGTAAACCCACAGGACCTCGCTGGAGCCTTACAGGCTATGTTATACCTTTTAGATAGAGAGTGAAATATTTTGTTAATGTCTAAAAATATATTTTTAAATAAGTAATTTTTTTCATTTTTTCAAATATAAAAGATTTTTCATCTCTTAATATACTCTCCTTCTATCTAATCCCAACTCCTTTTCAGCCACTTGCCCTCATCAAAGGCTGAGTGAATAACCCTATTAAACTTAAGGAGGAGAAAAGGTGTTTGATGAAGGTCTAAATTACACGATTCTAGAATGAAATATCTCTCCTTTATATAAGCCAGGCTCTGTATCAGCAGTTCTTAAAAATGTTACTTAGAATATACAAACGTAAAACTGCAAAGTAGGATTTTTTAAAACAATGCTCATTATAAAGTCCTTTAAATTATGAGACCTACATTTGACCTTTCAGAGTTCATCAGCTGAGATTAGTTCTAATTATTGTATTAAATCTATAAAGGAAAGTTGTGTGTCATTAAAAGTACAAAACAGCTAATTGTTAAAAAGGGGGAAAAGGAGGAAATTCCTAGAAAAAAAATCAAGATCTATAAATATAATTGCCCTTTACCTTTAAACTTAAATGTTGACTGTCTACCAATATAATAGTCAGCTATCACAGACAGAGTCCCTTCAAAGATCATTAAAAGAATGACAGTTTCATCTGGAAAACCCACAAATTCTTATCAAGCTACTAATATTCTCAAACAGAAGGCAAAGACAAAAGTAAGATTAAGTTATATTCAGAACTTTGATACAGGACAGGTTTCAAGAAGTAAGAAAGGAAAGAGTGAAAGTCTATTTATTAACAGAGGCAAACGAATTCCTCACCTTCAGTTTCTGCACCTGGGCACATGCAGACTAACATCATCTGAATATAATTAGTGCCTCCAGTATGCTGAATACAAGATAAATGGTAGCTCTCTTCGGGGAAAAGGTAACATGCATGATTAGATAGTAGGGTAGACACTGATGAAAGTGATTGTGGTCATCAGGACCAGCCAATAATATAGAAGGCAAATTGGTAATACAAAGAAATATAAAACTGGTTCCATAGAAGACGCTCATCAACAAGCTGTGGTGGGCTTAAAGAAAGGCATGCACCAATCTTTGTCAAGTTGCCTAATAACAAACAACTAAAAGAACAACAACAACAAAAACAAAAACAAAAAACAAAACAAAACAAAACAAAAAAACCAAACCCAAAACAAAACAATGCACCGGTCATCATCAGGTGCATCCTGACTGAAGGCAACCCTATGTGTCTTAGAGTGAAACTCCACTCCAGAGAATTACAATATCTGTGACCTTTCAGAAACAGATCACCAGACTTTCATCCGAGGCACTTCGGGGTGGATTCAAACCACCAGCCTTTGGGTTGGTAGTTGAGTGCTTAACCAGTTAAGTTATTCAAGGCTGATATTTTTATTTGTTAATTAAGTGAGCTTTAAGAAAAAATATTGTAACAGATTACGTCTTACCATAGAGAAATATTTTTAATATGTTCTCGGGGCACACTACTCTTCTACTTCTGAATACAACAATGTTCACATAAAAGCTAATTATTCTACCAAAGGCACAACCGACAGTGAGACACAGGATCTAAAGAACACTTAGCTTGAAGGTATTTGACATCTCTCTGTCATTGGACTTATCATGTAATACCTTGTTCTTCTCATTCATAGGTGAGAATCAAAATATGAGCCTCTCTGTAGCTCCAGGCAGGGATGTAAATATAAAAGAACATTAAAAAAATGATACAAATGTTAGTCACTATGCATATATTAACTGTAGTTAAGATCCCCTGTTTCCTTGAAATGTTGAAGATACTGGTAGTGATTATAATATTTAGTTACACCCAAGGAAAAGTAGATGGAGAAATAAACAATCCATTGACAAAGACAGCATAGCTAAGAAGATAATTCACTGGAGCATTGAAATCTGAAGTATTATCCAAATAAGGCAAAAATGGAGTATGAGATGAGGCTCAGTTCCAAAAAATGGGAGAAGAAATCCCTTTTTATTAAAGGAAATTATCTGTTGATAATTCATCAACATTCATGCATTTTTTAATTCAACCATGTATTTCCCTTTCAGCACTGCAATGCAACTCTTGCCTCATCTAAAAGCAATCTAAAATGGATCAGTGGGCACCTGAGAATCACTCTCTAATAGATATAATTCCTAATTTCAAGACATTTATAAACAGAGAGGAGTAAAAGGCAAATATGCCAAAGAGGAGAATCTGGAGAGAGGGTAAGTACCAAATTATATATTAAACTAAATTCAGTAACAATGATATAACCAATTAATATCTTAGGGGGGAAATGCACTAGTGTTTACTAGGCATTTAGAAAGGAGAAGAGGTTTTGGAAACTGGGACTGTAAAGTGAACTGAGAAAGCTAAAGAGAGAAGAAAAATTTGTATTCAGAGTAAAGTTGACATAAAAGAAAGAAGGTATTACAATCTTTATGAAAAGTCTATTTCCAAATACTTCAGGGTTAACACCACTACAAACACCTTAACTTACTGTCTATGTAAACTGAGTAATGAAGGCAGAAGCAAAGAACTCCCAAGAGAAAGTAAAAATGAAATCTGAGCACTTGGAAAAACACAGAGGGTCACCGGAGGCCTAATGCATTTGATTGTTTAAAGCTCCCATTTTATTGCTTTTCAATGGAAGGAAATGTTCATTACAGTATGAAGCTAATTTCCCATCTTTAACTTAATGTACTAAAACAGTTTTACATAAAAAATTTCATTTGTCAAATGCCAAACATCTGCACCCTTGATTACAGACCTGCTATTGAGACTGGTTTTCCAGGTACCATATGTCATGGTATTTCACTTCAATTCAATCTCTGTTTATGCACATTCAGGTATATGTGTGTGTGGGCATGCACACAAGGGTGAATAAAAAAGAAATGACATCTGGTGCCTAGAAAAACAAAGTGAATAGAAGGGCTGTCTGGAAAGGCAATGAGAACTCTATGTGATCATAAACCAAAGCACACACAGAACCACTCACAGTGAGAGAAGCTAATACCCTGTGGGGTCACTACTTATAGGCATGTGTTAATGTACAATTATTGTCATCATAAAAATACCAAGGCATAAGAAAAATGGATGCCATGTACATGCTTCAAACACAATTACATTCTAGGTAATGTTTTTAGCCAAACATATGTCATTCCTCTTCCACCTGGCTTTACCCACAAGCCCATCATTTCCCCCAAGACCTCCCTGTCCCTATTAATTTCTATTCCCAGCACGGGATTCTCATCTCTCATCATATTAATGAGTGCTCAATCTTTCTTCTCTAAATTTAAGTGCAACAACTCAATGAAGAACAATGGGCATGGAGTCAGGGGACCCAAGTTATGGCTATAGATCTTCTTCTAATTAGTTATGCAATCTGGTACACGTTTTGGTGCACCTGCTCTGTGTAAGACAAGATTTTTCTCCTTTCCTGGCTTCCATTCCTTGATAGGAGAGTAAAGCACGTTGAAGCCGGTGGTACTGGCTGTTTTATCAAAATGGTTCTCCTAAGCCATTGGCTTTGCTTTAGACGCAAGACTGGAAAAGACTATGCTAATGAGGTAAACAACACATTTTGTGGGAAATATGCAAATAGGGTGTACAGCCCACTGGGAAAGGATTGGCTAGTTTAACCACCCACCTTGCCAAGACTAAAGTGGGTTGGTTTAGAAGCAGAAGAGGGGAATCTCACTACCAACAGCAAAGAAGTAGAGAACGTAGCACACGGCAGCAGCAACAACTAAGCAGGGACTGACATGAAACAAGCTGACCTGGGTATGCTATCCCAATCAGCCAGATACAAGGAACTTTGCTCAAGTTTGCAAGAGGACCAGGAGGAGAAGGGAACACCTTAATAGGCAAGACCAAGACAGTTTGTAATCTGGACCTACAGCCAAGAGGCTGAAGGTTGAAGGGTCTTTGAACATGCCTAAGAAGCAGTCCTAACTGAAGAACAATGTCCCGTTTCCAACTTGGACTGTAACCTGTTAACATCCCTAGTAAATCTAGTAATCATGAATACAGATAGTCCAGTGAGGTCTGTGTGTTCACTGCAGTGGATTAGGAGACCTAGTATCAGAACATTAAAGAGCCCTGGAAGGGATTCTTGGTATTAAGATTGGTAGAAATATAGAAACCATGCCTGACCTCATAGGAAGTGGTTTTGTGTTGTAGATGTTACAGTGGGGACTGTTCTCCCTCGTGGAGTTAGTAAAGGTCAGACTCAGCCACCCCCATACCAGTAATACTCTATAAAATGTCTGTGTTCTCTACATTTCAAAAAAGCACCTATAAAAAGTTGAGATAATCAACAGTTTCACGTCTCATCTTCTAGCCCATCCAACTTCAAGTCTGAGATGGTTGAAGGAAAAAACGAAGAAAAATGATGCCATGTGCAGTTATGGCTGACTTCCTTATGAGTATAAACAATGGAAATCAATTCAAGCTTTGGCTCAACACCTGCAATGAGCTCAGAGGTGTTCTGGGTACCCGGACTTTTTAACACATAAGATACAATCTTTGTCTTCACAGAACTCAAAATCTAGATAGAGAATCCTGTAACAAACAGTAAGAAAGACAACAAGGCAAGACTATTAAGTGATTATTGGGTTTGGAGTCTTGAGCTTCATGCAAACTAAACAGATGAGGTAAAATTTCTGCTCACTCAACAAACATTTACCTAGTGCGTGTTCTGTGTAAGATGTAATAGCAGGCAAAGCTCCTACACACCTGGACCTTATAGTTAGTTCCATTACTAACAGAAGCCCACGTTTGCTGTGTGAGAAATATCTAGGGGAGGAACCTACAGAGGAAAGTCAAAGGAGGTTTCACAAATAGGCCAACACTCATGCTGCAAGGTGTAGCAGAAGATGCAGGGGAACTGATGTCTGTAAATGTAGCTTCTACAATGGCCTTGTGTCAAGCAAGGAATTGGCAAGTTAAACTAACCGAAAGAGCATTGTGACTGGAGAGTAAAAAGGAAGGAACACAAGATGATGCAAGAGAGAGAATCAGGAACACGCACGGCCTAGGGCTTTGCAGGTCTCGTTAGTGGTTTCATGGGGGCGGGGGAATAGCATCAGCTGATGTATATTTATGACTGCTGTAAAGGAATTAGAGCAAAGCAGGAGTGAATAATGGAGAGATGCTCAGATGATGTCTACAACAGACTAAATGAGAAATGACAGACCAGGTGAGAAATGACAGGTCGGTCGGACTCAGGTGGTGGTCAGAGAGGTGGAGAGAAGTGAAGTAAGGCAAGAAATAGATAGGAGGTAAGCTGGCCAGATTTGCTATTGACTTGAATACGAGAAACAAGAAGGATTGGCCAAGAATGGCTTTGAGGTTTCTGACTTGTATAGCAGAGTGAATCACAGTGCCATTAACTGAAAAGGGAACAGAGAAAAGGCTATTTTTATAAAAGGGTGATATATGCCAAGTATTCTCGAAAGAATACGTAAGATGAGAACTTTGAATTAAAAAATATGAAGGTTATTGAAACATAAGCAATTTTGAGTAGAACAGGGAGTCACATGACAGTTGAAAGTCATCTGTGGAGTGAGCTGAAGGTCAAGAAATTAATAGAGTGTAAGTCTGACAATTTTCACTCATCTGTTAGCATCTTCACGATTCCTTCATTATACCCAATGTTACAAAAAGCACAAACAAAACACACATACCACATACACATTCACATCCTAAGATCATTTTTACCAGAAATGGTCTAATAAATGCCAGACATGGCACTGCTTCACTGGAATTCTAAAAAAATTATAATAAATAGGCAAACTTGATTCTTACCATGAGATGTGCCTATTTTTAGGTGCAGTCAAGTAGAGTATGACTCACAGCGACTGTATAAACAACAGATCTGAGTCCTGTCCTAACCTGTGCCAACCTCACAATCCCTGACACACTAGAATTCAATTGCTACAGTCACTGTGCCAATCCACCAGGTTGAGGGTCTTGCTCTCCTTCACCATCTCTCAACCTTTCCAAGCAGGATCTCCTTCTCCAAAGAATAGCCTCTCCTAGCAACATACTCAACGTATGCAAGAAGAAGCTTCACCATCCTTGCTTCCAAGGAGCAACCTTCTTCACCTTCTCCGGGACTTATCTGTGTGTTTTCTTGGCTGGCAGTCATATATTCAGTACTCTCTAGGATGTAAGGCAAACGTGAGGCAAGTTTCTTCTTTTATTCCCTTGCTGTCCTTTTCTAAGGAGAAGCTCTAAATCAAGACATTAACCTGTGTCTTCTGATATGCCTGTGACACACATTTATAACATGGCGAGACCATCTTCCTTAGTTTTCAAGTAGCTGATGCTGGAGATTCTTTCCTGCCCTCATCACCATACTGCCAAGCACAATTAAACTGCAGCAACACTGGCAGTAGTGGTCATCTGTCCAAAAGACACTGAGTTTTTCTTTCCTCAAGTTAGAGTTCACTTTTATCATCCAGCGTGTAAACTAGTGTGTTCCTCCCATGGCCTACAGCGCTAAATATAAGTTCTTCTCTCCTCGCTGCTTGGGCCACACTAGCTTCTTATTCTCTATGTGTCTAAAGAGTTTAAGAATATCTGTTTTTACCTCTCATTCAGGATGGTGACCCACATACATCTATGCTCAAGAATACCATAAATGGGAGCTTTCAAAATATCTTGGATATTGTGTACATCCTCTATGGCAAGTCCAGAAGAGACTGGCCCCAGGAATATGGGTCAGGGATCTTGGAAAAGACTGAAATTGCAAGAGAAACTGGTGACTTTCCATGATTCTGTTCTTGTTCTGTTTACCAAAAGGTCAAATTGAATTTTTAGCCACAAAAACGAGATCAAAACAAATAAGAAAGAGCTTTGTTTTCCCACATTTCCTCATGTTTCCTAAATATAGGTTACTATGTACTAACATCTATCTAATGGCCTGGTGGTAAGAATTTGTGTTGCTGACTTTAAGATTCAAACTCACCAGCTCCCCCCCAGGAGAAAGATGGGCACTTTACTCTCATGCAATTTACTGGCCCTGAGACCTCACTGGAAGGTCAGCTATGGGTCGGCTCCGATTCAACACATAACAACAATAACCTTTGATAAATCAAGTTCAAAACTCTATCCTCAAAGAGATGGGATTATGAATGTGTAAATCAACTGATCCATCAAAAGTCTCCCCTAGAGTTGAAGTCCACGTGCTGCTATTGGTAGAGGAAGTCAAATCACTCAATGCCCAATACTAGATAAGCAGAAACACAGTTATCTGCCACTATATACAAAATAAGAGGGGTAACATGAGTTGGGGCCACCTAAGTATTCTCCTGCTAAGAATTTACTTTTTGCATTTAAATCATATACTGGTTGCATCTGAAATTCCATCGCCTACACTAAGCTCCACATACTTTCTACAGGGAAAGTTTTCTATGGGAATACGAAGGATGGAAAAGAGGAGAGGAAAGAAGAGGCTGAAGTCAGGAAATTCAATCCAAGCTTTTCCCCAATGCCATCTGGACCAACCCTATTGCAGAAACTGAGTAACCAAAGAATTTTTAGCAGCAAACAACACATAAACATTAAAGTGCAGCCACAATGCTCTTTAGAAGGGAAGACGGCAAGACTTGGTCTTAAATATTTCTGTATGTAACCAGAAGGGGTCAATCTTTGGCAAAAGACATCACACTTGGTAAAAGAGAAGGCTGGAGGAAAAAAGGAAGACACTCAGTGAGGTGGATTGAGATAGTAGCTGCCCAGGGGCCTCAAGCAGAGCAGAGATTGTGAAGAGGCTGGTGTAGAACTGGGCAGCGCTACATTCTCTTGTCCATGGGGTCACTAGGAGTCACAGTAACTCCACAGCCTCCACAAGAGCTCCTCACCGTGCCTTCCCTTGGGAGAAGCCAAGATGGGTCAGATGTACTTCCTTCAAGGAACTTACAGCTTATTTGCGAGCTACAATAAACCTACACCGTAAGTTTAAGAAGAAAATGTAAGTCGTCTCAGTTATAACTCTGGAGAACTGGCTTCTAAGTCTGAGGAAATTTATTAAAGTTTCCCTTTTTCATATCCACTATATCCTGAAACCTTTTTCATTACAGTATACTTAAATAATTATGGACTATTTTACATTTCAGAAAGTCTGCTTCAGAGGACATGATTTCATGACTAAAAGCATAAAGCTAGCACTTAGAAATAATGAGTCCCTTTTCAGTCTTGTGACATAGTGTTGGGGGACTGTGGTGGGCAGAATAATGTCCTCTCTCTAACTCAAAAAAGATGTCCATATCCTAATGTCCTACACTGGTGAATGGGGTACCTTAACATGCAAAAAGAACTCCTTAGGTCACATAAAGATTACAAACCTGTAGAGTAAAGGCATTTCAGACAGCCTTCAGAATCTGGAAAGGCAAAGATTCCCCACAACAGCCTCTAGGAAGAAACTTGATCTGCAGACAGCTTGATTTTAGCCCACAGAGGCTTATACCTAAAGAACTGTGAAACGATGAATGTGTTTATTTTAAGTCACTAAAGTAGTGGCAAAATTTATTACAATAGCAATAACAGCAAATACAGTGTCTTTTTTTGCTCCTTTGGATTTTAGCATCTGTAAAATGGGCATAATTATCTTTTCCTTTTAAATGACTGCAAAGGTTAAAGAGCCAACATTGGACATAAGTGTTCAAAGAACAAGTTGACTAGGAAAAAACTGCCTTCAAAAACTGTCCTCAATACACCTCTTTTCCCTAAATTTTCCAAGACTCAGTCAATCAGAAAATAAACCCGAAGCCTAATATATCTTAACAGTTTCATGGCATCCCCAGGTAATCACAGGCAATCTTTCATATTGATTATAACACAAACTTAGTTGAGTTATAGAGACACATATCATGTCAGTGCTTTGGAAACTGGAAAGCTTCCCTTAGAAAAAGACAGTAATGAAATATTCTCAAAGTCAGTATGCAGATCTCCCACAGCCAGGCTAGCTAATGAGATGCATGGCTGGGGAGCTGGCACGCATCTTAAGCACGGGTTCTGCATAACAAACATAGCTGAATCTGATCTCATCACCTTCTCCATTTTTTTACAGAAACATCTATCAGCAAAGAAAAGACACTCAATGTATTAAAAGTTTCCACAACCAGCCTTACCTATCAGAAACAGGACAGTAGGCCATGTATTAGAGTTTGCCAAACTAATATAATACTTCTCAAGTAACATATTTAATCAGTCAAGCACTGACTATAGCTGGAAGATTCAAAATACTGAAGCCCAGCCACACAAAATGATCTGTCAACATTCCAGAAACAATCCTGTGAGAGAGATAGTTTGGGGTTTATATATGAGAAGGGTAAAAAAAAATGGGCTTCTGAGTTAACAGAACACAAAACCAGCCTGTGGACATGAACCAAAAAGGGTCTCAGTCTCATATTAACCAGGGGATACTGACATCTACCAGAGCTGTATACATTCCACAAATAATATTTGTTATTGTTAGGTGCCGTCGAGTACAACTCAGAGCAACGCTGTGAATAAAAGATCTGAACCCTGTTCTTTCCTGTGCCATCCTCACACTTCCTTAAAAATCAAATTTTGACAAAAGATGTGTCAAATGCAATTATATGGGTCCAGGTCTTGACTATATTGTTTAATACCTTTAAGGAAGTTTCTTAACTTCTTTATATCTCTATTTTTCTCATATGTAAAATGGAGGAGAAAAAGAGACCAAAAAAAGGTGCTAAAAATGTAAAAAGCTCCACACATTGCTCCTTGGATTAAAGAAGTGAACATGTGACATGTTAGGGCACAGTACTGAATGCATACCATCTTTATCAATTATCATCCTGGGAAGGACCATTTGCCACGAATCTGCTGGAGAAACCATGTAACAGATCACAGTTCATCACACCCATGTCTGCCATACTCCAGATAATTTCCTCATATCAACATGAACAATGCAAAGCAAGAGGTTTGCCCAAGCCTAATTTTTAATTTCATTAAAATTGCAGAGGAATTTCTTGGGGATTCAAATGTTAGAACAAACAACTACACCATAATAGATTCTAAAATCTCTGAGTAAAGAAGGGAGAAAAATCAAGAAGACAATATAAAAGGGCTTTAGAAAAGAAAATTATGTCCAAGTAATAAGTTGGAAAAAGTGAAATTTTCGTAGAACACAAAGAACAAATGAGAATGTCACAAAAAGTGAAAGTTAAGCCAGATTTTCAGTATAAAGATGCAAATTGACTCTGTAGAGATAGGGATTTAAAAAAAAAAAAAACAACCTAACAAAACAAATAGATGTTACTGGCAAAAATCTTAAAAGAGGACCTTATTAAGTAAAACAGATATGGGGGATGGGATAAAAGGTTAACTGATCGTTATAAGGCGGTGGTCTTAGGTTTCCAACTATACTTTTAAAAAGGATCATCTGTTTCCTGCTAACCAAAGCAAGTACCATCTGTCAGAGAACAAAAAAACAGAGAGAAGGAAAGAAAATGAATCCAAATTTGAGAAAGAAAGTACTAAAATGTTCTTTAACAGCTGGATGTCTCAAATCAGCAGATCCTTAATGGCCCACATCTTAGGACAGTTGAGGAATTTCCAAGTATTATTACTAAGAGCCACTGCGTTCTCCTGAGTTCTATCCATTATCCCTTTGCCTTTATGTTTGAAAATCCATCTCATACTAAGACACCCTACATGCTAATGGCCCTCATGAAGAGGAAGCTCGTCTCTGCCACCTTAAATGACCAACCAACCAGCTGAAATTCTACACACATCCTAGTCATAAAAGAAGCATGAAGCAGGTGCTTAATCATCGTGGGGCCTCACAATTAGACCTCAAACTTCTTCCAGGTCAAGTCTATTACAGTATATGGCAGAAGACATTAGAGGGTCACATGTGTACTTGGAATAATCGTTTTAATAAATATAGAGGGCTAAACCTAGCTAACTCTCTAGGACAGTGAGGACATCGGAATCAACTGGAATTCTTTTTAGAAAACAAGATTCCCCACTCCATCCACTGAACCATGATGGCTACTAACACTAGGACTCTCTCTTTTAACAGCACCATGCAGAGTGTTCAGAAGGGGAATTCCTACAGGGAGCCATCGTGCTTCAGTGGATGGAGTGGGGAGTCTCATTTTAAAAAAAATCCAGATCATCCTGATTTCCTAACCATCCTGGATAGCTAGTGAGATTTTCCCTATACATTGACTAAAGCTATTATTCTAAGTAGGTATTCTAACTTCATCTACCAAGTTGTTGTTGGTGGTGGTGTTATGTGCCGTCGAGTCGTTTGTGACTCATAGTGACTCTATGTACCACAGCCCTAAACCCTGCTCTATGCTGTGCCAATAGCATTGCTTCTGACACACCCATCCCCATTACCCCAGTCACTGAATCAATCCACCTCATAGAGGGTCTTCCCCTCCTGCGCTGTCCCTCCACCCTCCCAAGCATAATATCTCTCTCCAATGACCTGTCCCTCCTTACAACATGTCCAAAGTATGTCACAGTATGTCAAAGTAAGCCCCAGTATCCTTGTCTCCAAGGAGTAGCCTGGTTTAACCCTCTCCAGGATGAATCTGTTTTCTTGGCAGTCCATGGTACATTCAATACTCTTCTCCAGTACCACAGCTCAAAGGCATCAATTCTCCTTCTATCCTCCCTAGTCATTGCCCAACTCTCTGATGCATAACAAGACCATGGCCTGTATCTAACAAGTAGTATTATTTTATTTTTTGTGGTTTTGTTGTTATTGTTGTTTTTTATAAAAATTTGGCATCTAACTACAAGGCAATATTATCAATAAGAATCAGTTTCGTGCTTTTAAAAAAAGTGTTCACTGGTCACAATTTTAGTAAACGGTCAAGCCCCTTTGTGCACTCTCTTTTAGGGTGGAACCTCTCCTAACACATGTCTGCTGTGGGAGACTATGCTGGTGACATCGTTTCCAGTATCACAATAACATGCATGTCACCACATATGACAAACTGTATCAACAAACAACATCATGATAAATGGAGAAGCACTGCCAAAGATTTCATGTTACTGGAATTCACAATCAATATCCACGGCAGTAGCAGCAGTCAAGAAACCAAAGAAAGGGTTACAGTGGGTAAATCTGCTACAAAGGACTTTAAAAAGTGTTAAAAAGTAAAGATGCTACTTTGAGAAGTACGGTGTATGTACCTAATTCAAACCATAGTAATTTCCATTATCCTATCCACTTGTGTGAGCTCTGGTGGCCTAGTGCCAAGAAGCTGTACTGCAATGCCAAAGATGCACAGTTCAAGTCCACCAGCTGCTCTCCTGCAGAGAGATAGGCAATCTCTTCCCATGAGATTAACTCCTTCTGAAAACCCACCAGAGGGTCAGCTATGGGTCAGCTCCAACTCCACAGTGAGTAACACCACCACTTGAGAAGGGAGCTCTGGGGGCCTAGTGGTTAAGGACTTGTGCTGCCCTTTCAAAGACCGGTCGTTTGAAGACACCAGCTGCTTCAAAGGAGAAGAGGCAATCTCCTCTAGTGCAATTGACAGCTTCTGAAAACTCACTGGAGGGTCAGCTATGTGTGGTTCTGACTCAATGGCACATAATATAATAACAATTAACACATACACTTGTGAAAGCTGGAAAACGTATAAAGAAGATGAAATGATTTATGTTTTAAGTTGTGGTGTTGACGAAGAAGATTGAATATACTCTGGTATGCCATATGTCTTTCATTGTTTTTGTTCAGACATTCCTCTAGGTCGTATAGCCCTGGTGTACAAGTTGCCGTCCCGCGGTCACTTGTGGTTGCTATGAGGCTGAACACTGTGACATGGATGTGTCAAATGCATTAATGGTTGGCTACCCAACACGGACTGAGAGTTGGGTGGAGCTACCCGATTGAACAAGTGTGGAAGGAGGAATGGCGTCCACTTCCATAATAGCTTGCCTCTGGAAACCCAAGAACTTGGAGAGAGGATGAAAGGCACCCAAGCGTCGAGGACTCTCCTTCATAGGGTCAGTATGAGTCGCCTGCGACTCGACGGCACTTAACAACAACATGCCATAATAAACGATACTGTATTTGGAAGAAGTGTAATCAAAATGCTCCTTAGAAGTGAAATGGTGAATGCACATACTGTGGGCATGTTATCAGGAGGGGCCAGACCCTGAAAAAGGTCTTCAGACTTGAAAAGGTAGAGGGGTCAGAAAAAGAAGAAAAGGGGGAAATTCTCAATGAGCTGGACTGACAGAGTGGCTACAACAGGAGGGTCAAGTTGAGTTTGAGTGATGAGGATAGTGCAGGACCAGACAGGCCATGTTCCATTCTGTTGTATTTAAAGTTGTTTTAGGGCAAACTGACTCCACAACACCTAACAACAATAAGGCAGGTTCCCTGGGTAACTTTCTGTCATTAGTTCCTTCCACTGGATATTTCCTCCCTTGTTTTATTAAATGTATTTATGCATATTTTAAGACAGAGCTTAAAAGAAACGGAGTTTCAATCAATCAGTCAGAATTGAAAGATCACTGGAGAAGTAAGTGTTAAATATTGTTGTTATGTGCCACTGAGTTGCCTGTGACTCATAGCAACCCTGTGTACAACAGCCTTAAACCCTGTTCTGTCCTATGCCAACCTCACTGTCTGCGACACACCTACCCACATTACCTGAGTCACTGAATCAATCCACCTCATGGAGGGTCTTCCCCTCCTGTGTTGTCTCTCCACCCTCCCAAGCATGAAATCCTTCTCCAAGGACTGGAAAATCCCTCCTAAATCTCAATTTCCTCACCTGATAAAGGAAGGCAGATTTCACAAGTTTGCTTTGCTAAGTATTTAAGGTGTTTAGAGGAGTGGTTGACTATCATTAAGGCTTCAAATGAAAGACCTTTGGCAGTCACCTTGGGGTGGTGCAGGGACCTCTGGTGGCAAAGTGGTAAAGAGGTGGGCTATCAATCTAAATACAAGCTGTTTAAACCCACCAGCTGCTCCAGGGGAGAAAGCTGGACAATCTCCTCTCATTCAATTTACAGCCTCTGAAAACTTGCCAGAGGGCCAGTTTGACTCCACCGAACCTAATAACAACAATGAGGAAGGGGTAACAGTAACAACTCGAACAAAAGGATTCAACCTCAGTTTAAACACACAGTTAACTTCTTCAGGAACAAAATTTCTCTTAGATTATCCTGAAGATTTCCCTTCTAAAATGAAATCATCCTCCTTCTCTTAACAAGTTCAGCTGCTAACCAGAAGGTCAGAATTTTGAATCCATGAAGAAGTACCTCAGAAGAAAGTTCAGTAATCTACTTCTGAAAAATTAACCATTTTCCAGATAAGGAAACTCTTACCAGATTCAGCTCTCACACAGAGTGGTGAGAGCTAACTCCTCAGGAAGTGAATTTTTAAAGTAGTTTCAATGAGGATTATGTGGATGGAATCCCAGCATAATAGTCTTTATAACTGTGATCAATTAAGACACTGAGGACAGCAATGCACTAATCTGTGTATCATTCAGAGAAATACAATACAACAAAGGATTGAACTTCCTGTCCAGGACCTATGTATCATTCTCCAATTATGTCCTTATTATTTGTGCTAATAGTCCACAAATTGCCTGCCAGTTTGTCATACTGTGGTGTTCTATACTGCTGTGATGCTAGAAGCTAGGCCACATGTATTTCAAATACCAGCATGGCCATTCATGGGATATAGGTTTCAATGGAAATCTTCCAAATTATGACAGGACAAAGTCATTAGATGTATCCAAAGAAAACCTAATAAATAGCAGAAGAATACTGCCTGAAATAATGCTGGAAGATGAACTGTTCATCTTTCATTGCACAGCATTAAAAAACAACTGTGGAAGTGCTACTTTCCTTAAAGGAGAGTCTATCTTGATGACATGGATAGAGTAAAGCTTTTGGTACCTTCATCTGCTAATATGACATGACTCAAAATGAGAATAAACAGATGCAAACGTCCATTACTAATCAGAAAGTGGAGTGAAGTATGAATTTAGGGGCACAGGATGTAGTCAGAAAATAAAACAGGAATAGCCGTCCTGGGAGCTTAAATAGACATAGAACGCAATACAATAAAGACTCAAGAAACCAAAAGGAAAACAAGCTCAGATGACAGTCCTGGAGCCCTGACAACCAGATAGAAGAATCATGAATTAGACCAATCACATATTTGAAGAAGAAACTAAATGAAAACATGAATGAAGACAGAGATGGAGCTCAAGTGCCTTGCTAGCTGGACCTCAACTATGTGGTCACTTTGAAACAAAACCAGCATGGAATCTGGCTAAAGAACATAAGAAGGCAATTTCACAAAAACAGGAGACAAAGAAAATATGTGTCATACACAGGGTACAGTAAGATAAGACATGGACTAGAACTAAGGAAATAATACATAACACAAAAGTGGGAGTTTTAGGGATCCAAGCATCAAGAAGCAGAGAGGAGCCAGGAGCCAGAGGCAGGCAGACTCACTAGCAACAGTCCTTGGCCACTAGGGTAGGTAACGTGCACAGAGTAACAGAACTATAGAACATCAATAGGAGGTTTCCCACCAAACTGGACTCTAGGTAATCCATCTTCTCCTCATATTTGATAGGAGGCAGGTTCCAATTACAGTGCTGCACCCAGTATCCCAATACCCAGGCACCCTCATCCAATGAGAAGTACCCAGGCACTCACATCAAATTACCTGAGGTAAACACTCTTCCTCTCTCTATACTTTTGGTACTTAACAGCACAAACATCACTCCATCTCTGCCAACCCAACCACAAGGTACTAAACAGGACTTCAATCTCTTCCCCCTATCCAGCCCCATCCACTATGTCCCCCCAACATAGTGAGACTATGCTTACTAACCACCTCACCCACTCATTGCCCAATGACCCACAATGCAGGCAGAAAGGGCACATCTGTTCTCCCCCAACACCCAAACTACTCCTTGCTTAACAACTCCCAGCATGAGGGTGGAAAGTCTCTAGAGATCCTGGCTAACTGCACTATCCCACATCTACTGACCTGCTGAGTGGGCAGGGACATTGTCTCCAAGCTCCCCAAATACACACCCTACACCTCCCACCAATGTGCCAAGAAAATGGAGACACTACCTATGTACTCCCAGGCCATTCACCATGGGTTTCTTAGGCAGTGAACTATCAAGAGACTGAAGAGGCAATAGCCATGCTTCTCAACCACCAGCTTCATCTTTTACTCACCACTGATTCATCTGTCTACCCAGGAGTCAACTGCAAGTATTCCTATACCTCTGAGCTGTGGACAAATGAAGACCAGTGCCTACCCAGCAAACCCTAAGTCATCTCACACGCACAGTCAACAGTGATGTGGGCATACCTTGACCATCACCATTTTATCTATCTAAAGTAATGAAAGCTCTCACACCACCAGATACATAAGTGGCAAAGAACATCCAAACTACCTACATTGGCATATCAATTTTAAAAAATAAAAATACCTTAATACATGAAAGATAGCACACAACATTAAACTGCATTAACAGGTCAAGATGGATCAACCAAGCAGCCAAAAATAAAGGGGGCAGAATACATTCCTGAGGAAGAAATTATATGGAAGTACATGAAAAGGAATTCAAAAGACATCTAGAGGATCCTCAAAGGAATTAAAGAAAACAAGGACCAAAAAAACCCAAAAAACCCAAAAGCCAAACACACACAAAAAAAAACTAAGGAAACTATAAATCAAGGGATCTAGACAAATTCTGTAAAAAACCAAACAAACAACAGCAAAAGAACAAACACAGAAGAACAAGAGAATAAAATCAACAGCAAGAGCAAAACACACACACGCAAAAACCCCAAAATTGACTATTAGAAACAGAAACTGTAAGTCCAGAACTGGTTGTTGCTGTGTACCTTTGAGTCAGGACCAACTCACAGCTGACCCTGACACTTCAGCAGGTTTTTAGAGGCATCTCTTTCCTGTAGAGTACCTGATGCATTTGAACCACATATCTTTGTGTTGGTAGTTCATATCCTTACCATTAAACCACTGGAGATCTCTGGAAGTCCAGAAAGCATTGTTTAAATATCAGAATAGGAGAACTTAATGAAATGGCAAAGAAGCATAATTGGGTCAATGGAAGAAAGAATTAGTAAAACAGAGGACACATCCATCATGCTAATTTGTTAGACCACTAAATTGCTACAACCAGTAAAAAAGTGAAAAAGCCTAAGGGCTATGTAGGCCAAGAGGAAGAATTTATAAGTGACTAGAATTCCAGACAGTGTGTGACAATTCATTGGCAGGAAACTTGCCAAATTTCATTTATAAAATATGCTTCCATCCCAGACTCCAAAAGAATCACATAGACCCCCAGAAGAAAAATCATCAAGAGACATTATAACAAAATGTTATAAAACCAAACACAAAGAAAAAATTCTCAGAATAGATCAGTGAAAACAAATATCACTTACAAATTGTCACAAATAATACTAAGCTCTAATTTTTCAACAGAAATAATGCATTCCAAATGTCAGTGGGATCACATATATGAAATCCTAAAAGAAAAGAATTTCCATTCAAGAAATAGATGCCCAGGAAAATAGTGTCTCAAATACTACAGTGAAAGTAAGGCATTATAAGATAAACAGAAATTAAGGAAACTTATATAAAGATGACAACATCATGAAAAACAGATCCATCTTATATGAAATATTGAAAGAAATCTGTCACACAGAGTTAATCACACTGTATTTGAGATTAGGACACATGACAACATCATCCAAATACCAATTTAGTTAAAAAGTATCAAAAGGAAAACAAAGCTACAAAACTGAAAAGAGGAAACCAGAAGAGTTAATGAATAAACAACAACTTCAAAATACAAAAAAAAGCTTAATAAATTAGCTAGTTACAGAAGAACACAGTGGAGAGGAAGTCAAGACAATACTAAGATAAGCAGAGTGTTTTAAATTTATGTCAATAAAAAAGACAAACAATAGAATTGCTACAATGTTAATAATCTTATTCAACAAAATAAAGATTAAAACAAGCACAAAATCAATAACAGTGAAGGAAGTGAAAAGAAAATATATTAACAAAAAGAACTCAACACAGAAAAATAAATAGGAAACAAAAACCTCAAAACTACAGGATTCATGAGACAATTTACATAGTCCATAAATTTGAACAGCATTATGCTGAGTGAAGTGAGTCAGTCACAAAAAGGACAAACACTGTATGAAAACACTATTATAAAAAAGTCAAGAATAGGTTTCACACAAAGAAATATTCTTTCATGTTTACCAGGGATATAAGGTGGGGGGAGACTTACTACTAAATTATATACACATTAACTTTGGTGAAGGGAAAAGCTATATACAAAACAAAGGAAGACAGGAAAACACAACCAGGGTAAAGGAAGACCTGAGGGGAAAAAATGCCAAAATAAAAGGCAACTACAGTAAACACAGCTCTTTGCACATTTTTTACACCACTTTGCTTTGTCTTCCCAAGAACTGGGCAGTGAATAGGGATGATAGAAAGAGAATTGCTGCCTTTGAGCTGTGATGCTGGAGAAGAGTACTGAATATACCATGAACTACAGGGAAAACAAATAGGTTCATCCTAGAGAGGGTGAAACTAGGCTACTCCTTGGAGGCAAGGATTCTGAGGCTTCGTTTGACATACTCTGGACATGCTGCAAGGAGGGACCAGTCCTTGTAGAGAGACTTCATGCTTGAGAGGGTGGAAGGACAGCACAAGAGAGGAAGTCCATCAATGAGATGGATTGATTCAATGACTGAGGTAATGGGGGTAGGTGTGAAAGACAGTAAAGTTGGCACAGGATAGAGCAGGTTTCAGGGCAAGTGACTTAATGGCACATAACAAACAGTAAACACAATAACATACACAATCCTACAACAGCACACTATTCATATATATATAAAATCACATGATTACATTGTTATGCAAAATCAGCATTATGTGAGGAGAACATGGAGGAGATCCCAAATCCACAAAACGTCTGTATTTTGGGCATCACTATGCTGTGGATCTCAAAGAGCTGCCAACAGAGCTGGCACTTGAACAGACTGAAGATCCCACAGCTAGACTAGAGGCACAGTTTGCAAGTCTGGGGCTTGAGCCAATCAGAAGGGTCATGGATTAAGATAGTCGGTGAGAACTGTTGCCCATGCCTACGACCCCACATAAGTGCAATGCTGATAGTCATAGTGAACTTGGAATGTGAAGTCAAGAGTGGGGAGACTAACAAATGCTCAGAAGAGGAACTAAGCAGCCCAGGCTGTAGATGAGCAGAAATGAGGTGATCAGCTTGTGCTGTAGCCCTCAAGACCTAAATCATCCCTCGTATTCTTCCCTGTAGGGAGCACTGGTGGCTTAGTGATAAAGAATTGTGCTGCCAAAGCAAAGGCCTGTTGTTAGAACCTACCAGCTGTTCCATGGGTGAAGGATGGGCAATCTCCTCTTGTGCAATTAACTGCCTCTGAAAACCCACTGTAGGGTAAGCTATGAGTTGATTCTGTCTTGATGTTACACAACCAAAATTATCCTTCCCAGTGCAGATTTGATGCCTCCAGTTCCACTTCTACCTCATTCTGGGTTCCTTGAGCCCCTCACAGGTGGTTGTCCCTTTCACACAAGAAGCTGCCTGGTGGCTCCAGTAATAAAAATGGGACCTTCAAGAGGCCTTCTGGAGAACTGTGGGCCAAGAGGTAGATGTGGAAAGGAAACTAGACTTAAACTACAAAATACTTAGCATATATTTTTATTTTACTATTAAATGGGTAATCTCCTCCCATGCAATTAACTGCTTCTGAAAACCTGCCAGAGACTCCACTATGAGTCAGTTTCAACTCTACAGTAAACAAAACAACAACAACAATAACTGTCATAAATGTGAAACATTGGACTATAGTCTTGAGGACATTGAGGTCAACTGACATTAACATAACTTAAACAGATATTATTACCTCCTAGTTTGTTAAGTAGTGTCTGAGGTCTTAAAAGCTCATAAGCTAACATCTAAGACATAAAACTTGGTCGCTTCCCATCTGAATCAAATGAGAGGAAAGAAAGATTCAAGGAAGCAATTAGTTCAAAGGACTAATGATTGACATGAATCAGAGTCTCCTGCAGTCCGAGATCAGAAGAAGTAGACAGTGCCCACCAACACTATCAAGTGCACTGACACAGTAGAAAGTCCTATGTAGAGTGAGAGAAACAGACACAACAGGAGGTCCTATGCAGAATAGGAAAAAAATTTAGAACAAAACTTAAAACTTATAAAAAAGACCAGGCGAACTTGTCTGATAGAGATTGGAGAAATCAACCTTCAGTCTTCAATCCTAAAACACCATTCTAACTTAGAGCTGGGGGCATTTTAGGAGGTCATCTTTCAGCCAATAACAGACTTTTCTGTATATAATAAACATTAACACTCAAAAAAACATGTTAGTCTATACAAAACCAAAAAGCAATATCTACCTAAGACCAAAGATGAAAGGGTAGAGAGGCCCAATGAAGCCACATAAATTGAAACTGAAAATCCAAGTTGGAAATAAAGAGAGTGTTGACTTATTGGGACTGCACCAATGTCAAGAAATTGACATTGAATTACTGAATGGGAAATTAATATGCTTGTAAACTTTCACCTAAAATACAATAAAATATTCAGAAGAGGAAATAACATTGAAATAAAAATAATGGTTCCCTCTTAAAAACAAACAAAAAAGGAAATATTAAGTTTGACACAAGTAGATTAAAATCATAAGCTTTAAAACTCTTAACTCTATCTCACTGCCATCAATTCAGGAAGTACTCATAGTTGACGCTCCATTCAGTTTCAGGGAGAAGAATGCTTATCTTTCTTCTAAGCAGCAGTTGCTGGATTTCAACTGCCCAGCAGGCATGGCCTTTGGGTTAACAGTGCAACTCCCTACAAATTATACCACCAAATATCCCTAATCTTCAACCCCAATTAGCTAAAGTGGCCATTTTAATTGGAGATCCATATATTATATCATGCCAGGAATTACACACTGTAGAGTAATAACATTTCATTGCCCCAAACAACATTTTAGGATCAATCTTTAAGTACAATGCTATTATTGGCAAGATAATGTTCATAAACCTAAAAGAAAGGTAAGTTAACAAATTTGCACACCAACCACCAATACCAAAGATGAAGACAGTGATATTTTTGCCAAACTCTATTGTGCAGAATTAAATATGCAGTCAAGATACACTGATAATTACTGGTATCTATACTGTAGAAGTTGGAAACAAATAAGTAGGTTCAATAACTAGAAAATTTGGCCTTGGTGATATTAACATGCAGACATGGTATAATTTTTTGAGGAAAAAAGGCTTATTTGTCACAAATACCTCTTTCAAATAACATAAAAGACCCCTGTATAGAACACAAAGGAATCAACTTGACCATACTGTTGAATAGATTAGATAAACAGTGGAGTGACATCAAGGACATTAAGCACAAAAAAAGGAGAAGGTCATAAGAAAGATAGGAAATAAAGGTAAACATGGATGTAAGAAGACACTCTGAAACTCACTCTTGCCACACAGAAGCTAAAGAGAACAGAAGAAATGATGACATAAAAGACTCGAACACTGGATTTCAAAGAGTGGCTTTGAGATGGCAAAGCATTAAAAAGAAATATGCAAAAAGCTGGAATCTGATAACCAAAAGGGGAAAACACGCTCACCATTTATCAAGCTTAAAGAAAAATACAAGCCTCAAGTTTCAAAGTAAAGGAGTCTATTAGCAAAATACTTAAGAATCCAGGATGCATAAAAAAAAAGATGAGAAGGTAAACAAAGTCACTGTAGAGAAAAAAAATTGTCCCACTATTTAGGAAGTAGAATGCAATCAAAAGCAACGGTACTGAAGGAAAGCGTCACAAATGTCCTTAAGACATTAGTGAACAAGACTGAAGGAACAGACAGAATGTCAATTAGATGCAATACTGTAAGTGCTTATTCACTTATACCAAGAAATTTAAAAGACCTGGCTAGTTGACAGGAAGAGATCCATACTTGCGCTCTTTCTAAAGGAAAGCAATCCTACAGAATGTGGAAATGATAAAACAACCTCATTCCCTTCACACACCAGTAAAATCTTGCTGAAGATAACTCAAAATGGTTGCAGAAGTACACAGACAAGGAAACTGTCAGTAACTCGAGTCAGGTCCAAAAGAGGATACAGAACAAGTAATATCAATGCTGATGACACAGTGACTTTAACTCAAGCAGAATACCAGAAACTTGTTCACTTATGTTTTATTGGTTATGTAAATTCATTTGACTGTGTGTATAAATTATGGATATAAGGCAAATAATAGTAATTCCAGAACAACTAATTGTGCTCATGCAAATTTGTTCATAGACCAAGATGCTGTGGTTCAAACAGAACAATGAAATAGACACTACATAGTTTAAAAATCAGGAAAAGATGTGTGCTAGGTTTGTCTGCTTTGACCATACTTACTCAATCTGAATGCTGAATAAATAATTTGAGATACTTAACTTTTATGAGGAACACAGCACAAGAACTGGAGAAAGGCTTATCAACAACGTTTTATATGCAGATGATATATCTTGCTTAAAGCAAAGAGAACTTAAGGCATTTATTAATTAAGATCAAAGACTGTAGCCTCCAGTATGGATTACATCTCAACATAAAAGAAATCAAAGTCTTCACAACTGGGCCAATGAGTAACATCATGATGGAGAAAAACTGAAATTATCAAGGTTATCCTTTTATTTGGATCCACAATCAGCACCTGTGGAAACAGCAGTCAAGATATTGAAATGTGTATTATATTGAATTAATCTGCTGTAAAATAGCTCCATGTAGTGTTAAAAAGCAAAAATGTCACTTTGAGGACAGAGAAGCTCCTGACCCAAGTTATGGTATTTTCAAACGTGTCATATATGTATGTAAAAATTAGACAGGAATAGGGAAAATGGAAGAAGAATTTAAGTATTTAAATTACGATGTTGGTAAAAAGTAGACTGACAGAACAAACAAATCTGTACTGGAAAATGTGCAGCCAGGATGCTCCTTAGAAGTCAAGATTATGAGAATTTAGCTCACTTACTTTGGATATTTTATCAGGAAAGAACTATTCCTGGAGGACATCATGCAGTGCCTCAAACAGCAACTTCTGCTAGGACCACATGACTGGGGTGATATGAATCAATCAATTCTAAAGCACCTAGCAATGACAGTGTTAATAGTTCTCATTCACCCGAAGGCTTGAAATTAAGTATTTGTCTTGATCTACCACCCAGCCATGGGATTATGTCACTGATCATTCATTCACACCTTCACTGATTATTCATTCCTTGACATAAGTCATTGCCTTTACAATGCAAAGGAGCTGATTTCTTGCCACTTTACATATACAGAGCACTCTGCTCTCCAGCAGTGTTCAGAGGAGTAAAGAGAATGACTCTTAAAGGCTTGGAGGCAGATGTGAAGGCTCCCCTAAAAGTCACGCAACTTGGGAGCAGGGCAGAGTGCATACAATGCCTATTCCAAAAACAAGTCCATGGATGCTCACAGGAGCCAACAGACATGTGGAGCAAGCTGACCTTGCTCACCTCAAATCCTTCTTCTCTCCAGCACCAGCCGGAGAAGGGTTTGGTCAGAGGAAATTAACCTCTTTCACTGGCCCAGATGCAATGCTTGTCAATTACAGAAAAGGACTTTTTCCTCAAGCTAACTGACCTCCACAGCCACTCTCATCCTAACCCTACCCAGCCAGCAGCTGGCGGGGAGACCAGGGCAGAGAGAAGAGAAAAGGCAGGCCGTGGCAGGAGGACCAGCTTCAGTAGATGCATTTCAGAGGACCCAAGGTTATGGCAGAAGAGCTCTGCAACCTCAGTATCTTCTCTTTTCCTTCTCTCTCTCTCTTATTGCCATTAAGTGGAACCTACTCAAAGCTGACCCTCCACTGCTCATCCGTCTCCAGGAAAGTAGCTGGTGGATTCAAACTGGCAGAAAGGTGAGACCCTTGGTTTAGCAAGCACAACTCCCTGCAGACTATGTCAGCAGAACTCCCTCCGTGAGGTCAAGGATAACAAAACATTAGTAACTTCACCTGTTCTTTGCTTCCTCCAGCAAGCACAAAGCTACGGGCACTTAAAAACCAGAGCTAAATAGAACGAGAGAGAATAACTCCCACCAACAAGAGAGACCTAGGAAGTTCCTCATAAACGCATTATTCAAGGAAGATTGTCCAATCAAACTTAAAATTTGTTTTGTCTTTTTTTATTTTAAAAAAAATCAAAGAAAGGTTACAAAAATGTTGCATGAATTGTATGAAATTGTCATTTTTCTTATTTAAAATGGTGAAAATAATTAGTCATTTCACTATGGCACCTCCTAATACTATTCTCTCAAATTCAATCCTCCTTCACCTAGATTCTCTGTTGACTTTTGTTTTCTTGATCCGCCAACCCAAAGACAGGTCATTCGAATCCTCCTGCTGCTCTGAGGAGAAAAAGATGAGTAATCTCCTGTTCTGTGATTTACTGCCCCTGAAAACCTACTAAAGGGTCAGCTTCCAATTCGACAACAGTGAGTTTTGTTTTGGGGGTTCTCCTCGCTGCTCAGATACCAATCAATGTAGCTTGAATTTTTGAAAGTTGCAGACATCATGACGCTATGTCTCAAAATACTTCAATGTTTATCTGGTAAGGACAATGACTTTATCTCAAGTAGTCACAGTATAGCTATTCACTTGTAGAAAACTGACATTGATAAATGACCATTTCTAATGCTGTTGTATCCCATCAAGTGGGAACTGACTCATAGCTGACCCACCAGCAGTTTTTCAGCAGCAGTAAATTGCATGGGATGAGAATGCTCAGGTTTCTCTCACAGCTGGTGGATTTGAACTGTGTGTCTTTGGGTTGGTAGCCTAACTCCTTATCACTATATTCAAATTCACCACAGTTCAAATTTTGCCTGTAGTTTCCTTACGGGCCCTTTGTAGCAACAATCAAAAACTGAATTTGATTACCTTATCTTTTTTTTCCTCTAAAAAATTACTGCTATCAAGTCGATTCTGACTGCGTGGCCCTCCCTGAGGTTTCCAAGGCTGTCAACCTTAATGGGAGGAGTCTGGCCAAGGAGCATCTGAACTGCCTGGAAAAGGCATTTCTTTAGTCAGCAGCACACCAGCACCAGAGATCCTGCTTCCTTTAAGCCAGAAGGCAACTCAACTTTTCTTCTTCTGACATTGATACTTTAGAAGAATACAAGACAGTTGTTGGATGATGCTCCTCATTTGGGATTAGTCTTATATTTCCTGTGCATTTGGAGCAGGATTACACAGACGTGGTGGTATTTCCTTCTCAGGGCATCACCTCAGGAAACACACGATTTCACTTGTCCATAACCGGAGATTTTGACGGATCACTTGGTTAAGATGGTGCTTTCCAGGTAAAGCCATTCTTTCCCCTTTGTAATTAATTAGTAATGTCTGCAGGAAATTAGCTATCATTCCTACAGACAGTTCAATACATGTTTTTTTGAGCACCCATTCCAGCTGGCACCATTTGAAGTGCTCAGGATAGCACAGAAAACAAGACAAAAATCTCTCCCCTCCAGAATGTCATATTGCAGTGGAGGTGGGGAATAATGATGAACAAACAATAAGGTGTTTAGTATGCCAGAAGACAGCTGAAGGGATGAGCTGAGGGGTGTGTGTGCTTCTGTTTCAAATAAGGTAGTGGGGAAGGCCTCACTGTGAAGTTGACAATCAAGCAGAGACTTAAAGGGGTAAAGACTGGGTTCTAGGCTAATGGGCTTGCAAATAAAAATGTTTACAGGGCAGCAACGAGGTCATGTGGCTACAACAGAAGATGCTGAGAAGGAATAACAGATTTCTCAAAATGTCTTTTTTTAAATTGTTGCTATAAATGTGTGCGTGTGTGCGTGTGTATATATATATATATCATATATATAATTTATTATCCAAAATTTTCTCATGTTCAATTCAATGATAACAAGTGTTGTTGTTGTCATTAAGTCCCATCAAGTTGCTAGCAACTCATAGCAACCCTATGTACAATAGCTCTGAACCCTGCTCTGTCCTGAGCCAACCTCATCATCTCCAACACACCCACCCCCATTACTTCAGTCACTGATTCAACCCATATCACCCAAGGTCGTTTTCTCTTGTGCTGTCCCTCTGTCCTCACAAGCATGATGTCCCTCTCCTAGGAAACGTCCCTTCTTCCAATATGCCCAAAGTATGTCAAACGAAGCTTCAGAATCCATAAGTCCAAGGAACAGCCTGGTTTTAACCTCTCTAGGCTGTTTCTGTTTGTTCTCCTAGTAGTCTATGGTATATTTAATACTCTTCTCCAGCACCATAGATCAAAGACACCAATTAGCCTTCTATCATCCCTAGTCACTGTCCAGCTTTCTGATACATAGTAAATAATTGTGAAGACCATAGCCTGTATTAGGTACAGTTTAGTGTCCAGACTGACATCATTGCTCTTCAGTAACTTGGAGAGGTCTCTGAAAGCAGAATTTCCCAGAGCAATTCGTCTTTTGAGTTCCTGGTTGCTGGTACCAAGAGTGTTGAGAATGGAGCCAAGCAAATTGAAGCTGTTAACAATCTCAATCTCTTCATCTACCATGATATTGCCATGATAGTGGTGAGAATCCTTGTTTTCTTGATGTTGAGCTTCAACCCATATTGAAGTCCTTGACCTTCTGCAGCAAATGTCTCAGCTCCTCCTCAGTTTTGGTAAGCAGGGTTGTGTCATCTACATAACACAGGTTGTTAATGAGTCTTCATCCCATCCTGATGCCGCATTCCTCCTCACAGGGCCCAGTCTCCTGGATGATCTGTTCCACATATAGATTGAAAAGGTATGGAGATAGGATGCATCCTCAGCATACACCTTTCCTGATTTTGAATCATGAAGTGTTTCTTTGTCCTGTTCTGATGACCGCCTCCTATCCTAGTCCACATACAGGTTTCACATAAGTGTTTGGGGATTCTGATTCTTCTCAGGTAGCCACTTTTTGTTGTGATACACACAGTCAGATACCAAGTACAACAATCTCAATTCATTTCTTCACAGCTGACCAGAATACTCCCTGAACTCTGCAAAAGCCCTCAAAGTGAAACTCATTGCCATCATTTCAGAATCCACACAAAGCTGATCCTCTAAACCATTTCTGAGGCTGTAAAAATGATACAAATAACAACCAAACCAAACCACCAACAACTCCCAAGGTGAATTAAAACCACATCGGACCCACTGTTGTAAAGTCCTCTGCAACCAACAGCCATGTTCCAGAACAGAGTAGAACTGGGTTTAAGTCCTTATTTGCCCCGTCACATGGACACTGCAAAGCTGTGAGTGAATTCAAGCCTCTGGCCTTTCAATTGGCAACAAAGCACTGTAAGCACCATGTCAAGATGTGCTGGATTAAGAACATCAATAAATAAACCAGTTGTTGTGTTGATTCTGACACATGGTGACATGAGGAGTGTCAGATTTAAACCCTGTTTCCTCGGGTGTGTGATGAATACACAGTATTTCAGAAGAGGACTGTGGGGGTCTTCCTGTTAGTAGGCAAGGACATTAAACAGTTACATCAACCAGGAAGTCCACATTCAATTCTGGGAAGGGGAAGAAGTATACTGGAAATATATTGTCATTCTGATATCACAACACAGCTTATTTCAGCCATAGCTGGCTTGAAGGTCAGATAGCAGTCTGCCTCTCTAGTCCTTGCCTCTGATATCTTCTCCGCAGGCAGTGACTTAAAATGATCATCCCACGTGTCCATTTCACTCATTTAATCTCTTCATGAAAAGTGAGGGAGGCCTATTGGCTTAGTGGTAAAGAATTGCGCTGCAAAAGCAAAGGTATGTGGTTCGAATCCACCAGCTGCTGTGTGGCATGGGGAGGGGGGAATGGGCAATCTCCTTCTATGCAATTTACTACCTTTAAAAACCTGTTGGAGGGCCAGCTACGTACGTGTCAGTTCCAACTTTTTGGTACACAACAACATGAAAAGTGAATGTAAGTCTTGAGACCAATAGGGTTTGGTTTGCCTTGGCTCCTGCCCTGCTTTGAGAATCCCTCTGGAGCTAGGCTGGGAGAGTGGGGAGCAGAGTTTGGGTTGACTAGGTCTGGATTGCTAGGCGACTCCTAGAGCTAAGGAGTAACCAATTCCAGCCCAGGGCACAGTGAGAGAAAGTATGTCGAACACTCTCCAAAAGAAGATTAAGGTCTTCTTTCCAAAGAAAGAAGGGGAAAAAAAGCAACTGGTGTGAACTCTCTTTGTGTCTGAAAAAATGACACTTTGTGTTCTTACAGAAATAATGATGGTCTTGACTTTTCAATCCCTTGATAAATGACAAATTCACTGAGGTTTTTCTAGCCATTGTATTTTTTCAAGGATGCTAGTTTGAATTGCTTTGATCCCAGTGTCAACACTGGAGAAAGGAAATCGCCAAAACAAAATAGTAGATACACAGTCTGGGTGCAGTGTTCACATGACAAACACAGCTTTAAAAGGGTAAAGGACTGGCTTTCCTGTTTATTAAATCTGTTCTCACCTGTACACAAATACCTAATTCTCCGCTGAGTTGCCAGAATGTTAAATGCATAAAACCCTGCTAGCACTAAAGTGGTAATTCTCCTTCAGAGCTCTATCATTTCAGGAAGCCCATTAGGCAGCCAAATCTAGTCCCCTAAAAGTCAACTTATTTGAAAGACAATGGGCATTGTTAAATGAAAAAAAATTAGCAATGAGGAATCAGTGACATTTTATTTTACCACTGGCCTTAACACCCATATTAAACCATTTCACATAGAAGCTGAAAACGAAATTAAAACATTTCATTTTAAACTAAAAGAAGCTCTAGTCATTTTATATCTCATTCCAGATTCTTTGTAATGACCACTAGTCTTTACTAAGGATAATCATGCTTGTCTTTTTCATACTCCCCCTTTTAACAAATTGGACCCATAATAATACCAAACAAAACCCTAATTTTTTTTTCCTAGGCCTACCCATGAGGGAGAGATTCAAAATTACAGATTAATTGTGATACACTCTCCCTAAATTAGATCTCATCAGGGTCTTACTTGCTGGCATTATTCTCTTGCTGAAGTAAAGATTAGCAGCTTCGAGGTTCTTTGTGCCTCGTTATTTTGGGTGTGGAAAGTAGACAAGTCGCACTACTGGATACACTCTAACCTTGCCATTGCCTCAATGCAAATGGAGAGACTCAACTGAAATACTCTCAGAATTAGTGAGAGAGTTGAGCCATGCACAAAATCGACTAAAAACAATTATTTTCTTAATACACCAGCAATAACTCTATGGAAAATAACGGAATGACAATCCCATTCACAACAGACAAATAAATCACTTGGCATAATGTTCATGAGAAATGTGCCAGTGCTATATTTACAAAAAAACAAAAACCTATAAAACATGGCTCAGACAGACAAATGCAAATGTAAAAATAAATACACAAATAAAGAGACAAAAAATAATTAAGGCACACATGCACCCCTAGGGGTAAATGTGTAGGACCTTTCTGGAGGGTAAACACTTATTAAGTCTTGCAAATATTTACATCATTTAACCCAGCAATTCAGTGTCAAAATCTTAAGAAAATTATCAGAAATGTAAACAATGATGAGAGTTGATCACTGATGTGACAGTGGTAAAAACGGAAGCCCAAACCGAAACAGGCAAAACCTGGAAACTGAAGAAGTGACTAATCAACTGTCTGACCCATATGATGGTACCATAGTTCATTAAATGATGATTTTAAATTTTTTTGTTTCACACTTTCCTTCACTGACATTATGTTTTACACAATCATTCCCACACATTGTGTTTTATAAAATGAATCACCATTAGACTACACCCACTGTTACCCAGTCTTTTCAGGTCCCTGATGGATATTTCCTATTTCCTTTACCCTCTCCCTCCATCCACCAAATTGTGTGGCCCTGTGATTTGCCCCCTACCCATCCTCACCCCTCTGCTCCTACATATTCCCCCCTTAGAGCCCCACACGTTTTACTAGTTGTTATTATTGTTGTTGTTGAGTGCTGTCGAGTTGTAGGCAACTCATATAAGCAAAAGACCGGAACACTTGTATAACTTTCAATATATCTCCACGTTCATAGAGTTTCTGGAGGCAAGCTATTTCAGAACTGGATGCCACTCCTGCTTCCAAAGCTTGTTTTAATCGGGGAGCTCCACCAAACGCTGTCCACCATGGGTAACCATTATCGCATTTGACACATCAGTGTCAGAGCGTTTAGCATCTCAGCAGAGTTACCTCTGTACAGCAAATGGACAGACCAGTGCTATACGGCCTAGAAGAATGTTTGACCAAAAACAATTAAAACTAGACCTGAGGGCGGTGGCTTAAAGTCACCCACCTTTGGCTTGGTAGCATCACTTTGTGTCCACTAGGCCAACTGAGCTCTCTCTTGTTGTTGTTGTTGTTAAATGCCCTCAAGTCATAGGTGACTCATAATGACCCTATGAACGAAAGACCTGAACACTTGTATAACTTTCATAATTTCTCCAGGTTCATAGATCCAGCATAAACTGATTCACAACACACTAGTCCTCAGCCTGCAGGCCTGCCCAAGCATTTCAATATTTTAAAATTCTGGCACGCCCAAAGGCTAGCGGACTCTGGGCCAGAGATCCCCCAACTCATCTGGGAAGACCCCTCTGCTGACATCCACTCAGGACAAAAAGAAAGCCATAAAAGCCCCGAGCATTCCGTATGTGTCTCTCCTCAAGATGTGAGAAGCCATACTATTTTTAGGATAATGGTCTTAAGCAATGTTTGTCCTTAAGAGACTTGGTTCCCTCAGCATCACCTTCACAAAGTTCTCAGCATGACGGTAAACGAGAAGAACAAATTGACGAGGAGGAACTTTCTTTGTTGTGCTTAATGTACATATGTATTTGGGAGTGGCTGGGTGGTGCAGTGTAAGATGTCCCGGTGGTGTGGTACAAAGCCACTAACCAAAATGTCAACAGTGTGAACCCACTTCTCATGGGAGAAGGAAGTGTAATCTCCTCCTAGAGATTCACTGTGCCAGAAAGGGTGGCTATGAGTTCAATCCAATTTGACAGCAGTGGACTTTGTGTTTTGACTTTGGGTGGGATGGTCAATGTACTCCACCACTAACAAAAGGCTAGGGACTCAAGTCCACTCTGAAGTGCCTCGGAAGACAGCCCTGGTAATCTACTTCTGAACCCTCCATAAACATGTCAAGATGAGGGAAGTAAAAGGTTATATATCCCATGAGGAGACAATCAGCACATCACTAAAGAAGGGGAAGATACAAAAAAGGTATAGAAAGATTAATGGAAATCAGAACTCCAAAGAGGAAACAGAAAAAGTATGATTGCAATTTTGGTATCTAAATCGTTATAGAACAAAATGTGTATGCGTGATTGAATGAAAAACTCTATTTCTTTATAAACATCCACTCAAATAACAATGAGAGAGATACAATTCTGTGAAATAGTTTTATTCTCATCAACATAGAGAATATTAGGAGTTAGACTCCACTGGCATCAACTTAACTGGATTAGAAGAGAGATGATGTCTTAGACCGAATGCAAGTCTCCTAAATCAAGAATCACAGAAGGCCAGCCTGAAGATGAGGCCCAGAAGCTAAGCACGCTTCTGCCCCCCTGGCCGACTGAAGCCAAGTCTTCCTCTACATCAATGAATCATGTGCTCTTCAGAAAAATCCAAGAGGCTGTAGTTAGTATATTTAATAAGTAAAATGCCTATTTCCTTTAACTTCCCTTTAGATCAATGTTTGGCAAACTTCTTTGGTACAGAGTCACATAGCAAATATTTTCGAGTTTGTGGGTAATACAATCTGTCAAAACTACTCAACTGTTGTTATGGGCAAAAGCAGCACAGATGCCATGTAAACGAATAAGCACGGCTGTGTTCCAGTAAAACCATATTCGCTGACGCTAAACTCCGAACATGATGTAATTTCAGCATATGATGAAATATTATTCTCCATTTGATTGATTTTCAACTTAAAAAAGAGTTTTTAGCTCAGAGCTGGTGGTGATTGCATTTAGCTCACAGGTTATAATTTACCAACTTGTTTTAGATATTTAGGGCTGGAAATTTCTTTGCTGCCATACAAAGGCAGTTGTCTATACATAAAAGACGTAGACATGTATATAAAGACTTGCAGACATATAAAGTTCAAGTGCTTATAATCTCTTGACACTTTTTAGCACATAACGCAAAATTATTTACATGCCAATAAGAAGATAAATCTTATCCAAAACCACATGTCTAACAGAGGTTTCTAGAAAGAACTGTAATTGGTATGATTTCATCGTAGAGACATCATTACCAGCAAGTTCACTTGGAAGCTACTCTAAGTGAGTACACATTAATAATAGAGATTTAACTTTCCCTCTTCTTCCCATAAAGTTTTCATTTCAAATGACAATTTACCCCTCTTGATCTGAAAACAAAGCAATTTATCCAGGTCAGGGAATCATCACTCAGTAATTAAGCTCACAGCCATCAAGTTAACTCTGACTTTTAATGATCTTCCACTGGGTTCCCAGGCTGTGGGTCTTACAGGAGGAGAACGTCTCTCTTTCTCCTCCAGAACTGGCTGGTGGATTCAAACAATCAAGAATCTTTCATTACCACCCATCATATAGCACACACCGTCGCTAAAGTTCCTTATAGATGTGAATTCAGACCAAGTTCAGAGATCAATGAAAAGCAGAAATAAATTAAAGTCCCCAGATGTTGGAAGAGCAATGGTGTCTCTCTGGAGACTAAGGTGCATCTGATGCAGGCCATGGTCTTTGCAATCACTTGTTATTCATCAGAGAGTTGGACAATGACTAGGGAAGATAGAAGGACAATGGATGCCTTTGAGTTGTGGTGCTGGAGAAAAGTATTGAATGTACTATGACTGCTAAGAAAACAAACAGGTTCATCTTGGAGAGGGTTAAACCGGGCAGCTCCTTAGAGGCAAGGATTCTGAGGCTTCATCTGACATACTTTGGACATGTTGTAAGGAGGGACTGGTCCTTGGAGAAGGACATCATGTTTGGGAGGGTGGAGGGGCAGCGCAGGAGAGGAAGGCCCTCTATGAGGTGGACTGATTCAGTGACTGGGGTAATCAAGATAGGTGCGTCAGAGACATTGCGATTGGCACAGGACAGAGCAGAGTTTAGGGCTGTTGTACATAGGGTCATTATGAGTCACAAGTGACTCGATGGCACATAACAACAACAACAACTAGATGTTGGCTTGGAAGAGGGTATGCAACAGAGCCCTGGAGCTCCTGGCAAGTTGGGAGCTCTGGGGGCCTAGTTCACAGGGAGCTGCACTGTGAATCTAAAGGTGGTGTCTCTAGGGTTGGTAGTTTGAATCCACCAGCAGCTCTGTGGAAGACAGATGGGTAATCCCCTCCCACACAACTTACCCCTCTCAGAATCCTCTGGTGGGGGGACAGTTATGAGTCAGTATAAACTCAAAGACAATGGCTCTGAGTTTTGCCACAGCCCAGGTCTGTAAACACACAGTGACCTGGTCTTGTGTAGCCAATACCATACAAAGAGAAAAAGCAACTTCACTTGGCTGTGCCGGGGTTCCTTAATGAGGCTCAAAGGAGAAAATACCAATGTAAGCCCTCTGTTAGCTGAGGAGTATAACCCAACAATTGATAATATCTAATGGAGAAATCTACTCCAAAGCATGGAAGTAAATTTGATGATACTCATTAAATAATGTAACAGGCAACTTAATTTTGAAGAAAACAATCACCATTCTACACCAAGCTTCTAGAAACAGGTAAAAAGAAAAACAATCTCTCTGAGCCATCTCACTGATTCATGGTGCTATGGTGTAGCTTGTTGGTTTTGTGTTGGTTGTTTTTTTTTTTTTAAAAGTAATGACAGAATAGCGCAGAAACCAAACACAACATTTCCATAAATATTATCCTTAACTTTGTAATTAAAGTTCAAGTTGTGTGAGTTCTAAGTTGGAATCAGGAGTTAAGAACCTTTAGCTGTCTCCAAACTAATATCAGTGTAAATATAGTCAAACTGTTTGTCAATACCATGCATATGTTGAAGCCATTCTCAAAGAGCAGTCATTCTATTTTCCATCCTCTTGGGAAATTAGAAGTATCAATCATTAACTTTTCAACCAACATGAGCTTTGTAGTCCTACTGAGTGGCTAATCCAGAGCCTTGGCATCCCCAGCAGGTCTCTGGTAAAACACAGCAGGTCTGAGATCAGGTTAAATGGCTTTAATTAAGAATACTAATAAAAGAAAAAGATTATTCGATACCAAGGCCAATATTTTTCCTTTAAAACTAACATGGGCATACTGGGGGAAAACCATTACATATGCATCAAAAAAGATGCAAGTATGGAGCCTCAGAAAGAGTATTAATTAAACAGAGGAAAAGTAATTAAGCAGAACAAAAACACAGGACATGAAACACATTTGCGTTTACCCAATCATATAATTATTTTAATTCGTATATCAACTTATTTAAAAACTGCTGGGCAGCTAAACTTGCTAATGACTGAATGCAAAGTGTAGTGCACTAGTGGGTAGAGTTGTGTTGTTAACCCAAAGGCAGACCAGTTATCAAGTGATAAGAGATGGGCAATCTACGGCCTTTAAAGGGCTACTGGAGAGTCAGCCAAGAGGTGGTCTGCATTTGACCCCACAATACCACTACTGGGAATATACCCAGAAGAGACCATAACTGACACCCAAGCAGATATATGCACACCCATATTTATTGCAGC
Source organism: Elephantulus edwardii (assembly GCF_000299155.1). NCBI lineage: Eukaryota > Metazoa > Chordata > Mammalia > Macroscelidea > Macroscelididae > Elephantulus > Elephantulus edwardii. The sequence continues at coordinate 1,579,532 of NW_006399893.1, read as the reverse complement.
TTTGTTCACAATAGCAAGGAGTTGGAAACAACCTAAATGCCCATCAACAAACGAATGGCTAGAGAAGCTGTGGTATATTCGCACAATGGAATACTATGCTGCATTAAAAAACAAGGAACTCATGCAATATTACTCAAAATGGTTGACTCTGGAGAACATTATGCTGAGTGAAATGTTCCAGTCACAAAGGGACAACTATTGCATGGTGCCACTGTTGTAGAATGGGACTGTCCTTGGGGTTGGGGAGAGACTGAGTAAGATGGGTTCAATAATGTATGCTTCTTTGAAACAGAGAAGGGAGAAAACTGTTTAAAAGAGATATGTGATTAGGTATTTCTGTCATGACAGGAGTCTAGAGCGATGGCTACATGGTGGAGTGGACCTGGGGGAGGGTTTGTAAAATAATGAAAGAATCTTTTCTTTTACTTTTCCAAGAGGGTAATGTCTGGTGGGGGGGAGCCTTGGGAGGGGACAAATCTACAACAATGAATGAATGGAAATCCAAAGCCTCTGTAAATTTTCACTGAAATTAATAACAAATTTAAATTAAAAAAATATAATTAAGCTAGAGTAAGGATGGCAATGGAACCACCTTACCTCTGTAACTTGATTTGTGCCACTATTAGAACCTCTACTCAAAATATTGCTTTTCCATTTTTGACTCATGCACTTTTAACTTGTTAGTTAAATTTGTATCTTTTAGGCTGCAACACTTCCATGATACATCTTCAAGGATATGAATATGTACGGCTAAGCAGAATTGATAACAGTGCATCTAAATTCCAAGATCAGTCTCCATAATAGTCTATGTGTTTCCTACTGCCAAAGGGGCCCTTTAGAGTAGTGAGAGAAGACCTTCACCCTGAAACCCACAGCGTCCCTTTTCAGCAGGAAGTAGCTAAGAGAACATGCCATCCCCTTTTCCTTAGGAATCAGGGTGAAGTCTCTCTCAGGGAGGAGTGATAGGGAATGGCAAAGGACACACTGACAAAGGAGATTAATCAGAACTGGCTTTGACAAGCACTGTGACAATTGGACAATTAAAATAGACATGGGGGGGAAGAAGAACGAACTGGGGATGAGGGTGGAGAAAACAGTGCAACAATGAATGAATGAAAACCCAAAATCTCTGTAAATGTTCATTAAAACTAATAAAATTTAATTTAAAAAAAAGAGAGTTGGTCTGACTCAATGGCACATAACGACGACAGGGCTTATTTGCATCAATGAACATCTCTGAGCAGATTCACACTTCTAGTGAATTCCTAGAGAAATTTTCAGAAATAAATTCTTTTTAGAATAAAGCTTGCTATAATCTAAAAATCAATGGTATCTAGTGAATTAGAAGGGATGAGTGAGAATCCTTGTACTGTTACTTATTCACGTCAAATCCTCATGCTGAATTCCATCCACTCTGCTGCTTCCGTGTGTGGGGCCTACAGCGAACTGCTTACCTTCTGCATGCTGCAAACATTCTGGAAAGGAATATCTTCACGTGACTTCCTTGAGCTGTCCCACTCACTAACTCATGTATTGCATGTAAAATATTTAGCACAGTCCCTGGTACATGGAATCTTTCATGCTCAGCTTTGGAGTTTTAGCTTCTAGCTACCTCCACCATTATGAAAAGGTTTTTGCTTTTTAAGTGTGTGGGTTTTTTTAAGAAAAAAAAATCCCTTTATAAGTACAATATGTTACTGTTAATTATTTATCAAGTTTCAGGTCAAATAAAGCATCAATTTTTTTATATATATTTTTATATATTCTTGTCACTGACTATGCCATTAAAATTCATAATAACCATTATGTATATAACACGGTAAGATACTGGCCAACTAAGAAAAAAGATGTCATCATTAGGCTTAAATAACTGAGTTCCTCTTTTCTTAAAGTGTGTCCAGGAAGTACTGCAATGCTCTAAAGTAAGCTTCTTCAAAACAACCCCAAACTTAACATTTTATATGTATATAACTTTACACTTATAATGAATTAGCCATTTGCAAAGGACTCACACAGAGATCTTAGAAAGTCTGAGCAATGCCATGCTAACTAAGTAAGCAGCTTTCAATTGCATTTAGTCATTCACTTCCTGTGGGTTTAGACAGAAAGTGGGGTTAAACTTTTGACTGCCAAGTCTGGTTTGGAGTAGTGTATGCCCTAAGCGAGGATCCAAATTTCTACTGGCAAGAAACTGTGCTGCAAATCCCAAAGGCAAGCAGTTTGAATCCACCAGCTGCTCTGCAATTCAGCCATGCAATCTCTGTGCAATTTACTGCCTCTGAAAACCCACTGGAGGGTCAGCTATGAGTTGATTCCGACTTGACGGCACTGGAAAACAACAACAACTGAGACCAGCCAGATCCCATGCAGGAGCAGAGGACTGAGTGGAGTTGTGGGAACCTGGAGAGAAAGCACCCTCCCGTAGAGGACAGCTACCATCGTGTACAGTCACCATGTACAAACATGGATTCTGATTTGCTACTCAAAGATATTTCAACTGATGCCAGAAACCTTAGGTATCGAATAAAACCTCCTAACTTTTTTTTAATGGGTAAGAATCAATCTGAAAATCATTTACACACTGTACAGACCACACAAATCACATGTAGAGGCTTATTTATACCCTCAAGAATGCACTATAAATACATCGAGTCTTTTTTAAAAACTAAAATATATTACAAATCATGATTAGCCAGGAGACTGAAAGCGTTCCCTGAGTGGTATAGAACTGTTAACACCCTTTTTGCCAACCAAAGGGTTAGATATTTGAATCTACTCGGAGGCACCTCAGAAGAAAGACCTGGCAACCCCTGTCCACCAGCCTAGACACTGAAAGCCTTCTGGGGCCAGAAGCTCTACTCAGACAGACAGGAAATTAGCCGGGTCAGAATACACTCAATAAACAACTGCTGTGCTAAGCTGAAAAGAATTCAGAAAAATAAATTTGCAGGGTAGATAAATAACTCACATAGAAATATGGAATTCATTTAAACATTTAAAGTAAGCTAACGATGACTGATGAGCAGTCTGAGGTCTGAGTAATAAGCCATCCCAGACACAAAGCTCCAAAGAAGTGGGCAAGTCCTAATCCTCGTTCCTTTTTTATCTCACTTAACAATCATTGTCTCACCACATACTCTTCCTTTCTTGAAGCAATGGGGGAAATGCTACTTACTACATGCATTCAATGAGTTTGTAAAATAAAATCCAAAGTCTAGCCCACTGGGAGAAGGGGGGAGTCCAGAGCAGGTCAGGGGTAAGAGGAAGGGTTTAATAGTGGGGCCATCATGGAGGTGACAACAGATCCCCACCCCGCTCCACACAAGTCTTTAAACCGTCTTCCTCAGATGCCTGAGGGAGCTCTCATGGTTTAGTGGGCCAGGAGTTGCACTACCAACCCAAAGGCTGCCAATGAGAATCCACCAGTTGTTCTGTGGGAGAAAGATTTACAGCCTCTGTGATTTACAGCCTCTGAAAACCTGCTGGAGGATTAGCTCTGAGTCAATTCCAGCAAGATTGAAATGAATGAATGAATGAATGAATGAATGAGTGAATAGACCAGAGGAGTAAACGAAACTCACCAAGATCCTCCCCCATCAGGGATACTCTATGACTCCTTCTTCCTTGAGTGACTTCTATTCATTCAATCTCATTCTCAATGCACTCAGATTCAGGCCCATCAGGAGCATCTATCACCCAGTGCTCAATGCAGGAGCATGGGGCAAATATGATGCCTCACTAAGCAATCCATGCCAGGATCAAAGGTTACAGTAATATCATCACATTTTTTTGTCTAACTTTCAGATGGTGGTAGTGATGTGTACCATTGTATATGGTGCACAAAGAACAGAACACACTAATGTGAGTCAGTAAAAACAGCATAAGCTGATCAAACTGTATAGCAAATGGACATAGACTCCACATCCGTGCCCACTTCACCACCAGAAACTCTCTTCCCCTGGAGGGGGAAGCTCCGTTTAGACCAGGAACCAAGCAGCAGAAAGCAGTTCCCTTGATGAAGACATCCTGAGAAGCCATGCCACTTCAGCAGGCACAGAACTTTCAGGCTATGTTTTTATAGGTTCACATTTTGGACAAGACATATCATCAGGCCGTTTTTGCAGTGGGGAGTGGGAGATTAACTACCAGACACAGCTTGGAAACCGGCATTGGGTATCTACGGCTCTCTACTTTTATACTTAGTGGTTGCATTTATAGTCGTATAGAGACATCTCTAAAGAGATTTCACTCCTATCTGCTCACAGAGAGAAGCCTGAAACAAATGACTTGGGTTTGGTTTCCATCTCCTCTGGCAGGAGCAATTTCTTTGAAAGACTACTCTCTGGAAAATTCAAAGTTCAGCTGAGCTCCTCTGTGGCTGCTCTGCTTTCCAGGAAAAGCTTTCATGGGCCATGAACTCGGGTAGCAGCACATGACGATGGCACAAGTGAAAAGCAAGAGAAAGCTCTTGTCATATACCCCTTCTCGACACATTAACCACTCAGTCCACTTCCTACCCAGAGCACGGCTAACGCTCACTGTGCCTTTCATAAGTTATAAAAAGTCACTCCTTATCTTTCAGAAGGAGGAGGTTCAAAAAGGAGGTCCTTCCTGGGTAATGAATGAATCACTCTACGATGTACTGAGCAAGTGGAAGGTAGTACAGGGCCAACCTGCCTCAGCTGAAAATACTTAGAGCAGTGCACCACCTGATCCAATGGTGCTGGCTAGCACTTTCCTCACGACCAGCGACAATGTCACACTCAAATCCAGGCCACAAGTGTCTTTAATGCATACTACAGGAGTGGCCTCCTACTTGGTCTCTGAGCTTGCTCCTTAAGGCTTCAGAGGATCCTCTGTACAACAAACAGTGAGCCTAAGACTTCCAAGCTCACAAGAGCCAAGTCCTAAAGAGCCTCTTCTGTCAGAGGAGCACTCTGATGCTGACTCAGGAGCTTATACCCAATAAAGAATCTCAGATCTCAGCTCAGGCCTCTTGAAACAGAATCTGCATTTCAACAAGATTCCTGAGTTATGTCAAAATATACTCAAATTTATGAGGGGCAGGTGTACAAATGCAACAAGGTCCAGGCCCAGCTTCTCTTTGACCCCCACATTTACTCACCTTCACTCACTCAGCTCCAGTCACACTGGACCTCACTGCTTCTCATACATGTGAAGTCCTTCAGACCTTCAGCTCCTGCTTTTCCTTGGGCCAAGATAGCTTGCCCCTCCAGACTCACCTTTGTCACCTGACTCACCTTTCATTTCTTTCAGATCTCCTTGTCTTCTCAGGAAGACTTTTACAATCACTCCTACTCTCACCTACCAGCCATTCATGATTTCTATATTCTTCGAAATTATTTTAATCTTGTCATGGCATTTATTATTTATTATGAACTTCATATTTTAATATAAAAAATGCAACCCTGGATGTGCTTACCAGGTTGTGCCAAGAAATCTAGAAAACAGCTACTTGGCTAACTGACTAAAGTGATTCATATTTATTCTGATTACTGAAAAAAAGGTGATCCAAGAAAATGTGGAAATTACTATAACATTAATACCACATGCAAGCAAAATCTTGCTGAAGATTATCCAAAAATGCCTAGAATAGTACATTGATAGAGAACTGCCACAAATGCAAGCTGGGTTTAGAAGAGACTGTGGCACTAGATACCAGAAGAATGTCTATTTGTGTTTTACCAATTATGAAAAGGCATTTGACTGTGTGGATCACAACAAATCATGACACTGAGAAGAATGGGAATTCTAGAACACTTGATGGTGCTCATGCAAACCCTATACCTAGACCAAAAAGTTGTTGTCCATACAAAACAAAAAAAACTACATACTTCAAAATCCAGAAAAAGAGTACATTATGGATGTATCCTTTGTCAATACCTTTTCAACCTATATGATGAGCAGACCATTTGAAAAGTTGAAGAAGAATGTGACATCAGGACTGGAGGAAGACTCATGAACAACCTGTGTTATGCAGATGACGCAAACTTCTTACCAAAACTGAGGAGGACTTGAAGCACTTGCTGCAGAAGATCATGGACTGCAGTCTTCAATATAAATTGGATCTCAAATTCAAGAAAACAAAATGCTCACCACTGGGACAGTAGGCAAAATCATGATAGATGGAAAAAAAGACCGAAGTTGTTAACAATTTCATCTTGCTTAGTCTAAAATCAACATCCTTCGCACCAGCAGTCAGGAAATCAAGTTGCATTAGGGAAATCTGCTGTCAAGAACCTCTCTAAAAAGCTAAAAAAATAATAACAGTAGTCTAAAGACTGAAGTACATCTGATCCAAGCCATGGTCTTCTTAACTACTTGCTAAGCATCAGAGAACTAGACAATGACTAAGCATGACCGAAGAACTGATGCTTCTGGTGCACTGTTGTAAAACAGGACTGACACTGGGGTTGGGGGGAGACTGAGAAAGATGGCTTAAATAATGTATACTACATTGAAACAGATGAGGGAGAAAAAAGTTTAAAAGCGATATGTGATTAGGTGTGGGAGTCCAGAAGGTTGCATAGTGGAGTGGACCTAGGGGGGAGGGATTGTAAAACAATGAAAGAATTTTTCTTTTACTTTTCCAAGAGGGGAGTATCCTGGTGGGGAGGGTTGGGTGGGGAGAAAAGTGCAACAATGAATGAATGGAAATCCAAAGTCTGTAAATTTTCATTGAAATTAATAATAACAATTTTTAAAAAAAAATAAGAACTGATGCCTCTGAGTTGTGATGCTGGAAAAGAGTATTAAACAAACAGGTCTATCCTAGAGAAAGCAAAATCAGGTTGCTCATTGGAAATAAGGATTTTGAAACTCTATTTCACAAACTTTGGGCATATTCGATATTTGTCAGTAGGGACTAGTTCTTGGAAAAGGGTATCATGCTTTGAAGGGTGGAAGGTCAGCACAAGACAGGAAGACCCTAGATAAGATGAATTGACACACTGGCTGTGGCAATGGGATCAAGTGTGTCATAGATGGTGATATGGCTCAGAACAGGGCAAAGTACAGAGCCATTGTTCATAGGGCCACTTGTTAGCACATAATAACAACTAACTTTATACGCTATCAGAGGAGCCCCCTATCAAGAGTTTTACTCTATTAGATGTAGAGTGACCAGAAGTTTCAATGGCAATGAGTTCAGTTGCTTTTGTTTCGAGGGGTTTGAAGAGGTAGTGCTGATGCAAATGGCTAATTAAGTATTCAGCTAGTGACTGAAAGTTTACAAGTTCAAATCCACTCAGAGCAATGTAGTCAAACCACTGGCCCCTTAGGTTAGTGGCCAAGTTCTAAATTATCACACCACCAGGGCTCCTGCAGCAAACCTTTAAGTAGACAAATAATGCAAATATTCTTTTTCAATCAGGTACATGGATTACCCCAAGACGGAAAGCAAAGCATGCCAAAAGTCTGAAGTATATTCAAGAACCTCACCAAATGGCAGATGAAGGTTCAGAGATATCAACCTAAATTATTTTGAAAAGGACTAGAAATTTTAAGATTAAGCCAAAAAGAATTGCTGAGAACATGAGCACTGTTCTCTCATCTATAAGGCTGTTCTTCCTAAGAATATCAGGTAAGAATTCTGAAGTAACTAACCATCCATATATACCAGGATTGAACAAGTAAGTAGATAGATGGTTTTCTCACTGTCAGTACGGGAAGTTTCAGGGAGGTACGAGAAAAGCTATGATCAATCATGTGATACTGGATTAGAGGTATAGATATCAGATGAACTTATGTTTAGCTTAAAACAGAACACATAATTGATTCATAGCTCTATGCATGGAGAAGTCTAAAAACAAAGACACCACAGTAGCAAAAACACACCCAATGTCCAGTTACTGGTTTCTAATACCACTCTCCAATAAATGGAACCAGGGCTCCTTGGAGAAACAGCTAGTGCGAGGCTGGGGCACAGAGTACAAAAGATGTGCCTAAAAGCAATAAAAGAGTTTTTCTTTGACTCATCAAGGAGAAAAGCAAATTGGGGAGGAGGGGGTAGGTAGGGAGAAAAGTGCAACAATGAATGACTGGAAATCCTGTCTCTATAAACTTTCATTGAAATTAAAAATAATAATAAAAAACTGTGTAGTATCAGAAAATAAGGAAGTACACAAGACATAAATAAATCAGTGCTCACTTCAGCAGCACATACACTATACTTTGCAAAGATTTAGTGAAGGTTAGCATGGCCCCTGTGCAAGGATGACATGCAAATTCACGAGCGTTCCATATTGTTAAGAACTGTCTGAAAGGTATTTTATGTATGACAACAATGTGGGACAAGGGGTGCACTGCTGAGTTAGAGGAGGAGGATGGGGAGAGAGGAAGGTTCAATAAAAGAAAAATAAGTAAGTTAAAAAAAAGACACAAATCAGTGGAAGTGTGTCAAAGGGACAGATAGTTAACTGAGTAAACATTCAATAATCAAAGCTGAAACAGTTGGAGTGAAAAAATGAATACCTGTATTCACTGAGTATTGGTTCATAAACCAAAGTATCTAATAAATACTCAGGAGTGCATATTGATATAAATAAATTATTAAACAGATGATAGAAACAAAACTATCATTCAGAAACATTAAAGATAATTTAATGTAGGTCCCACATCTTCAGCGAAGTTGAAGCTACCTCCTTCTCACTCCTTACATGTAGGTTATGCTCAGTGACTTGCTTCTAGAAAGTACTGCCATGATTTGGATTTTGTACCACAAAAAAATAAGTTTATAACAATCTTCTGATGGGCAGGGAGAAAAGTGCAACAATGAATGAATGGAAACCCAAAGTCTCTGTAAACTTTCATTAAAAAAAAAAAAAACAACAACAAACCAACCACAATCTTCTCTGCCCCTTACCTATGAATGTGACCTACTTATAAACAGGATCTTTGCAGATATAATTAATGAACATAAAGTGAAGTAGGATGGGCTCCAAGCCAATGTGACTGACGACATTGTAAAAAGAGGCCTAGAGGAACAGCAGTCCTGTAAAGAAGGAGGTGGAGAGTGGAGTGATGAGGCCAAAAGCCACAGAGCTAGAAGACTACCTGGAGCTAGAAGACATAAGAATGACTCTTAGCTCAGAGTATTTTCGAGAGCACAGGCCTGCTTTGTTGTTACTGTTTGTGGAAGAGCCCTATTCGACTCAGAGCTGACCTTCCAGCAAGTTTTCAGAGGCAGCAAATTGTAGAGGAGGACACTGTCCATATTTCTCCCATGTAGCAACTGCTAGGTTCAAATCACATGTCGTTGGGTTGGAACTCCCTACTGGCCTGTCAGCCTCTTAAATCTGTACTTCTAGGCTCTGCTACTGGGAGAGAAAAGAATCAACTTGTGTTACTTGGACCATCTAGCTTTTGGCACTCTCTTCAAGACATTCCAGGAAGCTAATATAAGTACAATACAGATGAAAGGGGAAATTAAAACATATCTTTACAGTGAGGAGAACTGACAAGCACTCCTTCAACCCACAGCTAAAGGTTAACGCATTATTCTCAACAATGAAGAACGACACTTCACATCTTCATCCTCAAAGCACACAGCTTACTCTAAAGGTAAAAGAATTCTAGGGAGACCTAACCCAAGACTGTGAGCACAGCACAGGACAGGACAAGGTTCAAATCTGTTTGTCTGCTGGACAGCTAGGAGTCATACTTGACTCCACTGTACCTAAAAACAACAGCACCCAAAACCAATTCTGAGTACTTTACAAAACTGTCAAAGTTTCATAAAACTAGAACATCATAAAGTGCAAAGGAGATAAGACAATTAAATGGGTAGGATCCTGGAGCACAAATCAGATATTAGAAGGAAACGAATGAAACCAGAATAAAGTATGGAGTTCAATTAACATCAGTATATCAGTATTTGTTCATTGGCTGTGATAAATGCACCACAATGACACAGGACACAGTACCACAGGATGCCGTAGGAAGACAGTGTGTGATAGGTATATGGTAGCTCTCTGAAGCTCTCTTTGCCATTTTTACATAAATCTAAAAGTATTCAAAAACAAAGCAGTTTCTCTCTAAAAAATAAGGGTTGGATTAAGACTGAATATGACATATTTCACCATCCTCTTCCTAAGCTGGCAGAACTCACGCAGCATATCTTAAGCTCAAGGAACTGAAGAACAAATTCAAACCTAGAGTTGCCATAATCAAGGATGCTTTGGGCAGAATATTAAATGATCCAGGAAGTATTAAAAAAGATAGAAGGAATATACTGAGTCATTGTATAGAAAGGATTTGGCAGATACAGAAGAATTTAATGAAATAACATATGAGCAAGAGCCTATGGTGATGAAGGAAGAAGTTCAAGCTGCTTTGAAGGAAATAGCAAAAAATAAGGCCCCAGGAATAGATGGTATACCAATTGAAGTATTTCAGATGACAGATGTTGCCCTGGATGTGCTCACCAAGTTGTGCCAAGAAATCTGGAGAACAACCACTTGGCCAACTGACTGGAAGAGGTCAATATTTGATCCCATCCCAAAGAAAGGTGACCCAACTGAGTGTGGAAACTACAGAACAGTGTCATTGATTTTACATGCAAGCAAGATTCTACTGAAGATTATCCAAAAACTACTAGAACAGCAAATCAGCAGAGAAATTCCAGAAGTCCAGGCTGGGTTTAGAAGGGGTCGTGGTACTAGGGATATTGTAGCTGATGTTAGATGGATCTTAGCTGAAAGCAGAGAATACCAGAAGAATGTCTATCTGTGTTTCCCTGATTATGCAGAGGCATTTGACTGTGTGGATCATAACAAACTATGGCTGACTCTGAGAAGAATGGGAATCCCAGAACATTTAATTGTGCTAATGCGAAACCTATACATGGACCAAGAGGCAGTAGTCAGAACAGAGCAAGGTAACACTGCATGGTTCAAAATTGGGAAGGGTGTATGTCAGGGATGCATCCTGTCTCCATATCTCTTCAACATGTACGCAGAGCAGATTATCCGAGAGGCTGGGCTCTATGAGGAGAATTGTGGCATCAGGATTGGTGGAGCATCTATTAACAATCTGCGTTATGCAGATGACACAACCCTGCTTGCTGAAACTGAGGAGGACCTCATGCACTTGCTGCAGAGGGTCAAGGACTGCAGCCTTCAGTATGGACTGAGGCTCAATGTCAAGAAGACAAAGATTCTCACCACTGGACCAATTGGCAGCGTCAGGATGGATGGCGAAGAGATTGAGATTGTTCACAGCTTCAATTTGCTCGGCTCCACAGTCAACACTCTTGGCACCAGCAGTCAGGAAATCAAAAAGTGTATCGCGATGGTAAAGCCTGCTGTTAGGGACCTCTCTAACGTACTCAAGAGTAACGGTGTCTCTCTGGAGACTAAGGTGCTCCTGAGACAAGCCATGGTCTTTGAAATCGCTTGTTATGCATCAGAGAGTTGGACAATGACTAGGGAGGACAGAAGGAGAGTTGATGCCTTTGAGCTGTGGTGCTGGAGAAGAGTACTGAATGTACCATGGACTGCCAGGAAAACAAACAGATTCATCCTGGAGAGGATTAAACCAAGCAACTCCTTGGAGGCAAGGATTCTGGGGCTTCGTCTGACATACTTTGGACATGTTGCAAGGAGGAGAGAGGAGGGGCAGCGCAGGAGGGGAAGACCCTCTATGAGATGGATTGATTCAGTGACTGGGGTAATCCGGATGAGTGTGTCAGAGGCAGTGCGGTTGGCGCAGGATAGAGCAGGGTTTAGGGCTGTTGTGCATAGGGTTTCTATGAGTCGCAAACGACTCAACGGCACATAGCAACAACAACAAGTGGCCTGGTTGTAAGGAGGCGCACTGGCAACCTAAAGGTATGTGGTTGGACTCCACCAGCTGCTCCACAAGAGAAGCAGGTGCAATCACCTCATGTGTGACTTACTGCCTTTTTAAAATCTGCTGGATGGTCAGCTGTGGGATGGTTCTGAGTCAATAGTACACAACAACAATATACTTAACACGGAGAGAGCTCTGGTGACCAGGTAGGTTAGGAGTTGTGTAGTTAACTCAAAGGCAGATGGTTTGAATCCACTAGCTTGTCCAAAGTAGAAAGATGGGCAATCTCTCATTTAACTTATAGCCTCTGAAAACCTGCTGGAGGGTCAGTTCTCATTTGACAGCATATAATAACTATCAACATATTCACATACCATATCTTTCTTAACCTCATAACCTCTCAAGGAGTCAAGCACTACTCTCTCATTTTACTGATGGAGCTAAAAAGACTATGTAAGTGCCTAGTGTCATGCAAGTAGAAAGCAGGGGAATTCACATCTACATTGCTCTGACCCGAGAGTTCATACTCTGTCTAATATATCACTTCCATGACATTTCCTAACAAATTTCTAAATTACTATGGGCTAAAAGGGGAAAAGAAATAAAATCCCAAACCGTTCAGAAAGGGCTTCAACATTATGAGTACAAGCATCTCTTTAAAAAATTACTTGACCACTTTTATCAGATGCCAGCACCATCTCTAATCTGAATCTACCTGTAGGACCCTCAACCTACAAGTGGGCACCAGTATCAAATGGCTTCGGCAGTCCAAGGAGAGAGGATATGTCAGTGGCACATTCTAACTGAGTAATACAGAGTTTAGGACAAGTATTGCTTGCAGTAGTGTGGCATGGACATGAAGGAACCACAGGAAATAATGCAAGGCCCTGGTCTGAGGAACAACAGAGCTGATACTAATCCCAAATATGAAGAGAGACCAGAGGGCAGAAGGAGTTATCAGATCCTGAGAGGAAGAGTCAGGAGACAGAGGTGGAATGATTCAGCCTACCGACTGAACTCACAAGGGAAAGACAAGAGGAATAAATGTCCCAGCCTTACTTGTCTCCCATTTTATAAGGCCTCCACTGGCCAAATCCAATTATAAGTCAAGGTATAAAGAAGTCTGAAGATTTATCAGTTGTATTTCAGACTTCTGGAGCATACAGTAAGATTACTAAAGAGAAAGTGTGTATTGGAGGAGCAGACAGCTAGTCTGCATTGAGAGGGACATTGACTGGACTAATTGTTCTGTTATAAATAACTAGAGAATTCTGGTGGCCTAGTGTTAAGAAGTTAGACCGCAATCCCAAAGGCACATAGTTCAAACTCATCATCTGCTCCTCAGGAGAAGGAGGGGCAATCTCCTGGGCAATTTACTGCCTCTGAAAATGCTCTGGAGGGTAAGCTAAGGGTTAGTTCCAACTCGATGGCACACAACAACATGTACATCTTCTTGTGTTTGATGGAGGATAGTTCCTTCTTATTGTCGCCATTTTGGAATTCTAGGACATCTCCATTCAAACTCACAAATGGGTCATTTCTCTGAAGTCATTGTTACACCTTGTGCCCAAAAATGCTGTTTGGACATGCTGCAGAATTCCCTCTGATCCTCATTCAAGCAAGACTGAAAAAGGTGAAGTTTCATCACTGGATTTTTTAACTGCCACACAGACAAGTAGGCTCCAACAGAAGTTCAAGCAATTGAGAGAAGCTGATAAGAAACAATGCTTGATTGAAAAATAAGGAACTCTTCCAACATGATTATCCCTGGGAGTTCAGTCTCCCCAGGCTCTGTCCAGGTGGCATATGGGACCTTAGGTCTCTGCCTGGTCCCTTTCCACAATGTTGGAGATTAAGCTGGGTCTTGAGTCCGCACCTGCATATTCCTACAGCTTCTCAGAGTCCTCTGGACAATGACTGAGGAGATAAACCATGCAGGAAACACGTCTTAATGAAATTTAGCATTTGCTGTTCAATGAGTCTTAAGCGCTGATTTATTAAAAAAAAAAAAGAAGGAACTCATGCAATATTATTCAAAATTGGTGACCATGAAGGACATCATGCTGAGTGAAATATCTCAGTCACACAGGGACAAATACTGCATAGTGCCACTGCTGTAAAAGGAGACTGACATCGGGGTTCGGAGAAGACTGAGAAAGATGGAATAAATAATGTATATTGCATTGAAACAGATGAGGGCGAAAACTGTTTAAAAGGGATATGTGATTAGGTATTATTGTCATGACAGGAGTCCAGAATGAAGGCTGCATAGTGGAGTGGACCTGGGGGGAGAGGGATTGTAAAACAATGAAAGAATTTTTCTTTTACTTTTCAAAGAGAAGAGTGAATTGGGGGGAGGGAGGGGTGGTTAGGGAGAAAAGTGCAACAATGAATGAATGGAAATCCTCAGTCTCTTTAAACTTTTATTAAAATTAATAATAATTTTTTAAAAAGAATCAATGCTTGTTAATCAATCTGTTCCTTCCCAAAGCAATGAAAACAAGGACTTTATAGAACCCCTTACAATTTCAACATTTTTCAGGGAATGGAGAAGGAAGAACAGTCATATCCTTAAATATTTAACTCAGTTTTTCAGTATGATATATGGATGTCATTAAGTACTAACAGGGAAGGCTTGTTTAGACATCAGCACTGCACAACTCTAATCATATCCCACCCATTGCCATCAAGCCAATTTCAACTTATGGGAACCCCCTGCATTAGAGTAGAACATAGAGGGGTTTGGGCTGTTTTACAGAATCAGATCACCAGGCCTTTCGTCCACTTCTTCCACCAACGTTACCGTTAGTAAGCATAAGTAAAGCATTTGCACCACCCACAGACTTTCTCTGTCTCACTGAGTTGGAACCAGTCAACTAATAGTGCTGACTCTTCACTGAGTTTCAGAGACTCTAAATCACATGGGAGGGGACTGTCCATTTTTCATCCAAAGAGCTGTCAGTGAATTCAAACCAGCAGGGAGGGGTGGTTTTTGAGTTTGCAGTGCAATTCCCTATGGACTAGGCCACCAGAGCCCAATTGGGTGTCAATGTGGCTTTCATTACTAAAATTCTCATTGCCATTGGGTTGGAATCAAATTATAGCTGATCCTTTAGTGGATTTCTGGGAGGCGGTAGATCTCACGAGAAGAGACTTGCTATCTTTTCCCATCAGTGTTGCTGGTGGACAGGTGCATCCTTTGGGTCTTTAGCACAGCTCCTTATAGACCACTGGGCACTGGAGCCACTGAGTGCCATTTTCCTAGGACAGAAAGCAAAACTGTAGCAGGACAAAGGGAAAGGGCCTCGGAGGAGTCATGTTCACGGGCTTCTTGGCTGCAACAAGACTCTCATGGCTTTAATAATTAAACAAGTTTGTTATTTTTTCTTCAGTATTAGAAATGATGATTTTCTAGTAGCAAAAGTAGCATCGACAAAGTTAGAATGTGAACGAAACAATTAAATAAAAGGAATGCAAATAACGGAATTGTTTCAGGATCCCTGCAGAAATAGATGAACAAACTATACCTTCATCTTCAATACAAAGCGAAGCTTTCAAAGAATAATCCCCCAGTTCATAACACTCTGGCTGACTAGTTTATGAATCACTGTGACATTACTAAAACACCCCAAAGGGAAACTTTGATATTCATTGGATTTTCACAGCCTTAAATGTAATAGTGAATCAGCTCTATTTTCCACAAGAATTAATATCTTTAAGGATAAATCTCAAATGGAAATGATGCAGAGAGAGAGAAAGAGCGAGAATTGCAGTAGAATCATTTATAACACTGCTGATAAATACAAAAGGAAGAAGCCGTTAACATTAAGATTTTCCCTCTACATAAACACAATGATTCATCCACTTACACTTACACAATTAAGGATGGTATCTACAGATGAGGAAACTGACCCCAGAAAGGCAATTAAACTTCTGGAAATCACACTGCTATAAGTAAAGGAAGAGGATTCACAGTCCAAGCCCTTTTTCAGTGCACCACATTTCTTTCAGTGACAATATCAAACCAAGATTTGCAAGAAATAGAACTCAACAAAAATCATAAAGAAATAGATACACTTGGGTTGATTATGACTCTTTATTGGGTTTCCATGCCCTAACTCCTTATGGGAAGTGGCTCTCCTGTTTTCTCATGCTGAGAAGCTGGTAGATTCAAACTGCCAACCTTCTAGCAATGCATAATGCACAATGCCACGAGGGCCCCTTAAGCATTGTATGTTGTGGTTCTTAGGTGTGAGGAGATCGATTCAGGCTCACAGCGAGCCGATGAACAAGAGACTGAAAACCCTCTTGATCCTGTGCCATCTTCACAATCTCTACCATGCCCAAACCCACTGTTGCTAGCACTATGTCAATTCATCTCACTGAGGGTCTACCTCGTCTTTGCTGAACCACTCTTTTTTTTTCCTAGCATGATTTTTCCAGGGAAAATGTATAGGAGTAGGTAATTTCATTTTTATTCTAGCTGAAATAATCAACAACTTCATTGTCGTTGAGTCTAACCTGATTCTGAGCTGACCTTCCAGTGGTGCTTAGGAAAATGTAAATCACACAGGAGGAAATTGTCCATCATTCTCCCTCGGAGCTCCTGTGAGATGTGAACTGTCAAACGGGCTTCCTTTGGGTGAGCAGTGCAACTCCCTAGAGACTATGCCACCAGAGGTCCCTCCGCATTAAACAGTTAGGTAAATATCACCTCTGCATTCTTCTAGAAAAAAGCCACTAGAGACATTTCACTTCCACCATCCCTACGATCTCCCCTATGTAGTCCTATGGGGGGAGGAAAATAGAATTTAGTGCAGCTAAACATTACCTGTAAAAATTCTATGTGTCCATTATTTCCCATAGCAAGAATTTTACAACACAGCATAATTTTCCTTCTGGCAATGATGCAATCCAATGTAAGACTCAGTCTCAACAGTTGTATTAAGGTTTTGGTAGTAGATTTGCTTTTTCATTTTTTATGTTCTGTGTATCCATGACATTAACTGAAAATTTGAAGGGAATAGATCAAACATGGGTCTTTTTTTAACACATGTATTTATACTCCAGGAAATACTATTTGATTCATGAAAAATCCCACTGTCTTCCAGTCAATTCTGGTTCACAGTGACCCTCCATCAGTTTTCTGAAGCTGCAAATCTTCACAAAAGGAGATAACTCATTTTTTCTCCCGAGGAGCAGCTGGTGGATTCAAACTGCCAACTGCATCATTAAATCTTTAATATTGGCGATATTACTGCACAGTTTTTCATAGGCTTTTATGTCTAAGCATCTTTTTTCTTAATTTGCTGTACTGCTCATGATTTTTACGCCTATAGACAAACTCTTGAAAAAATAATAATGTTGACTCTGTTATAAAATATTAGAACTATTTTGTTGCAAAGGAAATTTGTCCTCATATATCCATCATTAGGTGATAATAAAGATCTGAATAATAATACTGGTGTTAATAATTTATTGGTTAAAGCAAGTGTCCCTCTAAGTGAAGAGGAAGGGTTCCCATTTCTCAACCACTCTGGTGCAGTTCAGCAAGTGAATTAAATATTTAGTGAGCTGCTTAATATTTCATTAGAGACACATCAGAGTGGGTTTTACCCACTCTTGGGCACAAAAGCAGAGAAAAAACATTATATATATATATTTACACACACACACACACACACACAATTCATAAATCATTTTGGGACATTTCAGTCAATGGAAAAGATGTATTAATATGTGCTAAAACATACTACCCTATTAATATAAAGCAATTATGGCATTTTGTTTGTCAAATATTTTGTTAGTCTCCTAGGAGCAGTGGTCTGGGGACAGATAGACTGTAGCCCTGTTCTTTACATGTGAAATCAAGAGACATTGTGTTTGTGCTCATATTAAAAGAGAAGGTAGTATTCCAGCCAAAATATGCTGGTTCCTTCTCTACTGCCTAGCTCTGTGCATTGCTTTCACTGTGAATATATTGCTAAAACCTGAAAGGGAAAGGAAGTTAACCCTCCAAGGATCCAGTGTCTTGCCTCTGGCTATTCTCACTTCCTCTGTCACATGGCACATTTGTGTCAGCTTTGGAAATCTTTCATAGTAGTAATTGGCAGCTTACTTCATTAGCTTTCCCCTTATATTTAAAGTGTTTTCCTCATTGCCAGCAATTTTTTATTCTGTCCCTAATAATGGCAAAGAATAATCCGTCTATACGTGAGTTACCACGACTAGGGCATGATTTAAAAGAAATAATAAAATTCCTTATTAAACAATTATTAGCTATGCAGCAACCATACACGTATTTGTATCATTGTAACAGCCACTCTTTTCATACCAACAGCTCACTGAATATGCATAAGCGATTTCTCTACAGTAACAGTTTAACCAGCACGTCCACATTATGCAACCCGAAAGGAATGAAATAATGGTCTAGTTTAAGATACTACCATTTCCTTTTCTGATGTCTCCCTTTAGTTCCAGCATGTGCTGAAAATTACTGCCTTTATTCTAACTATTTAAGCCTGTATGATCAAATCCCAGCTCTCATACACAAACCCCACTGCCTTGCCAACTGTACTGCAATACTAGTCAAGCCATCCTCACTTTGAGAATGCTCTTGTACTTATTGGAGGGCAGTTGTGGTTCTGTGCTATAAATCTCATCTCCTTTAGAGAGAATCATGCTTGATTCCCGGCCAAGCCCCCTCAAGTGCAGTTATCACCTGCTTGGCAGTAAAGTCTTAAAATTTGCTTTGAGGTTGGACCAGCTACAGTGGAGATTCCAGGCTAAGCAAGACTAGAAAGTGATCGACTTCTGGAAATCAGTCAATGACTCTGAAGCTACACTCCTGAGAGAATCCTGAATTGTAAGCATGAATCTTCTTAAAATCAAACAATAATAATTTTGATTGACCAGTAAAGAATCACCTGCTACACACATGGAAGTTGGACAATGAATAAGGATGACAGAGGAGGAAATGATGCCTTTCAGTTGTGGTGCTGTAGAAGAGTACTGAATATCTCATGGGACTTTCTAAATGAAAAACAGACGTGTCTTAGAAAAGGTACAGCCACAGTGCTCATTGTAGGTAGAGATGGTGAAGCTTTATATTTCATACTTCGGACATGTAGCTAGGTGAGGCTGTTCTCTGGAAAGGGACATCATGTTGGAAAGACAGAGTATCAGGGAAGAAGAGGAAGATCCCGAATGAGATGACTGACACAGACAGTGAGTTCAGCAATGTACTCTAGTGTGTCAGAGACGGTGAGGATGGTTCAGGATAGGACAGAGTTCAGGTAGGCTGTTTATATGGTCGTTATACAAGTCGGACTTCACTCAATGGCCCCTAACATAAACAAGAAAAGAATACGGGGAGCTTTGGAGACCAAGTGGTAAAGAGCTACATTGCAAAGCCAAAGGCACATAGTTCAAATACACCTGTTACTCCAACGCAAGGGAGAAAACTGGGCTATCTCCTACATGAAATTTACTGCCTCTGAAAATTCACTTGAAAGGTCAGTTACGAGTCAAATCCAACTCCACAGTACATAACAACAAGTAAAGAATAGGGAGTTCTGGTGCCTAATGGGTAGGGAGTTGGGTTGCCAATCCAAAAGTGCAAGGTTTGAATCTATGAGGAGTTCCATGGGAGAAAGATGGGAAATCTCTTCTCATGCAATTCAGTCTCTAAAAACACTCTGGAGGCTCAGCTATGAGTTGGTTCTGACTTGACAGCACAGAACAATTGTGGCCTAATCTACAAGGAGGTGCCCTGCTAACCCAAAGGCTGGAAGTTTGAATTCACTCATGGCTCCACTGGAGAAAGAGTAATATCCTCCCAGGTGATTTATAAGCCCCTAAAAGACCACTAATGGGCCAACTATGAGGGGGTTCTGACTCAATGGTGATATCAAGTAGAGTAGAAAATATAGGAGCTCTGTTGGCATGGTAGAAGCCTCTTTGAAGGTACATGGTTCAAATCCAAAAGACACGCCACATGAGAAGGATGTGAAATCTCCTCCTGGGCAATTTATAGCCAGTGAAAATCAGCTGGAGGGTCAGTTATGACGGTATTCAACAACAACAACAGTAGATCTGAGGTAGAAAAATAAGAAATCTCCTCCCATTTAATTTATAGCTTTGGAAGCCCAGCAGAGGGTCGGCTATGAGTAAGAGTTAGTTCTGACTTGATGGCAGTGAAGGAGTGAGTGGGGGAGTGAGTGAGGGAGTGAGGAAAGACCGTCTGCCTAGAGCACTGCACTCTTTCCAAAACTATAATATGGGCCCAAACTAACAGAAACTCAAAAGATTAAACAGGAAACTCAGGGGCAGTGAGTGTATGATAATGGAGAACAACAATTAGGAAAAAGAGGGCGAGATGGCTGCACAATGTGAAGACTAATCAATGACACTTAACTGGGCATGGAAAAACACCACAGAACTAATCAACTGTATGTGGTCTCAAAAGCAACAATACATTTTTTTGCATATACAATTTGTTCTTGTGGTGGTCGTGTACCATCAAGTAGGAACCGACCGATAGCTGACCCAATAGCAGGTTTTCTGAGGCACTTAATCGCATGGGAGGAGACTTCCATCCTTCTCATGTAGAGCTGCTGTTGGCCTCAAACCACGTGCCTTCAGTATTGCAGCAAAGCTTCTTGCCACTACACCCAAAACACTGCTCTATCCTGTGCCAACTGTATTGTCTCTAACACACCCACACACATTGCCCTAGTTATTGAATCTATCCATCTCATCAAAGTTCTTCTTTTTTTATGCTATCCCTCCACCATCCCAACCATGACATCCCTCTCCAAGGACTGGTCCGTCCTTGCAACATGTCCAAAATATGTCAGACAAAACACCACAATTCTTGACTCAAAGGAGCAGCCTGGTCTCACCCTCTCTAGGACAAACTTGTTTGTTCTCCTAGCAGTCCATGGTATATTCAATACTCTTCTCCATCACCACAGCTCAAAGACATCATTTCTTCTTCCATCATCTCTAGTCATTGTCTAGCTTTCTGATGCATAGCAAGCAGTTGCAAAGACCATGGTCTGAATCAGGTGCTCCTTAGTCTCCAGACTGGCATCTCTGCTCTTCAGTACTTTGGAGAAGTCTCTGACAGCAGACGTTCCCAATGCAATTTCCTGGCTGCTGGTACCAAGAGTGTTGATTGTGGAGCCAAACAAACTAAATCTGTTAGCAATCTCAGTCTCTTTGCCATCTATCATAATGGGACCAATCAGCCCACTGGTAAGAATCTTTGTTTTCTTGATGTTGAGCTTCAATCCATATTAAAAGCAGTAGTCCTTTATTTTTGGTACCAAATGTTTCAGGTCTTCCTCAGTTCCAGCAAGCAGGGTAGTGTCATATGCATAATACACACTGTTGATGAGTATACCTCCAATCCTGATGCCATACTTCTCCTCATAGAGCCCAGCCTCCCAGATAATGTGTTCTGCATATAGATTAAAAGTGTATGGAGATAGAACACGTCCCTGGTGTGTACCCTTCCCAATCTTGAACCAGGTAATTACTTGTTCGGTTCTTAAGACTGCCACTTGGTCCAAGTATAGGTTTCACACAAGAATAATCAAGTGTTCTGGGAGACCCATTCTTCTGTTGTGATCTGCATAGTCAAATGCCTTTGTATAGTCAATGAAACAGACATTTCTCTGGTACTCTCTGCTTTCAGCCAAGGTCCATCTAAAATTAGCTATAATATCCCTAGTACCACGGCCTCTTCTAAACCCATTATGCACTTCTAGCAGTTCTCTGTTGAGATATATTCTAGAGAGGCTGGTTTGCTGGTACTGGTGAGGATTAGGGTGGAATGTAGATTCACTATTGGGTGTGAGATGATGTGATTCGGACTCCTATTTAAAAACTCATTTGATTGGTGGTATGGGACTGGAATCCAGTTTGGTAACTTGTGGATGCTGTGATGCTAAACACTGTGACACTGATGTGTCAAATGTGATATTGGTTACCCATGGTGAAAAATGTTTGGTGGAGATTTTCAATTAAAACAAGTTTGGAAGAAGGAGTGGCATCCATTTCCAAAACAGCTTATCTCTGGAAACTCTACGAATGTGGAGAAATGACGAAAGTTATACAAGTGTTCAGGTCTCCACAATAACAAAGAGTTGGAAACAACCTAAGTGCCCATCAACAAACGAATGGATAGAGAAGCTCTGGTGTATTCATACAATGGAATACTATACACATTGAAAAACAAGGAACTCATGCAATATTATTCAAAATGGGTGATCCTGGAGGACATTATGCTGAGTGAAATATCTCAGTCACAAAAAAGACAAATACTGCATAGTGCCACTGTTGTAGAATGCGGCTGACATCAGAGTTGGGGTAAGACCAAGAAAAATTGGGTAAATTATGTATACTGTATTGAAACAGATGAGGGAGAGAACAGTTTAAAAGCACTATATGATTGGGTATTATGGTTATGAAAAGAGTCCAGAATGAAGGTTGCATAGTGGAGTATACTTGGGGCCGGGGGGAGGGGAGAAAGGGGGCTGTATTCCAATGAAGGAATTCTTATTTTACTTTTCACAGAGAGGAGCGAACTGGGGGGGAGGGGTGGGCAGGGAGAAAAATGCAACAATGAATAAATGAAAGTCCAAAATCTCTGTAAATGTTCATTAAAATTAATAAAGTAAAATTTAAAAAAAAACACACCCAATAAGTATTCATGTCTTTCATTAGTAGGGTCGCTATGAGTCGTCTACTACTTGACAGCACTTAACAACAACAAAAACAACATATATATATTCAACACCATATATCTATAGTTAGATAGAGAGATAGATGATAGATAGATAGATAGCTAGATAGATAGATAGATAGATGTATATATACTCAATGGCACATAAATATATATATATATAAGCGCTCTGGTAGCCTAGTAGCAAGAAGCTGTGCTGCAGTTTGAGGCTACCAGCTGCTCTGCGAGAAAAGAATGGGCAATCTCCTTCAATCAGTGTGATTAACTGCCTCTGAAAATCTGACAGAGGGTCAGCTATGAGTCAGTTCTGATTCCACAGTACACAACAACAAATTTTATATATATATAATTCTATATATACACACACACATGCGCACACATATATATACACACACATACACATATATACATACACACATACATATATAAGTATGTATATATTGTTTTTGTTGTTGTTGATTGCCTTCAAGTTGATCATGACTCTTAGCGACCCTATGAAGTTCCTATACAACTATCAACATTTATCAAGGTTCAATAGAGTTTCCGGAGGCAAGTTGTTTAGGAAGTGGTTGCCACTCCTGCAGACACACATACATATACATATACATGTACATATACATATACATATACATATACACATACATACATATATAACCACAAACTCATAGCTGATCCTCCAGCAGGTTTTCAGAGACAGCTCATCTTTCTTTCATGGAGCAGCTAGTGAATTTGAACTTTGTGCTGGCAGTGCAATTTCTTACTACTAGGCTACCAGAACTCACTAAAGTATATATGTGTATTGTTGTTGGTGTATACTGTAGAGTTGGAACTGACCCACTGTTGACCTTCTGGCAGGTTTTCAGAGGCAGTTAATCACATGGGAGGAGACTTCTCCCGTGGAGCAGCTGGTGGTCTTGAATCACACATGCCTTCAGGATTTCATCACAGCTTCTTGCCAATAGGACATCAGCTGGAGTGAAAGAGTTATACAAGGAGTGAAAAAGGCATCAAAAAAAACCACTCAAAAAAAACCCCAGTAGCCTAGGTCTGCCTAGGAGAGTTAGGGAAGAACTTATAAAAGAGGAGAATCTGGTGGGTTTTTGAGAATGAGTATGAGTTTGTCTGTCTTCAAGAGGGTGAAACCAAGTTGATCTTTGGAAGCAACGATTTTGAAGCTCCATCTCAACATACTTTGGCCATGCAGCAAGGATAGACCAGTCCTTGGAAAAGGACATCATGAGATGAATTGACATAGTAAGTGGGGTAATGGGGTTAGGTGTGTCAGAGCCAGGGAGACAGGCTCAGGATAGAGCAGGTTTCAGAGTTAACTATGAGTCACAGTTGACTCGATGACACATAACAACAACATGAATTTGTCTGTCAGACAAGCAGGGCATGCTCTCCAAACAGGCAAAAGAGTTGAATTTTACAAGATTCTGGGTATTCAAGGAAGTATGAATGTTCCATATATTCTGAGCAACATGAAAGTTCGGGAGAAAAAAAAATCGAAATGTTTATCTCTGTCTTTACTGATCTCTTGTCTCTGTTTCTCACAGAGCTCCTATGGAGACTTAATCCACCATCCTATGTGGAATCTGAGAGGAAAACGCAGAAACCTTAACAAATCTGCATGTACTTTAAAAATGGTAAACAGCTTCTTTCCAAAATACTATCAATTCAGCAAATTCAACACAAGTTGGACTCGGCATATTACTCAAATGAGTTTTCACATAGCTGAAAGATTAACAGATGCAAACATACATTCTCTGTTGATTACAAGCTTGTTGGTTTTGGTTTTGTACTTTCCCCCAATGATTACAAGTATTACATTTCCTATTCTGATTAAGCTACCACAAGGCCTACCAGACTACAACCACTTTGTGGAAAACGATGCCATAAAACAATCACCTACTTCTAGGTGCTGAACTGGAGCCAGAGAGAGGAAATCACTTGTTGAAGGCAAAGAGACAAGAGATGGTGGATACAGGGTTCAAATACAGGCAGTCTAACCCAAGAGGCTGCTGTTGTTATGTGCTGTCTAGTCGACTATGACTCATACTGACCCTGTGAACAACAGCTCTGAACCTTGTCTAGACCTGAGCCAATCTCACCATCTCTGACACACCTGACCCCATTTCCACAGTCACTTTGTAAATTCTCCTCCTTCAGGGTCTTTCTCTCCTGCACTAACCCACCACACTTCTAAGCATGATGTCCTTCTCCAAGGACTGGTCCCTCCTAGCAATATGCCCAAAGTATGTGAGACAGAGTTTTGAAATCCTTGCCTCCAAGGAGCAAACTGGTTTCACCCTCTTCAAGAGTCTATATTTCTTGCGATAAAGTTTTACCTCTAGCAAAAGAGAGTCTAATCAAATAAGGATGTTGTTGATGTGCCATCAAGCTGACTGCAACACAGCAACTCTATGAAGCGTGCCCTATTCTGCATCAACATCATGATCTCCTGGTTGCTGTTAACTCTACTTCATGGCATCTATCAGAATAAAGCACTGCTCAGTCCTGGCTGCCTTTCTTATCACTGGTACCTCTGAGCCCATTGTTGAGATTATCACTGGTACGTCTGAGCCCATTGTTGAGATTATCTTGTTGATCCAAGATCACTGATGGTTTTGCTCTTTGTCACTGATACTTCAATTTACCACACAAATCATTATTGTAAAAGTTTTTGAAACTTATGGATATGTAAAGGCTGTAAAAAACTTTCATATGAAAGTGGAAAACTATTTCAAGGATATACTTTATAAAAGATTAGAGAATGTAATAGGAGAAATAAGGTGACAATTCATATTATGACACATAAGAGCTTCCTCAGCTCATGGTATCTAAATTGGTTTTTCAAAAGTGGAATCATTTTTCACAGACTACTATTCATCAGAATTTTTTTTAATTCCATCCAATGTGACAGAGGGAGTTCTGTGACATAATCGACAGGAAGCTGTGCTACTCACTCAAAGTCTGCATCTCTCCAATGGTTCAAACCCACCATCAACTGTGGCTCTTCTTTCCATTTTCTTCCTTAAGTGGTGTGCATAGAGTTACTTTATTTTCACAATAATTAAATCACATCTCTACTATGTGCAGAGCATAAGTAAAACCAACACACATTAGCTGGGGATCCTCAACTGTGGAGACACCTCTTGGCAAACAAATACTAAACAGGAATGAACTTCTTTAAGAATAATTTACTTGAAGATACAAATATGTACATCAATCTCATTGAAAAGGAAATACAGAAATCCCTGGAAATTCTATATTTCTTTGAAAGTAATATTTATTTAAGAGAGACTTCGCAGTGACAAAAATAGAGAGTAACATATATGTGTATATAGATATTTTCGGATATGTACATATATACTTTTATCAATTAAAAGTGATTTCTAACTCTGAGAAATCAAATGTCTATCAACTTGAAAGAAATTAATGATTTATGGTATGTTTGAACTGACTTAAATTAAATTATAGGTGTGCTTGGAACACAAGTCAGTGAATGTGAAGGTGAAATCCATCTATGGGAATTAGTGACAAACACATAAGTAGCTTTTTGCCACTTATATTTTTAGGCTTCAGTTAATGGTTACAACTGTTTAAAATGAAACATTTCTAAAGTCTGTGAAACTGATGAGTATCATGAATTTAATTGTGTCCCCCTAATTGTGTGTGTTTGGCTGGGTGATGATTCTCAGTGTTTTGGATGTTATGATTTAATGCAGAAGTTATGCAATGATCCCGAATTCTCTCATAATACAGTCAACTGGGAGAAGATGAAGGATGGAAAGCAACAACCTTAATCACAGGATGATATGAAGTAAGGGGAGTTTCTTTGGAGTGTGGTCTACAACATTTTCTACCTTAGATAAAAGGAGAGAAAATTCAACAAAGAGAGAGATGGAATCTTAAGATTACCAAAAAGGAAGAGTCAGGAGTGAGCACGTCTTTGGACCCAAAGATGCTCCTGCATGGTGAACCTCCTCAATCCAGGAAAACACACAGGGATAAATAGCTAAGGTACAACAAGCTTATAGATACTGAAAGATTAGGATCCTCCTCCAGAAGAGACAGAAAGAACCTTTCCTCAAGGCAGCACCCAGAATTTACACTCCTAGTCTCCTTGTTAAAACTATCCACTTGTGATACTTGTAACAGCCAAATAACTAAGATAGAATTCGGTACCCAGAGGATGGAGTGCTGCCCTAACAGGTACCTAAACTGCGGAAGCCGTTTTGGAAATGGATAATGAGTAGTAACTGGAAGAGTTTTAAAGCGCTTAATAGTGAAAGCCAAGATTGCCTTGAAGGAACTGTCAGTTGAATTATGGCTGTCAAAAGCAATTCTGGTGAAGGCTCAGAGGAGGGGAGGAGAATTTTAACTCTGGAGATGGCAAAGGCAGTGAGGAACAGTAGCTGAGAAAGAACAACAGCAAAAAGAGGGAAGTTGTGCATAGATGGAGACAGGAGCAAGGTAGCACAGAGACCGATCCAAAGAGCAAGAGGGCTGAGTGCCTTCAAGCAGGAGTGGCAGAGTGGGATGCCGATGGGCACTTGTTGGCGGTTAGATTTGATGGCCCGCAGTGATAACAAGCTGATTGCTTTTGGTTTCAAGGTTACCAGCAGAGTGGTGTTTCCGCTGGCACTTATCAGAAGAGCTTAAGAGCTTTGTGAGGACTGTTCAACCATCAGAGGCTGGGTTGGCCTCCTTGAGAGACCAAGTAACCCACCAGAAAGCAGAAGCTAAAGAGACAAGGTGCATGGAAAGTGGAGGTGCCTCAGTTTCAGATAGTCATGATCTCTGGAGTCTCAATGATGGGGCCACAGATGCCAGGATTTCAAAGGGTGGAGCTACAATCTCTTAGATTTCCAAGGGTCAGATTTTTACTAACTCAGTTCCAGAGTGTGGAGTTGCCATTAGCTAATGTCAGACTGACATTGAAAGCTGAGGGCACAGGGCTGCCTAAATAGCCACAGAGAGCAGAACACTGCTTGCAAGTTTTGAGAGCTAATGTAGACTGTTCTTCTGGGTGTTGACTCCCTTATTACTTGTGTCCTTATTACTAGACTTCCTTGCTACCTGTATCCATCCTCTCCAATGTCTCCTACATGTCATTCTTGTACCTAGTCTACCATTTCATTTTAAAAGCTTATAATCTGTATTCTAGATTCACAGATAAAGAGAACTTTTATCCCAGGAAAGAATTTAGACATATAGAGTTGAATTTGGGGATGATACAATCAGATGCTGCCAATTGGTCCAGTGGTGAGAATCTCTGCCTTCTTGACATTGAGTTTCAATCCATATTGAAGACTACAGCCCTTGACTTTCTGCAGCACACACTTCAGGTCTTCCTCAGGTTGAGCACCCAGGTTGTGACATCTGCATAACATATACTGTTGGTGAGACTTCCTTTAATCCTGATACCACATTCCTCCTCATAAAGCCCTGCTTCTGGAATGATCTGTTCTGCAAATAGATTGAAAAAATATGGAGACAGGATGCATCCCTGGTGCACTCCAGTCCTGATTTTGAACCATTCAGTGTTTCCCTGCTCTGTTCTGAGGACTGTTTTCTGGTCTGAGCATGGATTTTGCATGAGCAAAATGAAGTGTTCTGGGATTCCCATTCTTCTCAAGATTAGTCACAATTTTCTGTGATCCACATAGTCAAATACCTTTGCACAGTAAATTAAACACAGATAGACATTCCTCTGGTACTCTATGTTTTCTGCAAAGATCCATCTGACATTGGCAATAATGTCTCTAGTGCCATAAAAATATTGAGGTTGTTAACAATTACAGCTTGCCTGGTTCCATAATTGACAACCTTGGCACCAGCAGTAAGAAAACAAAAGATAAACTGCATTGGGAAAAATATGTTGTCAGGGACCTCTTCAAAGTACTGAGAGACAACAATGTAAGTAGAGAGACTAAGGTGTGCCTGATGCAGGCCATGGTCTTCGCAATGACAGAAGAAGAATTGATGCCTTTGAGCTATGGTCTTGAACATACCATGGACCTCCAAGAAAACAAATAAGTCTGTCTTCAAAAGAGTGAAACTAGGTTTCACCTTGGGGGCTAGGATTCTGACACTTTATCTTACATTCTTTGGGCATGTGGCCAGGAGGGACCAGTCATTGGAGTAAGATGTCATGCTTGGACGGGTGGCGGGACAGTGCAGGAGAGGAAGATCCTTGATGAGATGAACTGATACAGTAACTGGGTAATAGGGGCAGGTGTGTCAGAGTCAGTGAGATTGGCTCATGATAGGACAGGGTTCAGAGCTGTCGTTTAGAAAGTCACTATGAGTCACAGGTGACTTGATGGCAAAAATGATAGATGAGAAATGCATAAATCTTAGTGAGCCAAACAGTGCAGTATCACAGACTTAATTGTATAGCTCTCAGATATGCGTTTGCTTGGCTCAGGGGTTTGTTTTTGCTGTTTTTTTTGGGGGGGGTTGGCATCTAATGTTAACAATCCAATCAGTGGTAAAAGGATGAAGAATGAAATCTGACACCCTTAATATCATCATAACCCTGATCTGATGTTAACAGAGTTTCCTGGGGTGTAGTCTGCAATACTTTTTCTCTTATAAAAGATAAAAATAATGTGTCAAAGGAAAGGCCCTCAGTTCCATCAAAAAAGAGAGAAAGTATTTATGTCCATTGGATCCAGGGTCCTTGCAAATGTGAACCTTCTTAATTTATGAAAAGTTTGATGCATGGCCATCTCTAAAGGCTATCATGCTTGCTTTTGTTGTTGGTGTTCGGTGGCATCCAGTCAACCATGACTCATAGTGATGCTAAGAAAAACAGATCTGAATCTTACCCTGTCCTATGCCATCTTCACAATCTCCACCCTACCTCAGTCTACTGTTGTGGTCATTGTGGCAATCTATCTAGTTGAGGGGCTTCCTTTCTTTCACCAATGCTCTACCATTCCCAGCTTATCTCTTTCCAAGGACTGGCCTCTCTTGATAATATGCCCAACGTATGTGAGACAAAGTTGACTATTCTTGCCTCTAAATAAGCACTCCAGTTACCCTTCCTCTAATGTGACAGATTTGTTGGCTCTTTTCTCATGAGATACTCAATACTCCTCTCCAATACCACAATGCAAAGATATAACTGATTCTGCTTCTGTCTTCCTCATTCATTGTGCAACTTTCAGATGCAAAGTAAGCAAGTGAAAACACCATGGCCTAAATCAGGCCATGATACTATTTAAGCTGACATCCTTGCTCTTTAGCATTCTGGAGAGGCTCTTGATGGCAGATTTCCCCAATTAACATCTCTGGATTTCTTGATGTTGCCATTCTTCTAGGACCAACAAAGACTGAAAGCCTTTCCTTTGAGCCAGCAACAAAAACTGGGACTTCTAACTTCCTAAACTCTCAGAAAATATATTTCTATTTGCTAAAAGTATCCAGTTGTGGCAACTCTGTCATAGTAGCTCTATCTAACTAAGATAGTCAGTAATGACAGTGAAAATCTCAAAGCTAATCAATGTTTTTGTTTATTCTCCATGAACATTAATTTTATATTTACTCCATTAAGAATAATGGAATATGACTAGTCAAGAGAGACTATAGCTGCCTGTTCAGAAAGAGGGTAGGAAAAGAGGTTACTTTAACAGGAAATGCAGCTTTATGCCTGCAAAGGAGATTTCAGATGAATTTGGGAAACCTAAGGCTTCACACTGAAAGTCTGCCAGGCGAGGTGCCAAGAGGTGCCAAACACTAACAATATCTAGGCAAAGCCCAAAGGAAGGTAGAAAATGAGTATAGTCTGTACAACTAAATAGAAAGCATTAATAACTCCTTTTATCATCAGGAGGCACCAGTCATTGGAAAAAGCATCATGCGTGAAAATTCAGAGGTTCAGCAAAGGTGAGGACAACTTGAATGACAGGGGTTAGCACCATGACTGCGGCAATGGGTACATCAGAGACTGTTAAGATGAAATGGGATCAAATTTGGAGCAGGATTTTCTTCTACTGCACAGTGTCCCGGAGAGAGTAGACTCAATTGCACCAAATAATAACAAAATTATCTCTTTGGTC
Organism: Elephantulus edwardii; assembly: GCF_000299155.1. Taxonomy (NCBI): domain Eukaryota; kingdom Metazoa; phylum Chordata; class Mammalia; order Macroscelidea; family Macroscelididae; genus Elephantulus; species Elephantulus edwardii. The sequence goes on along the minus strand of NW_006399893.1, from coordinate 1,548,902 downwards.
AACGTTTAGGGAAATTTGGGTTTTCAAAGGAACACTGGCTGTGGAAACTGCAGACAAATTATTGTGCTGTGTGAAATCCATTCAACAGAAAGTTCTTAGTATGGCCTTGTCCAGTGTTGAATTTGAAAAAGTGTAGAAGTATTTACTGACTGGTTTGTTGTTGGTGATCATATAGCGGTTTTGTGCTTATTGTTCATACTCTGTTAGTATAATATCAGCAACTCTTAACTTGGAAATATCATCTTTTTCCAGGGTCTTTGGGAACATATGTGAGCATACTGGGTTGACTGATGGTAGAAACAAACATTTGAAAGTTGAGAAGGAGACAAAAATACTAACACTCTGGAATATGTAGAGGAGTTTCACATAAAGAAATGTCTCCTGGTCAAATGTTAGTGAGCCCATTAAGGAACACAGAGATACTTCCTTAACCACAATATCCCAGGGAAAGTCAAGTGCATCACATTGTGAAAAACAAGAATTGAAACATGCAATATTTCAGACAGCCATCCTCTGAATTCGTTCTTCTAATAAGAGTAAGAAGAGCCAGATGGAAACAATTAGAATTAGAGAAAGATGTAATTTTAGAGCTCAGTGAACTATATCAACCAATGGACATCCCTCAAAGTCAGGTTTGGGTCCAAGAGGCAACACTCCAAAGAGGAGCAAAAGGTCAAAAAAGACAGAGTGAAAGATAAATAAATAGAAACTGAATAGTATGTATTATTTTGCTGGAAACTATTCTGACAACTTTAAATAAAAGATCTCTGAATTCTCTAAAATCACACTACGCACCACATTTTTATACAAAGATGTGGCTTTTGTGGTGTACAGATCATCTCTAAAGAAATTATAGGTAATAATGTATGGTAAAATATATTTGCTAGGTCACTTGGAATGCAAATAATTCCATGAAAACATTTCCATTCTCAATAAATACAAGTACATTTATCTATGGTAGAGAATGTCTGAAAATGTCATTTCTTGTTGCTAGGTGTCATCGAGTATAACTTATAATGACCCTAAGGACAATGGATCTGAAACCTCCCCTATTCTGTGCCATCCTCCTCATCTCTGATGCACATTGTGGCCCACTGCTGCAATCACTGTGTCACTCCATCTCTGAGAAGGTCATCCACTCCCTTCATTGATCCTCCACCTTTCCAAGCATGATGTCTCTTTTTAAGGAAGGACCGCTACAACAATGTATCCAAAGTGTGTGAGACTAGCTTTGCCATCTTTGCCTCTAAAGGAGCGTTCTGGTTGCAGTTTGAACCTGCAAAGGCTAGACACGAGACCAAATGCTTTGTTTTAATAATAAAAGAGTAAATAAGAATTAAAAAACAAACAATAAAGTGTCCTCATAAACATTTTTTAAAAGGGAATGCTAATATTTTAAAAGAATGAGCAAAATGTGTGTAGAATCCTATTGTTTTCAATAGGATTAGTCTTAAAAAGAACACAAACAAGCATTACATGTAATCAATGGACTATCCATCCACAGCAGAAAAACAATGCATTTTAACAAAGTGATACTGTCTAGTCTTCAATGGGAAGTCCTTCCACTCTATTAAGACTTCACTAGAAATGCAGCAGCTTTACATTTGTTCACCGTGAAAGAGTTGCTACTGGAAAGACTTCTGCTCCATTTTTTTTTCAACCCACGCATTCAAAGAACAAAGACATTCAACAATAAATTAGGGTGTTTGAGTGACTTATAGCCTTAAGAGAGAGAGAAAACCAATGGTCATTTAAATTTTCTCCTTGAATGGAGGGGTGAGGTGGGGGATAATGAGTAGCTAAACTAACAAGCCCAGGCAGTAGAGACTTGAATAATTACCCAGAAAATATATTTTTCACCCTTTCTCAATAACCGATTCCAGTAGCTGAAGGCTAGTGATTCACAAGAGGATCCCTCTATTGTCTGAAAGTTGGCTAAGGGAACAACATTTCACATCTATAAAAAAGAAGTTTCAGACTATACTCAGTACTAATTATTCTTTATTCACCTTTGGATGAAAAGTAATGAGTCTTCAATTCTCTTTCCAGTATGTCTTAAAATAAGGTCTCTTAATATCGTACCTATAAAACAGACAATGTTACATTCTGCCAAGGTCTTCAATAATTTAACAGGGACATTTTCATAAATATCCCTGGTCTCAAAACAGAGTGAATCCCATTTTTAATCTTCAAATAATACTTTTGAAAATGGAGACTGCTTATAAACAAGTACAAGTTCAAGACCTCAAGAAGTGACAAATTTGGATGTGGATGGCTCAGAGAGTGAGCAGAAAAGTAGGAATTTGATTGAGAATTATTATTAAAATAATTTATTTGGGAGGAGCAGCAAGCCATAGGTCCCCACAGAAGCCATCAAAAGAGCCCTGGTGAGAGCTGCGAACCAAGCCCCTGTAGGAACCACCAACCAGGGACAAACAGGACAGTGGGAATTTGACTGCATTTTCTTAAGCCTCACCAGACTCAGACCTCATGGGACGCAGAGCCCTGGTGGGTAGGAGCTACTGGGCGAGAGTTGGACAGTTGGAATTTGAGTGAGGGCCTATTGTGAGCCCAACCACACAGCTGGAATCTGAGTGAGGTCCCTGAGTGTGCCCATCCTGCCCCTAAGCCCACCCCACACATGATCTGCACATGTGCCTCCACGTCCAGTCAACTAACTTGCTTCTAATCCAGAGCACCTTGATCTGACTTAGCTATAAGAGGCTGCTCTCACAGACCCTGAACTAAACCTTCCCTTGGGTAAGAAGTTCAGAGAGAAAAACAAGGGAAGGGTAGCTTCCCCACCCTTTTCTAGAGCAGTGACTTCAGAACAAGAAACTATGACGGTATCAGGCATAAAAAACTCTACCACAGCAATGTCATGTAAAAAGAAGGCTACCTAACACCCTACAAAAGAGCAAAGCAAGATGTCACTTCAAAAGGTGACATAGTATCAATGGATTTTCCAAAGCCAGAAAGTTTGATGGAATATTCTGACACAGAAAATAAAAGAACAATGATTGAATTTTTTCAGTGAGTGAAAAACAACCTTAAAGAATTACAGGACACTGCAAGCCAAAACAAGAAAGAGCTTAAAAAACAATGTAGATAAGACAAAAGAGGCATTAGAGGCTTGGAAAAACAAGAAACAGCAATCCAAAATATGAGGTACAATGTTTCAGATGCTATCAACATGACAGAGGGACACATGAACAGAGTTGAAGAGACAGAACACAGAACCAGTGTAATAGAAGATCGAATTGTCACTATTGATCTGCTAGAGGAAAAAGCAGAATAAAAAATGAAGGAAAAAGAAGAAAATCTAAGAATAATGTGGGATAATACCAAGAGAAATAACATGCACATGATTAGAATCCCAGAACAGGAAGAAGTACATAAAGGCACCAAAAAAGTTTCGGAAGAATTACTAGAGAAAAAGTTCCCAAGTAAAATGAAGAATGAGAGAGTATATACTCAAGAAGCCGAGCAAACACCATATAAAATAGACCCCAAAAGAAAAACACCAAGGCATATCATAGTCAAATTTGCCAGAATCAAAGATAAGGAGAGAATTCTGAGAGCAGTGAAGGAGAAACAAAGAGTAACCTATAAGGGAGAGCATATATAATTAAGTGCCAATTTATCAGCAGACACAAAGCAAGAAGACCAAGGATGGACATACATTGAATACTCAAACAACATAAATGTCAAGCAAGAATATTGTACCCAGTAAAACTGTCCATCAAATATGAAGGAGAGATCAAGATATTTCCAGAAAAATAGACCCTAAGGCAGTTTGTAAAAACAAGACCACTATTGCAGTAAACACCAAGAGATGTCCTTCTTACAGAGGTGCCACAGAAAGCAAGATGAACCAAAGAAATTAGCAGCAACACCAAAAAGAACTCAACAAAATTATAGGAATAAAATCTTGCCTCTCCATAATCACACTGAATGTGAATGGTTTGAATGCACCACTGAAGAGAAAAGAGTAGCAGATTGGATAAAAACAAAATTCATCAATATGCTGTCTACCAGAGACACACCTGAAAAATGAAGAAAAATACAGGCTAAAAAACAAAAGGCTGGGGGGAATATATACCAAACAAATGGCAACCAGAAAAAAAGCAGGAGTAGCAACATTAATCTCTGATAAAATAAATTTCCATGCAAAAACCATCACAAAGGATAAGAAAAGTCACTACATAATGCTTTAAAGGTCAACAAAACAAGAGGATATATCAATAATAAATATCAATGCACCAAATGAAACACCTGAAAATTATATAAAACAAAAATTAATAAAACTGAAAAAGGAAATAGATGTCATTACTATGGAAATTGAAGACTTCAATACATCACTCTCAAGAAAGCTAGAACTACCAGAAAGGAACTCAACAAAGATGCTGAAGAATTAAACCACAAAATAAACCAATTCAACCTCATAGATATTTATAGGTTAATGCACCAAAACCACCTCACAGTATACCTTCTCCAATGTGCATGAAACGTTCTCCAGAATAGATTAGATTTTAGGTCACAAGGTTAGCATTAATAAATTCAAGAACATAGAAATAATACAAAACATCTTCTCAAACCACAATGCTAAAAAATTAGAAATTAATAGCAAGAAGATAAAGGAGAAAGAAAATCATACACTTGCAAGTTGAACAACACCTTGCTTGAACATGAGTGGATACTAGAAGCAACAATAAATAAAATTAAAAATTTTCTTGAAGCAAATGACAATGGAAGCACCACTTATCAAAACCTCTGGGAAACAGCCAAAACAGTAATCAGAGGTCAATTTATAGCAAGAAGCAAACACATCAAAAGACAGTAAAAAATAACCATTGACACTCTCTAACCTTTTATCTCCAACAAATTGTGAAAGAATGGAAGGAAAACTAGATAACCTCTAAAAAACCTGAAATTTTAAAAATTAGAGCAGAAATAAACAAAATAGAAAACAGTAAAACAATTGAAACCATCAACAAAACTAAAAGCTGGTTCTTTGAAAAAGGTCAATAAAATTGACAAACCGCTGGCAGAACTAACAAAAGAAAAGAAGGAAAAGACACAAATAATTGGCATAAAAGATTAAATGGGCAACATCACAACAAAACTAACTGGGGGGGAAAGGCTAATATTGGAATATCATGAAAAACTATACTCAAACAAATAAGAAAACCTAGAGGACATAGACAAATACTTAGAAATTCACAACCTATCTAAAAGGACACAAATCAAAATTGAATACCTGAACAGATCCATTACAAAAGAAGGAATTGAAAAGGTAATAAAACAACATCCAGAAAAAAAAAAAAAGTCCTGGACCAGATGATTTTACAAGTAAATTTTATCAAACTTTCAGAGAAGAACTGCCACCAATTCTACATAGACTTTTTCAGAAAATAGGAAAAGATGATACCAAAGCCAGGTAAAGCCAGACATTACCAAAATAGAAAACTATAGGGCAATATCTCTCATGAACCTAGATGCAAAAATCCTGAATAAAATTCTGGCCAATAGAATCCAACAATACATAAAAGAAAAAAAATTCACCATGACCAAGTGGGATTCATAACAGATATGTAAGGATGGTTCAACATAACAAAAGCAATTAGTGTAATTCAGCACATCAGTAAAGCAAAGAACAAGAACCACAGAATCCTATCAATTGATGTAGAAAAGGCCTTTGACAAAATCCAATACTCTTTCCTGATTAAAACACCCAACAAAATAGGATTAGAGGGGAATTTCATGAACATAGTATAAAGTATATACACAAACTGTTAAAGGCATTCCCTTTGAGAATGGGAACTAGGCAAGGATGCCAACTATCACCTCTCTTATTCAGTATTATATTGAACGTCTTAATGATACAATAAGAGAAGGAAATAAGATGTATGCAAATTGGCAAAGAGGAAGTAAAATTATCTCTGTAGCAGATAATATGATAGTATACCTGGAAAACCCTAAATATTCAGCAAGAAAACTACTGGACATAGTTGACCAATTCAGCAAAGTGGCAGGCTACAAGATCAATATACAAAATTCAATTGGATTTTTCTATAATGACAAAGACAATACAGAACTGGAGTTCAGAAAACCAATACCCTTCACAATAGCTAATCTCAAGATTAAATACTTGAGAGCAAATCTAACCTAAGAACAAAAAATATATTCAAAGAAAATTACAAAAAATTACTACACAAAACAAAAGGAGGCCTGGAGAAATGGAAGAATATGCCTTGTTCATGGATATTATTGTTGTTATTGTTGATATGTGCTGTCAAGTCACCTGAGACTAATAGTGACCGTATGTACAACTGTCCTAAACCCTGCTCTATCCTGTGCCAATCTCACTGTCTCTGACACACCTATGCCCAACATTCCAGTCACTGAATCAATTCACCTCATAGAGTGTCTTCCTCCCTTGCGCTGTCCCTCCACCCTCCCAAGCAAGATGCCATTCTCCAAGGATTTGTCCCCTGTTGCAACATGTCCAAAATATGTCAGAGGAAGCGTCAAAACATTTGCCTCCGAAGAGTACCCTGGTTTAACCCTCACTAGGAAGAACCTGTTCATTTTCTTAACAGTCCATGGTACCTTCAATACTCTTCTCCAACACCACAGTTCAAAATTATCAAGTCAGTTCAAAAACATCAAGTCTCCTTCTATAATCCCTAGTCATTGTCCAGCTCTCTGACATGTAGCAAGTGACTGGAAAGACCATGACCTGTATCAGGCACACCTAAGTCTCCAGACTGACATTATTGTTCTTCAGTACTTTGGAGAGGTCCCTAACAGCAGACTTTCCCATCACAATATGTCTTTTAATTTCCTGCATCCTGGTGCCAAGAGTGTTGATTATGGAGCCAAGCAAACTAAAGCTGTGAACAATCTCCATCTCTTCACCATCTGTCATAATGCTGCCAATTGGCCCAGTGGTGAGAATCTTTGTCTTCTTGATATTGAGCCTCAATCCATATTGAAGGCTGCAGTCCTTAACCTTCTGGAGCAAGCACTTCAGGTCCTCCCAGTCTTAGAAAGAAAGGTTGTGTCATTTGTATAATGCAGATTGTGGATGAATCTTCCTCCAATCCTGATGCCATATTTCTCCTCATAGAGCCCAGCCTCCCAGACAATCTGTTCTGCATATAGATTGAAAAGATATGGAGAAGGAACACATCCTTCCCAATTTTGAACCATGCAGTGTTTCCTTGCTTTATTCTGATGACTGCCTCCTGGTCCAAGTATGAGATTCACATTAGCATGAGCAAGTATTTTAGGATTCCATTCTTCTCAGAGTCAGCCATAGTTTGTTGTGATTCATAATAAACGAAATGCAGATAGACATTCCTCTGGTACACTCTGTTTTCAGCCAAGATCCATCTAAGTTTACCTACAATATCCCTAGTTTCATGACACCCAACCCGCACTTCTGGCAGTTCTCTGTTAATGTGCTGTTCCAGTGGGTTTTGGGTAATCGTTAGCAGAATTTTGCTTGCGTGTGATATCAATGATACTGTTCAATAATTTCCACACTCTGTTGTATCACCTTTCTTTGGAATGGAAATAAATATAGATCTCTTCCAGTCAGTTGGCCAAGTGGTTCTTCTCCAGGTTTTTTGGGTTGGTTTTTTTTTTCTTTACCCCTCCCCCAACTGAAATTTCTATAACCTTGCTCCATAGATGGTGTAGAGCAAGGCCTCAAACCATTTCAACATTGTTCTTGGTCTTCCAGGTTTCTTGGCACAACTTGGTGAGCACATCTAGGGCAGCATCTGTTAATTGAAATACATCAATTGGTATACCATCAATTCCTGGGACCTTATATTTTGCCAATTCCTTCAAAGCAGCTTGAATTTCTTCCTTCATCACCATAGGCTCTTGCTCATATGTTGTTTCATGAAATTCTTCTGTGTCAGCTCATGGATAGGGAGACTCAATATTATGAAAATAACAATACTACCAAAGGCAATCTACATGTTCAATGCAATCCCAACACAAATACCAATTCCATTCTTCAACGAGATAGAAAAGGCAATCTCCAATTTAATTTGGAATGGAGAAGAGGCCCCAAATAAGCAAAGCACTCCTTAAAAAGAGAAACAAGATAGGAGGGATCTCACTCCCTGATTTCAAATCCTACTACACTGCCATGGTGGTCAAGACAGCATGGTACTGGTACAATGACAAACACATATATCAATAGAATAGAATTGAGAATCCAGAAATCAGCCCACCTACCTATGGTCAACTGATTTTTGACAAGGAGATGAAATCAGTTAAGTAGGGAAACGGCCTTTTTAACAAATGGTGTTGGCAAAATTAGAAAACTAACCACAAAAAACTCAAGCAAAATCCACACCTCATTCCATACACAAAAAACAACTCAACATGGCTTAAGGACCAAGGTCTAAAATCAAGGAGTATAAACTTCATTAGAGAAAAGCTTGGAAGAACTCTAAAGTCTTAATGCACAGCGTAAACAGTCTTCCAAGGATCTTGAAATACATACAACCAGGAGAGGATAAAATAGAAGACATCCAAGCAGATATATGTACACCCATGTTTATTGCAGCTTTGTTCACAAGAGCAAGGAGTTGGAAACAACCTAAGTGCCCATCAACAAATGAATGGATAGAGAAGCTGTGGTATATTCACACAATGCAATACTAAGCTGCATTGAAAAACAAGGAACTCATGCAATATTATTCAAAATGGGTGACCCTAGAGGACATTATGCTGAGTGAAATATCTCAGTCACAAAAGGACAAATACTGTATGGTGCCACTGTTGCAGAATGAGGCTGACATCAGGGTGGGGGTAAGACTGAGAAAAACTGGATAAATTATGTATACTGCATTGAAACCGATAATGGAGAGAATAGTTTAAAAGTAATATATTTTAGGGCATTATGATTATCAAAGTTCGGAATGAGGGTTGCAGAGTGGAGTATACTCAGGATGAGGGTTGAGGGGTAGGGGGATTGTATACCAATGAAGGAGTTTTTCTTTTGCTTTTCAAGAAGAGCAAACTGAAGGCTGGGGGGGGGTGCGGAGAAAAGTGCAACAATGAATGAATGGAAATCTAAAATCTTTGTAAATGTTCATTGAAATTAATTTAAAAAAATAGATGAATGGGACCTTCTAAGAATAAAATCCATATGCACATCCAAAAACACCTGCAGCAGTGTAAAAAGGGAAAGCACAGATTGGAAAAAAATATTTGGTAATGACATGTCAGATAAGAGACTTATATCTAGAGTTTATAAAATACTCAAGCACCACAACAAGATAAAGGTAACTAATCCAATTGAAAATTGGGCACATGATACGAACAGACGCTTCAACAAAGAAGACATTCAGATGGCAAACAAACTCATGAAGAAATGTTCAAAATCTCTGGCTCTAACAGAGATGCAAATCAAAACAACTATGAGATATCATCTCACCCCATTAAGAATAGCAAAATTTAACAGAACAGCAAACAACAAATGCTGGCGAGGTTGTGGAGAAACTATAACCCTTATTCACTGTTGGTGGGAGTGTAAAATGGTGCAAGCACTATGGAAGGCAGTATAACGCTTTCTCAAAAAGTTGGAAATCGAAATAGCATTTGACCCAGAAATTCTATTACTGGGTTATACCCTAAAGAAACCAGAATTGCCACCCAAGCAGATACATGTACACCCATGTTTATTGTAGCTTTGCTTACAATAGCCAAGAGTTGGAAACAACCCAAGTGCCCATCAACAAACGAATGGACAGAAAAGCTGTGGTATATTCACACAGTGGAATACTATGCTGCATTGAAAAACAAGGAAATCATGGAAATATTATAAAAATGGGTGACCCTGGAGGACGTTATGCTGAGTGAAATATCTCAGTCACAAAAGGACAAATTCTGCATAGTGCCATTGTTATAAAGTGGGACTAATATCAGGGTTCGGGGGAACCTAAGAAAAGTGGGGATCAACAATGCATACTGCATTGAAACAGATCAGGAAGAGAACTGTTTAAAACGAATATATGAGTAGGTATTATTGCCATGATAGGAGTCCAGAATGAAGACTGCATAGTGGAGTGGGCTGGGGGTGGTGTTGTGTGGATTGTTTAACAATGAAAAAAAATTTTCTATTTCAAAGAGAAGAGCAACCTAGGGGGGAGGGGTGGGTAGGAGAGAAAGTATGCAACAATGGAAATCCAAAGTCTCTGTATACTTTCATTAAAATTAATTAAAAAAAGAAGCGACAAATTCATGGTGTAACACACTTAGAAGTTCAGTCTCAATCAAAAACCACTATTAATTCTAGAGTAACAAAAAACAAAACAACCCACAATTAGTAATAAGCAAAATAAGTTAACATAAAAAATTAAGTTAACATATATGTTGATGTTGATATTGTTAAGTGCCATAAAGTTAACTACAACTCACAAGGACACTATGAACAACAGACTTGAAAACCTGCCTTCTTCACCATCTCTGTGATACTCCAGCCCACCATTATGGTCACTTTGCCAATCACCTTCACTAACTCGACACCTTTCGAAGCATAATGTTTGTTTCCAAGGATTGGCACCTCCTAACAACATGCCCAACATATATGAGATCAAGTTTTACTATTCTTGCTTCCAAGAAGCACCCACGCTTTACCTTTCCTAAGATAGACTGGTTTGTGCTTTTGGAAGTTCATGAGATATTCACTGCTGTTTTCCAGCATCACAATTCAAAGGCATTGATTCTTCTTCTATCATACTTACTCAATATTCAACTTTTAGATACATAGCAAGTAGTAGAAAAGTTCATGGATAGCATCAGGTGCACCTTAGTTACATTTTTGTTTTTTAGTAATATGGAAAGGTCTCTGATGCAAACTTTTCCAATGAGTTGGATCTCCTGATCTCCTGACTGCTGGTATGAAATGTTTTGACTGTGGATTCAAGTAAGAATAAGTCGTTAGCAGTACAGTCTTTTCCCCACCTACCATGATGCTGCTTGTTGACCTGGAAGTGAGAATTTTTGTTTTCTTGATGTTAGGATGTTACCAATATTGAAGGCTGTAGTTTTTGATCTTCTGCAACAAGTACGTCAAGTCCTCCTCACTTTAAGTAAACAAGGCTGTGCCATCCGCATAATGAATGTTACTGATGAGCCTTTCTCCAATCCTGATGTGACATTTTTCTTCACGGAATCCATCTTCTCAGATAATCTGCTGATCATACAGTATGATTGTTGTTGTTGTTATGTGCCATCGAGTCGTTTGCGACTCATAGTGACCCTATGCACAACAGCCCTAAACCCTGCTCTATCCTGTGCCAATCATACTGCCTCCGACACACCCATCCCGATTACCCCAGTCACCGAATCAATCCATCTCATAGAGGGTCTTCCCCTCCTGTGCCATCCCTCCACCCTCCCAAGCATGACATCCCTCTCCAAGGATCCGTCCCTCCTGGCAACATGCCCAAAGTATGTCAGACGAAGCCCC
>NW_006399893.1:1519466-1535992 GCF_000299155.1 Elephantulus edwardii | reverse complement strand
TTTTTGGTATAATGAGTCTTGACTATATACATGTACCTCACTTGATGGACTACAGAGAAATCAGACTAACTACAGTTATGGGAAGAATCACTGGAGAAGTTCAATGTCAGCAATCAATACCAGGCCGAGTGCTGACTGTGGAACAGAGCATCAATTACTTATGTGGAAGTTCAAGTTGAAGCTGAGGAAAATGAAAACAGGTCCTCAAGAACCAAAATGCAATCTTTAAGTCTATCCTACCTGAACTTAAAAACCATCTGCGAAACGGACTGAGGTACTGAACACTAATGAACAAAGGCCCAAGGAGCTGTTGGATGACATCAAGGATGTCATCCATGAAGACAGCAAAAGGTTATTATAAAAGCAAGGGATAAAGAAAAGATGGGGATGGACTTCAGAAGAGACTCTAAAAGTTGCACTAGAATGTAGGGAAGGGAGCTCTGGTGGCCTAGTGGCAAGAAGCTGCACTGCAATTCCCAAGGCTGCAGTTCAAATCCACCAGCTTCTCCATGGGAGAATGAGAGACAATATCCTCCTGTGAGATTAACTGCTTCTGAAAACCCACCAGAGGGTAGCTGTGGGTCAGCTCTGACTCAATAGTAAACAATAGAATGCAGAGAAGCCAAAACAAAGGGAAGAACTGCCAAAGTAAAAGAGATGAACAAAAAGTGACAGCATATGAAGACAATATATTATGAAGGAATGTGCCAAGAGCTGAAATTGAAAAACAAAAACAGAAGATTTGAAACAAATTCAGGCTTTAAATTGCAGCACTGAGAGATGCTACAGGCAAAATCCTGGATGACCCAGGAAGCTACAAAAGAAGGTGATAGGAATATATGGAATCACTGTACCAAAAAAGAGTTGGCAGACACAGAAGTTAATATAGTGGGAAATATTTTGATTGTATAATTTATTAAATAATCTCAGGAGACACAGACTTCTAGTTATCACATATGAATGACTCTCTACTGCCACCTATAGGTCAGCTCAATTCAATTCTGCCATCAAGTCAGAACTGCCTTACAGCTGACTCTCCAATGGGTTTTCAAACCTGTAAATTACATAGGAGATGACTGTCCATCTTTTTCTCACAGAGAAACTGGTGGATTCAAATCGCCTCCTTTTGAGTTGTCAGTGCAACTCCGTAACCACAAGGCCACTAACTAGGAAGACATTTCTTAAATTGTTTTTAAAAATGAAATTTGATAGAATTAAGCGTTTGGGATGGTATAGTTAAATTCTTGACTACTATGTGTGAAGACTGATTCAGAGGTGTCTCAGAAGATTCCTGGTGGTCTTTTTCCAAAGTGTTACATACAGCCTTGAGAAGCCTATGGAATACATCTCTACTCTGCATATATGGATGCTATTGCCATTGTTGCGATTGTTATGTGCCCTCAAGTCTCTTGCAACTCACTGTGACCCAATGTACAACAGTTCTGAACCTGGCTCTTCCCTGAGACAATCTCACTGTCTCTGATACACCTACATCTATTATACCAGTCACTGAATTAATCTATCTATTGATGGTCTTCCCCTCGTACGCTGTCCCTCCACCCTCCAAAACATGTCCCTCTTTCAAAAACCAGTCCCTCCTTGCAGCACACCCAAAGTATGTCTGTCAGAAAGAGCCTCAGAATCATTGTCTCCAAGGAGCAGCCTGGTTTCACTCTCTCCGATAGAACCTATTTGTTCTCCTAGCAGGCCATGGTATACCAGAGGAATGTCTATCTGTGTTTCATTGACTATGCAAAGGCATTTATTCAACTGTGTGGATCACAACAAAATGTGGCTGACTCTGAGAAAAATGGGAATCCCAGAACACTTGATTGTGCTTATGAGAAACTTATACTTGGACCAGGAGGCAGTCATCAAAACAGAGCAAAGAAACACTGCATGGTTCAAAACTGGGAAGGGTGTGCACCAAGGATGTGTCCTATCTCCATATCTTTTCAATCTAGAAGAGGAACAGATTATCTGGAAGGCTGATTTCTATGAGAAGTGGGGTGGCATCAGAATTGGAGGTAGACTTATCAACAATCTGTGTTATGCAGATGACACAACCCTGCTTGCTAAAACTGAGGAGGACCTGGAGTGTTTGCAGCAGAGGGTCAAGGACTGCAGCCTTCAATATGGATTGAAGCTCAACATCAAGAAAACAAAGATCCTCACCACTGGGCTGATTTGGCAGCATCATGATGGATGATGAAGAGATTGAGATTGATGACAGCTTCAGTTTGCTAAGCTCTACAATCAACACTCTTGGTACCAGCAGCAAGGGAATTAAAAAATGTATTGCGATGGGAAAAGCCTGCTGTCAGAGACCTCTCCATGGTACTGAAGAACAATGATGTCAGTCTGGAGACTAAGGTGCATCTGATATAGGCCATGGTCATTGCAATTACTTGATATGCATCAGAGAGTTGGACAATGACTAGGGATGACAGAAGTAGAGTTGATGCCTTTGAGCTTTGGTGTTGAAGAAGAGTACTGAATGACTGCTAGGAGAACAAACAAGTTCGTCCTGGAGAGGGTGAAGCCAGGCTGGTCTTTTGAGGCAAGGATTCTGAAGCTCCATGTAACATACTTTGGACATGTTGCAAGGCGGAATCAGTTCTTGGAATGGGACGTCATGCTTGGGAGGGTGGCGGGACAGTACAGGAAAGGAAGACTTGATGAGATGGATTGATTCAGTCACTGGGGTAATGGGATAGGTGTGTCAGAGAAAATAAGACTGTCAAGGGATAGTTCAGGGTTTAGGGCTGTTGTACTCAATGCCACATAACAACAACAATAACAGACCAGTTTCAATTTGACAGTTACTGATCTGTTTTGCTAGTTTGGGTACAGCAAGATTATTTTTTTTCAAACAGAACTCTTAGAGATGTGTGAACTGCATTAACCATGAAAATATTATTTGAATGAAATAAATTATAAAATAAGACAAATGTGCCTCCAATTATAAAGCACATCTAGAATTGCCAAATATATAGAGATCTATGTTTATTAGTAGTAACCAGGGATAGGAGGGAGGAAGAAAAAAGGAGTCATACCTGAGGGTAAACTTAGCTTAAATCTGACAGAAAACTTTGTAGAAGATAGTGGTGTTATTTGCACAACAGCACAAATATAATTAGCATCGCTGAATTGTACACATTATACATATTTTTATTATAGTTGTGGGATTTTTTTTAAAGTTTCAAGAACAGCAAAGCATAGAGTATCACATACTACACAGAGAAGAGATCCTTCCAAATGTTGATGGTAACTAGCCGGTTTTATCCCCTGAGGGCTCTTCTGGTGCTGCAGAGAGTGAGAGAAATCAGGCTTAGCCAGGCAGAAGGACAAAATCTTCAAGATCAGAAACATATTACTGATTTTGTGGCTGTGAGGGACTAATACGACAAACTGCAAGCCAGAAAATATGAAACTTTTAAAGCCACTTATCCCACGTATGTTTACCAAGTTGTGGGGCAGATGAGCAGGTCTATAATTGACACAGAACATACTGATGGGCAAGCGCCCAAAATCCCAGCAGGACTGTTGAAACAATAAGAACTGTGGACGTCAACGCTGCAACAATTAGCCTTAAATTTTTACTAAATTAATTTTATTAGCAAAGAGAGAAACCTATCTGTAAAAGAACCTCTACAATTTTTGTAAGGCATTCTGGTGTCCACATAATGAGCTGCACGGCCAACTCAGAGGCAAACTGTTTGAACCCACCAACTGCTCCACGGAAGAAGATGGGCTGTCTCCTCCCATGCAATTTACAGCCTCCGAAATCCGGCTCTTGGAGGATCAGGAATGAGTTGCTTCTGACTCAACAGCACAAAACAACAAAGGTATTTTACATACAATCTTTGGCATATGACTTATGCAAATATGACAGGTAACCAAAAATGAAACAGAAGTGTTTTACATATGACTCCAACAAGTACTGAACTTAGCAGTCAAGGCTTCCCCCCCCCTTTTCTTACATAAATATATATGTAGTAAAAAAGGGCCATTTTAAGTGGACTGTTAAGAAGCAAAAGGGCCTTGTCCTTGGCTGCTAAGTAATCTTTCTGAGAGTCAAGCCCACCAGCCAATCTACTAGAAAGAAATGTGATTGTCTGTGAAAACATGCAGCCTTGGAAGCCCGAAAGGACAGTTCCGCTCTGTCCAGTAAGATCACCACACGTTGGAATCAACTTATCAACAGTGAGTTTGGATTTGAAATAAGTTGAGAATGCCTATTTAAATTTGTAGGGGAAACAATAAAAGTCACATAGCCATGTGTATTAGGAAAGAGACTGAAGAAGGAAAAAAAACCCACAAAAACAGAATAATTTTTAATCCATAAGGAGATAGAAAAAGAAGGGGGCATGTAACATGAAACAAATGAAAAGGAAGAGCAAATCTATTCAAGACATTATAGTAAATGAACATGAACGAATGATGAAATTAAAAAGCAAAGACAGTTGTCACAAATAAAAGCAAAATACCTAATTTTATGCTGGTTTTGCAGACATCGTAATTTCCCACAGAGATAACCACACGCTACTTTTCAAAAACTGAATTTGTTACCTTACATGGCAAAATGGGTTTTGTAGATGTGATTAAGTTAAGGATCTCTAGAGAGGGAGATTATCCTAAATTATTCAGGTGAGTTCAATGCACTCACAAGGGGCCTTGTAAGTGAAAAGAGGAAGTCTGTACTGTCAGCACTAAGGTCCTGCGGCTTGAGAAAGGCTCAGCTGGCATTGCTGGCTTTAGAGATGAAAAGGGTGCATAGGCCAGGAAAGCCAGGCAGGCTCTAGGGAGGAGAAAAGGCAAGGAATTCAGTTTTCCTACACAGCTCCAGGGGAAGGGCCAGGGTCCGGCTAATAACTTGAGTGTAATCTAGTGAGACCCATTTTGGACTTCTAGCCTTTTGAACTGTGAAAGAATAAATTTGCATTGTTTTAAATCAATGAATGTGTGGTAATTAATTATGACAGTAAAGGGACATTAATTCAATGCATTATAAGGAACTCTCTGAACTGTGAAAGAAAAAACACTGGGTGAGGAGATGTACTTCCAAACTAAAGGCAGAGGGTTCAAATCCATCAGTTGCTCTGTGGTGAAAAGATGGAGACTCTTCTGTGTGACTTACAGCCTCTAAAAACATGCTACAGGGTCAGCTACAACTTGGTTATGATGTCAAAAGGGGTTTTTAGAGGGTATATAGGAATGTGTAGATCAACAGTCTGCGTAATGCAGATGACACAACCCTGCTTGCTGGAACTGAGGAGGACCTGAAGTGCTTGCTGCAGAGGGTCAAGGATTGCAGCCTTCAGTATGGACTGAGGCTCAATGTCAAGAAGACAAAGATTCTCACCACTGAGCCAATTAGCAGCATCAGGATGGATGAAGAGATTGAGATTGTTCAGAGCTTTAGTTTGCTTGGCTCAACAGTCAACACTCAGGGCACCAGCAGCCAGGATATTAAAAGGTGTATTGCCATGGGAAAGTCTGCTGTTAGGGACCTCTCCAAAGTACTGAAGAGCAATGGTGTCTCTCTGTAGAATAAGGTGCATCTGATACTGGTCTTTGCTATCACTTGTTATGCATCAGAGAGTTGGACAATGACCAAGGAGGATAGATGCCTTTGAGCTGTGGTGCTGGAGAAGAGTATTGAGAATACCATGGACTGCTAGGAAAACAAATAGATTTGTCCTGGAAAGGGTTGGCAGGCAGGACTCTGAGGCTCCGCCTAACATACTTTGGACATGTTGTGAAGAGAGACTGGTCCTTAGAGAGGGACATCATGCTTGGGAGGGTGGAGGGACAGCGCAGGAGGGGAAGGCCCTCTATGAGGTGGATTGATTCAGTGACTGGGATAATCAGGATGGGAGTGTCAGAGACAGTGCGATTGGCACAGGACAGAGTGTAGTTTAGGGCTGTTGTACATAGGGTCACTATGAGTCACAAGCAACTCAATGGCACATAACAACAACAACATATATGAATGCTTAAAATAAAATGAGATTAAAGATATAGCAAGAAAACTATATAAAAAGAGTAAGTATGGATCAACAAAGCAGACTATTTGACAAGTTTTACTAAAGATAAATTTAGATTGTTCCATAAGTATAGTAATGCCAATCCACCAGAAGTTTCCCTAGAACACATAGAAATCCTAAATTTTTCATCACAGAATAAAATTAGCTCAGCAAATATAGTATCATAGAAAGTATCTAAGCTCAAAGATTGTAAAACAATCAGATTGTATAATAATCTTTTACATAAGAACTTGAAGTAAAGAAGGAAAAAAGTACAAATTTAAAAGTATTGAACATTGCTAACGAATGATATTCACATAATAAATAGTACATGGAACAATACTCATCAATTGCAGAATTCACATTCCAATCTAGTTGTCATGAAATATTCTAACACAGATCATTTGTTGGGGCAAATGTCTTAGCAAGTGTCAAAGAAGAGAAATCATAAAGAATATGTATCCTGCTCCAAGGAAAATTAATATAGAATGAAGAAGAGGCCATTAAATGTTTTAAACTTGAAAAAATATCTAGAAAATAGAAAACTGTGTATGACATTAGAAAGAAATTAATTGAAATTATCAAATATTTTGAATGGAAATTAACGCATGAAATGAGTAAAGGATAATAAAATTAACAAATTAGAGGTTACAGAATACAGCTAAAATAGTACTAACTAAAATAAGGACTAGCTTTATATGAATATATTTTTTATAGTAGAAAAGAATCCATGACAAAAATTTTAATCTGAAGAAAACCAAAAGTCAAACCTAACAAAAGAATGAAAAACAAAATAGTAAAGATAGGCAATTTTTATGAGATGAATGGCTGACCATTTAGCTAATGAAACAGACTTTAGGGGATACATTAAAAAAGGAATAGTCTTTATGAACATTATAATAATGTGGTTATTAGATGCTATGCCTCATATAACCCTATGAGCCCTATGAACTGGTTAAAACCTTGCCCTATCTGTATCATCCTCACAATCTCTAGTATGGCCAACCCCACTGTTGCACTCACTGTGTCAGTCCAACTCACTGAGGGTTATTTAGAAGAAATACTACTGAACAAAGGCACAGCTAATAACCCTAAATAACTCAAAGCATCGAAATCTAGAACTGGAGAAGTGATATTCGTGAAGGAGTGATATCCTAGAAGTTGTTGGTTGTTGTTGTTATGTGCCATCAAGTCACTTGCGACTCATAGCGACCCAATGTACAACAGCCCTAAACTCTGCTCTGTCCTGTGCCAATCTCATTGCCTCCGACACACTCATCCCGATTGCCCCAGGCACCGAATCAATCCATCTCCCAGAGGGCCTTCCCCTCCTGCGCCTGCCCTCTACCCTCCCAAGCATGATGTCCCTCTCCAGGTCTGGCCAGTTCCACAGGACACATCATCTCTGTTCGGGACACATTACCACTACACTTAGGTGACTCTTGTCACAGCATAAGAAACTGTTAGCAGCTGATGAATCTGGAATCACAGAAACCAAGGAAGCTTTAGATATAAGCTATTAGATCAAGGGCTAGACAATGGGAGATAGGTGAAGAAGGGAGTAGGTAGAAGTGGAGGAGTATCTTGATGGATGGTGGAGTAAAGAAATAAGTGGGTCAGGGCACTTGAGCCAAGGGCAGGGACAACACTGAAACTAATGGTTAATTCCACAATAAGGGATATATTTTCACTTTTTCTGTAAAATGCTTATCTGTTGGATACTTCTCTAGATCTGAACATTCAGATTGACATACACTAGGAAGAAGGATTGGCCATCCACTTCCAGAATAGCAGGCCTCTGAAAACCCTATGTACCTATCCTAGAAGTAGGAGGTAGCATATGATCCACAGTAACCAAACTGGAATATTCAAAATGTTTTGTTTTCAGCAATAAAATGTTCAAGAATTGCAAAGAAATTTAAAAGTATCATTCACTGATGGGGGGAAGACATTATCAGGAACTCCAAGTTTACTAAACAAAATAGTATAATTGTCTTTAAAAAATAAATAAATAAATAAAAGGAAAAAAGCCAGAATAAAGAACCAAAGGAAATGAGTGGGCAGCATCTCAACAAATATTGTTGTTGTTAGGTGCCATAGGGTCGAGTATGACTCATAGTGACCCTATGAATAGCTCACCTGAAACCTGTCCTATCCTGTGCCATCCTCACCATTGCTGAGACATTAGAGCCCATCGCTGAGGTCACACAATCAATCCATCTCGTTGACGGTCTTCCTTTCCTTCACTGACCCTCTATCTTTCCAAGCATGATGTACCTTTCCAAAGAACATCCTCACCTACCTACATGTCCAAAGTATGAAAAGAAGCTTCACCATCCTTGCCTCCAAGAAATAGAGAATACCAAATAAACTAAAACTCCCTTCAAGTGGATTCTGACTCTTTCATCAGGTTTCCAAGGTCACCTATCTTTCTTCTTTGGAGCTACGGGATGCCTTGAGCCGCTGGACACACGTGGTCTTTGAATTTGCAGTGTAACTTGCTAATTATGTTACCAGGATTCCTTTTTGAGGGATTAAGACATAGATATTATAACCAGAAATTATGGTATAGAAAGTATAACAGGAATCAACTAAAAAGTGCTAAGGCTGGAAATTAAAATGGCTACAGAACTATGACTGAATATTTGAAAGGGCAGAAGGAAAAAAATTTCAATGAACTGAAAGATGTTCTTTGGTGTCATCAGGGCAGTTTTGACGCAAAACAATCCTGTGTGTATCAGAACAAGACTAGTCAGGGCTGTGCCATCCTCATCATCTCTGGTGTCCTCAGTCTCATGGTGGAAGCCTTAGGACCAATTGAGTTTGTTGAAGGTCTTCCTCTTATTCAGCGTCCTTCTACTTTACCAAGCATGATGATTTTTCTCCAGATACTTGTCCCTCATGATAGCAAACCCCAAACACATGAGATGAAGTCTCACCTTTTAAGGAGAATTAAGGTCTTCAAGGAGATAAATCTGGTTGCCTTTTTTAAGGTAGATTTGGCTGTTTGTTGTTGTGTACCATCAAGTCAGGACTAAACTCATAAACCCTCCAGTGTGTTTTAAGAGGCAGTATATCACATGGGGATTGAATGCCCATCTTTCTCCTGTGAAGTCCCGGGCAGATTCAAACTGCGCACCTTTGGGTTGACAGTGCAATTTTTTATGACTAGGCCTCCAGCGCTCCAGCAAATTGCTCATATGTAAATTCATATTGTTTCTTTTGGTTGGTGTTGTTGATTGCCATCGAATCAAGCACAACTCATAGTGACCTTATTAACAAAAGGCCTGAAGTCTTTCTATAACTATTGTCATTTATCAAAGTTCATAGACTTTCCAGGGGCATGTAGTTTAGGGAGTGACTGCCACTCATGGTAAATTCAATATTCTTCACCAATACCAAAATCTAAAAGCATCAATTATCTTTCAGTTTTCTATATTCATTGTTAATAGCCACATGCAAAAAAGTAGTTGAAAACACAATAGCATAGATCAGGTGCACCTAAGCTTTATAGCTACATCCTTGCTCTTAAGTACTTTAATGAGGTCCTTGGCAGAAGATTTGTCCATTGCAATACATTGTTTAATTTCTTGACTGCTGTTTCCATGAGTGTTGATTGTAGATCCAAGTAAATTTTTTTTTACTTCAATCTTTTCATTGTTTGTAATAATACTATTAATTGGCCCAATTGTGAGGATTTGTATTTTCTTTATAATGGAATGGATTGATACAGTAACTGAGGCGATGGGGGTTGGTGTGTCAGACTTAGTGAGACTGGCTCAGGACAGGGAAGAGTTCAGAGCTGCTGTACACAGGGTCTCTATACATCACAGGTGACTCAACCAGTAACATTCTATGACAGGCTTGGAAACAGGAGTAGCATCCACTTCCTAAATAAAACACACCTCCGGAAACTCTATGAACTTTGATGAATGTCGATGGTTGTAGAGGGGCTTCAAGCTTTTTGTTCACAGGGTCACTATGAGGCTCAAAGGCAATCAATAACAACAACAAATCAACATCAAAGGCTTTATTTCATTTTGGAGTCTTTTAAATTAGTATTTCAAGTCGTCTTCATTTTCTGCAAGCAAGATTCTATCATCTTGGATATACATAACATAGGATATTGATGAGTCTTCCTATAATCCTGATGACACCTTCTTCTTAATAAAGTCCAACTTCTCAAATTATCTGCTGAGCATTCAGACTATATAGGTGAAAGAATACCACCCTATCGCACACTTGTTATGATTTTAAACCATAGGGAGTATTCACTTGTTCAGTTTGAACAACCTGTTCCTTGGTTTATATAGAGGCATAATTACAGGTTTTGGAACTCTCATCCATTGTAAAGTTGTTCATAACTTGCTGTCATAGTTGCTTCTGCATAGTAAATAAAACACAACTAACTATTTGTTATATCCTCTGCTTTCAACACAGATCCAACTGAAGACAGCTGTGACACGCCGGATTTCCTGTCCTCTTCTGAACTCGACTTGAATTTCTGGAAGCCCCTGTTAAGGTATATTCTAGTCACTCAAAAATTTTCTTCAGTAAGATTTTATTTCCCTATGATATTGTGGAAATTGTCACATTCTGTGAGGTCATCTTCTTTTAGAGGAGAGCAAATACAGATCTTTTCCTCTGTCCAGGAAGCTCATTTCCAAATAGTCTGGAAGAGATAAGTGAGCATATCCAGGGCTGCATTCACTTGCTGAACAATTTAATTGATGGTCTGTTCCTGTAGCTTTATTCTTCAATGTCTTCAATGCAGCTTGAAGCTTGAACATGATCCTTGCCATTTCTTCGTAATCATATGCTACTTCCTCATATAGTTCAGTGGCATCTAATTCCTTTTGGTACAATGATTCTGTGTCTATCAGCATTTCGCCAATTCAAGACTTAAAACATTTTTGTTTGGCACTTTTGGCTTGGGAAATGCTGAGCATGTTCTTTCCTTTTGATTTACTTCAAATCTTTGCATATTTCATTATAAACCTTTGATTTGTCTCCTTAAGCTGCCTTTTGAAAGGCATTTTCTTTTACGTTAGAGTCCATGTTTCATAGCATGATTCTGACATTCATTTTGGTCTCTTCTTTATTTCATGGCCTTCTAATAATCTTTTGCTTCTTTCATGTGCAATTTACTTCATGCCATCCACAACCTGTCTGGTGTTCTGTCACTATATTTAATGTATCTTCTATTATTGAGATGGTATCTAAGTTCAGGTGGAATATACTCAAAGATGTATTTTGGCTCTGATAGACAAAATTTACATTTCTTCAACTTCAACTTGAATTTGAGTACGAGAAATTGATGCCTTGTTTTGCAGAGGGCTCTGGCCTTGCTCTAACTATGATACTGAGACTTTCTGCACTATGGTTTTCTATAGATTTAGTTGATTTGATTCATAAGTATGATATCTGGTGCAAACCACATGTTTAAAAAAAGTAGTAATTTAAAAAGTAGTAATTAAGTTGTTTGCTATATAAAATTTTATTGTGAAGGCTTTATTTTTAATTATCAATACTTTTGTTTAAAGACGAATTTGTGCTTGAAGTGCCACCAAATATATAAATATTTAAATATTGGATTTCTGTAAGAAAAAAAGTTGAATATGGTAGGAAAAGTATTTGCAGAATAAAGGCTGAAAATGTACAATATTTAATAAAAGAAATTAACTTACACATCCAAGAAACTCAACAATTCTAAGTAAAGTATCTTCAAGGAGATCTGCGTTGTTGTTGTTGAATGTTATCACGTGGCCAAGTGACTCATAGTGAGCCTATGTGCTCTGAACTCTGCTCTATCCTGGGTCAATTTCACTGTCTCTGACACAGCTACATCAATTACCTAAGTTACTACGTCAATCCATCTCATCCAGGGTCTTCCTCTCCTATGCTGTCCCTCCACCCTTCCAAGCATGATGTCCTTATCCAGGGAATGATGACACCTGGCCACATGCCCAAAAGTATGTGAAATGAAGCTTCAAATTTTTGGCCTCCAAGGTGCAGCCCAATTTCACCTTCTCCAGGATAAATCTGTTCTCTTGGCAGTCTATGGTATGTTTAATACTCTTCTTTACCACCACAATTCAAAAGCATCAATTCTTCTTTTTTCACCTTTGGCCATTGTCTAGCCCTCTGAAACATAGCAAATAATTGCAAAAACCATGGCCTGAATCAGGCGCACTTTAGTCTCCAGAATAACATCATTGCTCTTCAGCATTTCTGAGAGGTTTCTGACAGCAGCTTTCCCCACTGCAGTTCATCTTCTGATTTCTTGACTGCTGGTACAAAGATTGTTGATTGTGGAGCTGAGCGAGTAAAAGTTGTTAACAAACTCAATCTCTTCGCCATTTATCACTGTGCTGCCGATTGACCTGGTGGTAAAAAAATCTTTGTTTTCTTGATGCTGAGCTTTAATCTATTCTGAAGATTATAGTCCTTGACTTTCTGCAGTAAATGCTTCTGGTCCTCCTCAGTTTCAGCAAGCAAGGTTGTGTCATCTGTATAGCATATATTGTTGATGAATCTTCCTCCAACCCTAATGCCACACTCCTCCTAAAGACCAGCCTCCTGAATGATCTGTTCCACATACAGATTACGAAGATATGGAGACAGGATGCATCCCTGACACACTCCTTTACTGATTTTGAACCATGCACTGTTTCCTTGCTCTATTCTGACCACTGTCTCCTAGTCTGAGTATAGGTTTTGCATGAGCACAATCAAGTGTTCTGCATCCCCATTCTTCTCACTAAGGTGCATTAAAATGAAACCTCCAAAAGATGAAGATAAATTAAGCAGAAAGACATAAGTAATTCATTACTCAATTTAACATCAGCAAGCATGTATGGCTGAAAACAGTGGGATAACTTTTAAAGTTTTAAATGAATAAAACTGGCAACTAAGACTTCTCCATCTCAGTAAACTATTTCTCAACAGTTAAGAAGAAATAATTACTTTATCACATAAATAAAAGCTGATAGGGTTAAATATGTACTTCATGTATCAGTGTTTAAAAATTAAATCACACACACACCAAAAAAAACCCCCACATGATACAATAATGTAGCTGGGAAAAGACTCGTCAACAACCTGTGTTATACAGATTACATTACTCTTTGCTTGAAGAAAGCAAAGAGCACTTGATGTACTTGACACACTTGCTACAGAAGATCAAAGAACAAAGCCTTCAATATGGTTTACATCTCAACTGAATACTAGCAAAGATAACAATATTCATCATTAGACCAATTGGCAATATCATTTTGTTGTTGTTATGCGTCGTCGAAGTGTTTGCAACTCTTAGAGATCCTATGTACAATAGCCCTAAAACCCACTCTGTACTGTGCCAACTTTATTGTCTTTGACACACCCACCCTCATTACCCCAGTCACTGAATCAATCCATTTCACTGAGGGTTTTCCTCTCTTGTGCTGTCCCTCCATCCTCCCAAGCATGATGTCCCTCTCCAAGGACTGGTCCTTCCTTACAACACGCCCAAATTTTGTCAGACAAAACCTCAGGATCCTTGCCTCCAAGGAGCAGCTTGGTTTCACCCTCTCAGGGAAGGACTTATTTGTTTTCCTAGCAGTCCATTGTATATTCAATATTCTTCTCCAGCACCACAACTCAAAATCGTCGATTCTCCTTCTAGCATTCCTAGTCACTGTCCAGCTCTCTGAGGCTTAGCAAGTAATTGCAAAGACTATGGCCTGGATCGGGCTCACCTTAGTCGCCAGACTGACATCATTGCTCTTCAGTATTCTTAAGAGGTCCCTGGCAGCTGACTTCACCAATGCAATTCATCTTTTGATTTCCTGGCTGCTGGTACCAAAAATGTTGATTGTGGAGGCAAGCAAACTGAAGCTGTTAACAATCTAAATCTCTTCACCATCTATCATGATGCTACGAATCAGCCCAGTGGTGACATTCTTGATAGAGAAAAGATTTAAGTTGCCCACAATTTCATTTTACTTGGGTTCACAATCAGCACCCAGGGTAAGAGCAGTCAAGAAATCAAAAGACATGTTGCATCAGGGAAATTAGTACTATCAAGAACATCTTTAAAGCACTAAAGAGCTATGATATTAAATCAAGGATGGAGGTGTGCTTGATTCAAGCTCCTAATAACTACAATAGTAAGAAGTTGCACTGAAATCCTGAAGACACACAGTTTGAATCCACCGACTGCTCTGTGGGAGAAGGATGGGCAACGTCTTCCAGTGTGATTAACTGCCTCTGAAAACCTGCTTAGTGTAAGTTATGGGTCAATTCTGACTCAATGGTAAAAAACAACAACTTACACATATGAAAGTTGGATGGTGACTAAGGAGGACAGAATAACCGATGTGTTTAGATTGTGGTGTTGCCAAGATTACTTGTGGACTACCAAAAGAACAAAAAAATCTATCTTGGTGGAAGTACTACCATGGTGCTCGTAAGTGGCGAAGCTTTCTTTCATACACTTTGGGCCTAATGTCAGGAGGGTCCAGTTCTTAGAAAAACACATCATGCTGGGAAAGATGGAGGGTCAGTGAAATACAGCACTGACAGAGGGGCTGCAGAAACAAGGGGCTAAAGCATTATCTGAGATTGTGAGGCTGGCACAGGATAGGGCAAGGTTCAGATCATTCACAGGGTTGCTATGAGCTACAGAGGACTCACCAGCACCTAGCAGCACCAATGCCCAACACAAGGACACTAGTAACACTACTATTGCTTTGATACAGATGGCAAGCCTGAAAACAAGTGTTCAAGACATTTTCTTCATTTTTCATTAAAGCCCCATCAGAAAATCTTTCTTTCCCCTCTATTGTTGCCAAGGTGTCACATACTAAGTAAAGCACTGCTTATAGGTTAAAGTATCTTGGAGGTAAAGAGAAAATATTGTCATCTTTGTACCATCAGTTCAGCAGAATACCAGACACACAGTAGGTGCTCTGTGAACAAAACTTAAGTTTTTCATAAAAATGAAACTAAATAATGGCCATGAGTTTTTTATAACAGAGAATTTTATATTCCTTGTTTTATGTTGAAAAGATTACTTTTTGCTGAGGATTGAAGATGTAGAAGAAAATGGCCTGGAAGTAATTTCAAAAGCTATAAAAACTTTAAAATCCAATTTGTTATCATTTTAATTATTCTATCCTGGCAATATTCTCCTTTAAATAGTGATTTTTTTTAAACATCCTTGTACCTCCAAGAACCTAATTTTGTACTGAATATGCAAATACAGGGGTCATTTCATTTAATAAACACATACTTCCTAATCAACTGAATACTAATGAAGTTAATCTAAAGGCTAAATTTCAATTATGAATTATAGATCCTCATTGCTGCTTCTTGATTGCCTGAATACCCTGTATCCGGTACCTTCTAACACCTAACACAATCATCTACAGAAAGAACATCGTTTTGAATAAAATCAGGTGAGGAGAAAGTGACGTGTCTCTAATTCTTAATTTTTATGTTATTCTTCTTATGCAAATAATGATGGATGTTCATCTGATTGAAAATTCCACTAACTGAAGGCATCATACCCAAGTATAGATGCTTAAACTGAGCGATAACACTTAAGATCCCTCAGGTTTGTAATTAAGTCACACACTTCAGCGGGAGCATTTATCTTGCTTCAGTTCTGATAAATTAATTTTAATTTGGGAGAGAATTCTTTTTCTTCTCAATTCATAGTTCCCAAAGTTTATGCTGAGCATGTTTTCTCCTAAGGAAGAGAAAATCAAATATAAAGAATGGTTTTCCTAAACTGAGTAAGACACATATCATCTGACATTTAGACTTCAGTTGAAAATTAATGTGTATCTAAGAAAGCAACATATTGTGTCATTTCACAATGTGGAATTGGAATTCAAATAACTATCTCAAATGGTATCTCTAGAAGAAAAATGATTACAAAGCCCCAACTCACTTTCAGTTAATTGTTCTAGAAGACATCCAGTCCTAGCGACCCTCAATGTGGAGTCAGGTACCAATCAGAAGTCCTTTTGGATTCTAGCAATCAGTTGTGATTTGTATTTCTAGGCATGACTCAAGCACAAGGTTCCAGTTGCATAAGGCACTGGGCTCATTAATCTCACTCTGGCTTTGCAGCTTACTTTATTTGGTCAGAGAAATTAAAACTCCAGATGCCTTCAAGTCAACTATGTAAAGCTGGTCATCAATGTTAAAATGATCACTCATTAACCTCTGCTTCAGCATAACCCTGTATTACACCCATATATCTCATTTCCTCTCAGTCTGTGAAGGCTAAATTATTATGCTGCATTAACAAATGTTGCTGTTGTTGTTGTTGTTGTTGTTGTTGTCATGTGCCGTCGAGTCGCCTGCAACTCATATCGGCCCTAAACTCCGCTCTGTCCTGTGCCAATCGCACTGTCACTGACACTCCCATCCCAATTATCCCAGTCACTGAATCAATCCACCTCATAGAGGGCCTTCCTCTCCTGCGCTGTCCCTCCACCCTCCCAAGCA
>NW_006399893.1:1464910-1518161 GCF_000299155.1 Elephantulus edwardii | reverse complement strand
ACTTCTTCTTTCATCACCATAGGCTCTTGCTCATATGTTGTTTCATGAAATTCTTCTGTGTCTTCCAATTCCTTTCGATACAGTGACTCAGTATACAACAAAAAATAAATTATTAAAAAAGAAAAACTCCCAAAACAAACATCCTACAATCTTAGAGATTTTCCCCACAGAGTTCATTTCTTGCTTAGGTTACATGTCCATTACAAGTCATGATCGACAATATCTTTATCCTGTAGGGTAGATTGAAGCTTCTACTTGGGAGATGCCAGTCTTGAGACAGAAAGCTAAGAAAGCTTAGGTGGAAACACACTGTGGCTCTTAAAACTTCTTAGAAAAGTGTTGTTAGGTGCTGTCAAGTCCAAGTGAAGACTTTTTCACTTTCTTCAAGCAAGGTTGTGCATCTGCCTAATGCAGGTTTTCAGTCTCTTCTTGGAAAGTTGTTGCTGTCGTTGTTAGGTGCTGTCGAGTACAGTACTTCTCATATCCACCCTCTGTACTACAGACTTGAACCTTACCTTTCCTGTGGTGTTCTCATCACCTCCAACACACTTAAGATCATTGCCTCAGTCACTGTGTCAATTCATCCTATTGAGAGTCACCTTCTATTTTCCAAGATGATGTCCCTGTGCAAAGAACAGTCTCACCTAAGACAGTTTCTCATGTCCATATAAAAGAGATGAAACTTTACCATTTTGGTCTGCTAGGAGAACTCTGGCTGTACTTTTTCCAAGACATATTTGTTTGTTCTTTTGGCAGCTGACGGGATATACCAAGCAAGTCTTGTGGAAAGATTACAATGAATTTTCTAGTATCATAATCTACCAAATGCCAAATTGGGGGGAAAGTCATGTTGCCACGGAGTTGATTCCGACTCTTGCCAACCCCAGGTGTTACAAAGCAGAACTATTTCATAGGATTTCCTTCTGTGATCTTTACAGACACTGATCACCAGGACTTTATTGTGCAGCCCTGCGGGGCCCATTAGAACCACCAACCTTAGGTTAGAAGTTGAGCACAAACCATTTGTGCCACCTCATCTCAACTCAACTCAAGTCAACACAACACAACTCAACTCATCTCAACTTAATTCATTGCCGTCGAGTTGAAACAACCTCGCAGCTGAACCTAGAGGAGGTTTCTGAGCCCGTAAATCACAATAGAGGAGGTCACCCATCTTTCTCCTGGGGAGCAGCTGGTGTATTCAAACCATATAGGGACCTTCATACAATCTACTTTACTATCTAAACCCACAAACTTTTATATCTTCCAAGAGAAACTTCAGACTTGACTCCAATGCTTCAAAGGATTTTAAGTCTTGTCACCCAAAGCACATACAGACCAGCAAAGTAGGCTCCTTCGGAAAACTTGGACTCTGTGCACTTTCTTTTCAAAAGGAGCGTGCTCCTTAGAGCCAGAACTTGAGAATCTCTAAGAAGCCACCACCATCTAATTTCCCTTAGAAGCTATCACTGTGTCAAAACAGTGGATAATTTAGTCTTGGCAAACAGAAAAGAATAATTTACACCTGAGGAGCTGAAAAGAGAGGTCTTACGAAAAAATTATCAGAGATCATAAAATTCTGGTACTTAATCAAAAGTATACTATATGAATATAGAGTATAAGTATTTCAACTGATAAGCCTTTCATTGGGAAAAAAGTCAGCCAGTTTCAGTTTCAGAAATTTCATGGATTTAACTCTTCAATGTTTTAATAACGCAGGCCCGTGGATATCATCATTCTCAAAATGTTAGCCCTCCCTAGTACGGTAGTATCAGACACAAATTCAGTTATCCTTTCTTAAAACTGCCTTGTACTTTCTTCTGGATATTAGCTTAAGCCCTTACTCTTTCAGCACTTCTTTGTATCTTGATTACCAACACGGGTCTCATCCAAGACTACTAAAATAAGGCCACCTTTGTTTGCCTGACCGGTCTCTGGGAACTGTATTCCAACCAAACGCAGGTGGTTTGAATCCACCAAGTTGCTCCATTGGGGGGGGGGGGAAATTGGCAATCTCCTCCAATACAATCTCCAGCCTTTGAAAACCCTCTGATGGTCAGCAGTGAGTCAATTCCAACTCGATAGCAATGACGTTTGCAGGTTTAGCAGAAAAAGTTGACGTGGTCTCCTTTTTTCAGTATTTGCCATGTCATCTATTTCCTCTGACTCCGCAGCATACTATGGAGCCCTAGTGGGACAGGCAATTGGAAGTTGTGGTGTTAACCTGAAGGTCGCACCTCTCTGCTGGTTCAAATGCACCCAAAGCTCTGAGATAGGAAGATGGGCAACCTCCTTCCATGTGATTTACACTCTTAGAAAAACTACTGAAGGGAGCTCTGGTGGCCTAGTGGCAAATAGTTGCACTGCAATCCCAGTGGTATGAGGTTCAAATCCACCAGATGCTCTGCTGGAGAAGGAGGGGCAATCTCCTCCTGTACCAGTCAGGTCCTATTTGACGGTACTATCACAAAAATAATAAAAAAAATAAAATTTAAAAAAAAAGAAAGAAAAACTACTGGAGGGTCAGCTGTAAGTTCCAACTTGACAACAATGGGGGGTGTGAGAGAGAGAGAGAGAGAACACTATAAGCCATTTCTTTGCAATTAGAATATACTTCCCTATTATAATTTTTTATAGACTACTGGAAGAACGACTGACTAAAAGAACTAGATACACTGTAGTTATTAAGTGACATTGAGTCCACTACTACTCACAGCATCTCTATGAACAAATCGAATCCTGCCTCATCCTATGCCATCCCCACGATTTATGCCAACACCACAATGCAAAGGCATCCGTTCCTCTTCAGGCTTCCTTACTTTTTTTTTTTCTAACTTCTGGAGACATAGGAAGCAAATTAAAATAAAATGAAAAGCAAATGAACTTGGATTAGGCATGCCTGAGTCTTTATACTGACATCAGACACACTAGACATGCATATGACATCAAAATGAAAACATTACAGACAGAAAACAAATAGTTGTGCAATGATTAGTCTTATCCCCTAACCAGTTAACCTTCTCAGCACCATCAAAGATAACGTGTCTTCTGAATTGAGGCAATCTGAAGGACAGAGGCTATGAAGACATACTGAGCCTAAAATGGTCAACTCAACAGACACTGCAGATAAAATGCACATTTTAACATAAATAGAGGAACAAGCCAAACAATATCTTCAATAAGCAAAAAGGTGGGGCATTTCACAGGACAACTAGAGAGATCTCTTTAAAATACCAACATGATAAAAATGTAATTAATGTCATTAAATGAGTATATAAAAATGTTGAAATGATAAATATTTTAAGATATATACCTGTTCAAATTGAAGATGAAGACAATTAAAATAAGGCCACAAGAAACAAAAACACAACCTTGAGTCTACTTCATTTGAA
The DNA here is from genome assembly GCF_000299155.1 of Elephantulus edwardii. Taxonomy (NCBI): domain Eukaryota; kingdom Metazoa; phylum Chordata; class Mammalia; order Macroscelidea; family Macroscelididae; genus Elephantulus; species Elephantulus edwardii. The sequence continues at coordinate 1,514,769 of NW_006399893.1, read as the reverse complement.
TTTGAAAATTATCTGTAGAATAGTTTTGAGATATTGAACACTAATTATTGAAGAACAAAGGAGTGTGGGATGACATCAAAGATACTACCCATGAAAAGAGAAAAAAGGTCATTGAAAAGACAGAGTACATGTACATGGCATTGAAACAGATGAGAGAGAGAACAGTATAAAAGGAATATATGATTAAGTATTATTGGTATAAGAGTCCAGAATAAAACTGATCTTGGAAGTGGAGGACTGTATAACAATGAAAGAACTTTTTTCCCAAAGAAAAAGGCGAATTGGGGGCGGGGGGGATAGGGAGGAAAATGTGCAACAATGAATGAATGGAAATCCAAGTTCTATATAAACTTAAAATATCAGATAAAAAAAGATAAATGAAGAAGAAAAGAAAAAAATGAATGTCAAAAGAGACTGAAAGTTGTACTAGAACATTGAGAAGTCAAAACAAGAGGAAGAGATGACGAAATAAAAGAGCTGAACAAGATTTCAAAGGACAACTCAAAAGGATAAGGTATTATAATGAAATGAGCTGGAGTCAGTGAATAATAAGGGAAGACCTTGTTTGGCATATGTCTCAAGTTGAAAGAAAAGAAAAACAAATTCAAATCTCAAATTGCAATACTGAGAGATTCTATGGGCAAAACCTTGAATGATCCAGGAAGCATGCGAAGAACATGAAGAGAATACACAGTCACTGTACAAAAGGGAACTGGTCGACACTGAAATAACTAAGGAAGTAGCATATGGTAAAGAGTCAGATGTGATGAGGAAAGAAGTTCAAGGTGCACTGAAAGCAGCAAAAAAAGTGTCAATCACTTCTTGTTGGGATTCACAAGCAATACCGGTGGTACCAGCAGCAAAGAGATCTGGAGACGCAATGCATTGAGAAAGTTTGTTGTCAGGGACAGTTCCAAAATCCTGAAGTGTAATGATGTCAGTGTACAGCCTGATCCAAGTCATAGTTTTCCCAATCACCTGCTGTGCATTTGAGAGCCGAACCATGAATAAAGATGACAGAAGAAGAATCAATGTTGTTGAGTTGTGGTGTTGGAAAAAAGAGTATTAAATGGACTGCCAAAAGAACAAACAGGTATGTCCAGGAGAAGGTGTAGCAGAGAGCTCCTTGGAGGCAAAAATGGCAAAGCATCATCTTACAAACTTTCAGTATGTTGTTAGGAGAAGCTACGTTCTAGAAAGAGACATCATGCTTGCATAGGTGGAGAGGCAACAAAAGAGAGGAAGAACCTATTAAGAGATAGATTGACACAGTGACTGAATAATGGGCTCAAGTGTGTCGAGGATAATAATGATGTCACAGGATAGAAAAGGGTTCACATCTGTTGTTCATAGGGTCACTATGAGTCATACATGTCTTGATGACATCTGACAATAACATGTACAAATATGTAATCACATGTTGTCCATTGTTATATGCCGTCAAGTCAATTATGACTCATAGCAACCCTATGTACAAGAGTCCAAAACCTTGCTCTATCCTCTGCCAACCTTATTGTCTCTGACACACCTACCCTCATTGCCTTAGTGACTAGATCAATCCATCTCATCGAGGGTCTTCTTCTTCTGCACTGTCCCTCCACCCTCCCAAGCATGATATCCTTCTCCAAGGACTGGTCCCTCCTTGTAATATATCCAAAGTATGTCAGACAAAGCTTCAGAATCTTTGCCTCCAAGGAGCAGCCTGGTTTCACCTTCTCCAGGTCAAATTTGTTTGTTCTCCTAGCAGTCCATGGTATATTCAATACTCTTCTCCAGTACCCCAGTCAAAGGCATCAATTCTCCGTCTACCATCCCCAGTCACTGTCCAGCTTTCCTATGTATAGCAAGCAATTGCGAAGACTATGGCCTGCATTAGGCACACCTTAGTCTCCAGACTGAGGCAGTTACTCTTCAGTACTCTAGAGAGGCCCCTGACAGCCGACTTCCCCAGTGCAATTCCTCTCCTGATTTCCTGGCTGCTGGTACCAAAGAGTGTTAATTGTGGAGCCAAGCAAACTAAAACTGTTAACAATGTATATGTCTTTACCATCCATAATGACAAAGCCAACTGACCAGTGGTGAGAATCTTTGCTTTCCTGATGTTGAGCTTCAATATAACCATATAAATATTTTAAAAGGTATTGTCCTTTAAAAATGAACTACTTTAAGTCAAAAGAAACAAAGAATCTACCTAACAGATGTAGTGTTCAGTCTTCTTATGGACACTGGCTGGGATAATAAGCTGTGGAAAAGGCATTTTGGGGACAACTAGAAAACTCAAATATTCTTCTAGGTTATAAAATGAATGCATTTATTTACAAGTGTGTGCATGTACATGCATGCGCCCTGCTGTTGTGTAGTGAGTGATCTGTCAGGATGTTAACTAAAGGTTGGCAGTTTGAAACCACCAGCCATACTGTAGGAGAAAGATGAGTTGGATTATTCCAGGTAAGATTGACAGTCCTGGAAACATAATAAAGGGTCACTAGGAGCCAGAACTGATGCAGCAGTGGGTTCTTTCGGGAAGATACAGATATCTCTCTCTCTCTCTCTCTCTCTCTCTCTCTCTCTTTTTCTGTCTCTCTCTGTGTGTTTGTGTGTGTGTGTATACACACATTCATACATACACACATACAGAGACATCCAAGAATATGGATACTGAAGAGTTGAAGTGGTTATTTTCTATATGTTGGACTATAGGGATTTCTTCTCTCTGCTTGCCCGAGAAACTTTTTATACTGCATCTGTCCCGCTTCCATACTAATAACAAATTGCATTTTAATGACTTTGCCTCAACATGGTTAAGATTTTTAAATCAGGTTTTCTAATTTTATGTCTTCTGTTTCTACATCAGTGAAACATTTCTCTGTCTCCAAACTATGGTGGAGAAAAGAGAGAAGGGAGAAGATTGATATTTGTTCACTTTCACTGGGCTTGGTATTTTAATCGATCTATCACATTTAATCTTCATAACAACACAAGAGCTGAGTATTATAATGCCCTTTCACAGGTAAGGAAATAGGCTCCCAGGAGGAACACAATGTGGTTTAAGAAAGTGTATTAAGTATTGACTGAGGTGCCCTTAACTCAGCTTTATTGATTTCTTGACTGTGACCTTAAGATCCTAGCAGCAAGACTGCTGTTAAAGACCTCTTCAAAGTGCAAAAGAGCAAGGATGTCACAGTCAAGACTAAGATGCACATGACACAAGCCAGCAGCTTTTCAAACTGCCAACCTTTAGTTAACATCCTTTTACATGTAAAAGTTGGACACTGATTAAAGAAGGCCAAAGAAGAATCAATGCCTTTGAATTATAGTATTGATGAATATTGACTATCCCATGGATTACCATAAGAACAAACAGGTAGTTCTGTGTTGGCCAACATGCAGCCATAACACTTCGCAGAGGCAAAGACAGTGAAACTCCGTCTCACATACTTTGGGCGTGTTGTCTGGAGAGGTCAGGTCTTGGAAAAAGACATCAATCTTAAAAAAGTATGGCACCAGCAAAAGACAGGAAGGTCCTTAAGAAGAAAAGTGACACAGTTACCACAACAATGAGCACCACAGTGATTGTGTGGATGGCACGTCCCAAGGCAGGGTTCACTCTGTTGTACACAGGGTGATATGCGTTCAGGTGACTCGACTGCACCCAACAACAACAGCAAGAACAATCTAAGGACCTCTCCCTCCAATTTCAAGAACCTATCCCCAACTGCTGATTGCTTCATGTCTACGAGTGAATCACAGAACAGAAATCTTAAGTTCTTGACTTTCAGTTTTAAAAACCAGATTTGTGTGTGTGTGTGTGTGTGTGTGTGTGTGTGTGTGTGTGTGTGAAGAGTGTAAAAATATAAAGGCAAACAAAAGATTGGATGCAATTAAAACCTCAAACTCATTGCCATCAAGTCTGCACCAGCTCAGAGCTGACTCTCTGGTGGGTAGGATTCTACATAAGGAGGTGAGCATGTTGCTGTCACATTGATTCCACCTCACAGCCACCCACAAGTCAGAGCAGAATTGTCCTACAGGCTGTCTAAGGCTGTAATCTTTATAGAAGCAGACAGTTATTTCTTTCTCTTGAGGGGTACCTGGTGCCTTTGAAGCCCTGACAAAGTTCATTAAGAAGCCACTTGTTTAAGCACTGCACCACAGACTCCCAGAAATCACTGCCTACTTACCTTCTAAGTCTTAAGAAATGACAAGTGAACCCAGCCTCCCATGACCCTCTGTCCCTATGCCTTCAGGGTCTAGGGGACAGGGTAGAGATGGCTGAGGAGTTGCACCATCTCTAAGAACGCTCTGAGTGATCTGAGGGAGGGGGGAAAGCAAACAAACTTGACTGCAATGGCCAAGGGCATGGTGAGACACACAAGGAGGGACAGCAGGTCTGAAGCTCCCTATCAGTGAGAAAGGAATGCTCCTGGGGTGGGGGTGGGGGGGCGGCAGAGGGAGCTAGACTATTCCAGCATAGGCTTATGTAAGGAAGAACTGGCAGTGCCCAAGGGCCAGAAGAGGGATTACATCTCACAGACATCCCCTAACTCTCCCCCCTGGAGACACCTAGCACAGAAAGTGGGAGGGGTAGCCCGAACTCACTGAGCATCTGCTAATAGCAATGAAGTTAATCAGCGAAAACTGCATTCTCTGAGAACATACCAGAGAAGTTCTGGAAACAGAAATTGTCTCACAAGAGAAAACTAAGAATGGGCAATCTCCCCTCCTGTGATTAAGTGCCTCTGAAAATCTGCCAGAAGGTCAGCTCGGGTCAGTGTCCATCTGAAGGTACACCACCACCACCACCACCACCACAACAACAACAGCATTATAAACAGATGAGGAAAGGTTTACGACAGATAGAACAGTTCTCAGAGGGTTAAGAGGAAGGTGGAGGGGAGGAAGAAAGGAGTGAAAATTAATAAATCAGTAAGTTGAGTGAGAGGAATGGCAATATTCAATCAGAGGTGGATCAGACTTGGTAATTAATTATATTAATCAATTGTAATTAATGTTATAAAACAAAATGTGTGTGAACTAGTGGATGAAAACTCGATATAATTTATAAACTTTGACTCAAATACATAATTAAAAATAAAAAATGAAAAAACAGAAATGTACTTATTTGCACTCTGAATAGGTTACTTAAAAAATACTGCAGACAATACAAAAATGTATCTTTGTTTAACAAGCAAATGAGTCACAGAAATTGCCATGTAAATTATACTTCACAGTCCCTCTAAGAAAAAAAAAAAGTTAAGAGATATGTCATCATGATGACTATTCTACAGATACTTGCCCACCAGGGCTTCCTATTCTATAGACAAAGAATAAAAAAAGAATCTTGCATAGAATGCCTTTGAAATCCAGAATGAAATCTTACCAGATTGGGGGTGGGGGGCAGAAGAATGTGCAGTGTTTGGGGAACTTTAAGAGACACTAAATAAATGGCAATTTTTTTCATTTCAGTAATAGTTCCTCCTAGAAATGACAATAAGCAAATGGTGTTACAAGTCTCATTTGTATGTTTTAAATTTTCTTTCTTATATTTTAGAAAAGCAAAAATAAACAATGAGACCGACACATAAGTCTAGTCTTTTCAGTGACCTGGGACCTTTAATATCTTATAAAAAAATATTGTGGGCCTAGCTATTTCTGCAGTGTGCAGTAGTGTCCAACTAAATGATACAAGGAACAAACCAAATGAAAAACCCAGCCCAAAGAGAAAGTATGTTCTTAATCTCAGGGAGAAACTGTGCTCACAATCCTTATTGGTAAAAGGCCCACTTTGATTACTTTTGTTTTGCCCTGGAGAATACTTTAATATTCAGCTGGAAATATAATTTCTCAATGACAGTACTGCCTATAAACTGAAAAGAAAATAAGACAGGCTAAAGGTGAGAAGCACCGCATTGCTGCTGTGACTTGAAGCTAGATAGAGACCTCACTCGTTAAATAATATTTCACATTATAACTCATTAGATGAAGTTCCATCCTGACATACATTGCACCCCCTGGTGAACTGAATCCACTTGGCCTCTACTTCACACTTTTCATATAAATAATCCATTAGCCAGGAAGTTTCTTCAAAGAAATTCTAATTAAGTCCTATCTGTGATGCTTTCCTCTCACCTTACTGATAAAGGGAAATTTTCACAAAGTGAACCAAAGAGCAGCACTGATACAGAGCAGATAGTGAGACCTCAGTCATTTGCCAGTTTACTCTCTGCTTCACTTTTGCTTGCTCTGTTCTGAATTCCTAGAAAACTCTGGTTAAGTTCTTAAAATTGAAGGGACAGGAGAAAGATTGGGAATAGGAGGAGAGGAAAAACTAGGCTATTTGCAGCCTCTCACTGCTTAGAAAATCAATTGTATTAAGTCCACTCCAACTCATAGGAACCCCTGTGTAACAGAGTAGAACTCAGCTCCATCAAGTTTTCAAAGGCTGACTTAAGGAAATAGATCTCCAGGCCTCTTTAGAACCTGAGGGTTCCTGTGGTGGAAGCAACTCTCCATGCTTTCTTTTATCAGCAGAGCGCATTAACTGCACCACCCAGAGATTTCAAAACAGAATTGCCTTCGAAATGTCTCCCCCTCCCCCATTATATTAATCCTTTCACCCTACAGTAGAGAATACAGTACATAGTAGGGTACAGTAGTAACCTATAGTATAGAGTTTTTGAAGGCCTGTAATTTCCAAAGTGGATGGCCAGTCCCACGTCTTAGCCTGGAAGCTGAAGCCTGTCCACCACGAGTGACCTTGCTGGAACTTGAACTATCAACAGCAGAGCTTTCATTTTCACAGCAACACACAAGCCACCAAACGAGGGGAAGCTGACAGCTAAGCATCATGCCCTCAAGAGCAAACAATAAAACACAAAAGTAAATTATAAAATTGTACTCACAAGAGCAAACAATAAAATACCAAGTGGGGCCCACAATCTGAGAGACTGACTGGATTATGAAGAAGAATGCAGCATAAGGACCAGTGGAAGACTTACTATCCACCTATATCATGCAGATGTCACAACTTTGCTTCCTGAAAGTGAAGACAATTTGAAACTACTGCTGCCAAAGAGCAAAGACTACAGGCATCAACATGAATTACATACATCTCAACATCAAGAAAACAAAAATCTTCACCACTGGTGGGCCAGGCAACATCACAATAGCTAGAGAAAAGATTTCACGATTTCATCTTATTCGGATCCACAATCAATATCCAGGGTAATGCTGTCAAGAAATCAAAAGACATAGTGCATTAGGAAAAACCTGTGGTCAAAGACCTCCTTAAAGTTAGAGAGCAATCAGTTCAAAGACTAAGGTGTGCATGACTTCATGGTATTTTCAGTTGTTTCCTACACATCTCAAAGTTGGACAACGATAAAGGAAGAGAATACGGAGTTATCTCTTGGACTGCTAAAAGCGCAAGCAGGTCTGTGTTTGAGGAAGTGGAATTAGGGTGTTCCTTTGAGGCAAGAATGGTGAAACTGGGTCTCACCTGCATTGCGCATGTTGTAAGGAGGAACGTGTCATTGGAAAAAGGTAGCATGTTGAGAAAGGTAAGAGAGGTCAGAGAAAGAGAAGATCCTCAACAAAGTGGAATGGCACAGTCACAGAAGCAATGGGTACAAGTACAGTGGAGACTAAGACGAAGGAGCAGATTTGCAATGCTCTGATCTCCTGTTCATAGAGCGTTTTCATGAGTCGTATCAAGTTGATGGTATCTAACAACAATAACACAATGCAGAGTTAGAGCCACCCAATAAGACTTCCACAGACTGCCTCACCTTCCTCCAACAATGCTGGTGAGAGGGTAGAACTGCTGACTTTCTGGTTAGCAGCCATATGTTTAAACACTGAACTGCGAGGGCTCTTTCACAGGGATATAAGGCAGCATTTTAATTAATGGCTGTGATTTCTTTGTAATACTTAATCCCTGCGCTGATCTGTTCCTGGACTCCAATGATTCTTCCACTTTCACTAATCCCTCCAGCCTGCTGGTGGGCAGTTTAATTCAGAACTACCTCCCAATCTCCCATTTGCTCTTCAGCATTCAAAATCAGCTTCTGAACCAACATATATCTTACATACTCTTTTTGGACTACTCAGTACTGGCTGTTTTCCAAGCTCAGTTTCATCTGACACAGGGGTCATGGAGCAATTAATGAGGAAATAATCCTAAAATTCTGCTCTCTGTAGCTCTAGTGTCCTTGAGATTGTGCTGCCAATCCAAAATTATGTAGTTCCAATCACCAGCAGGTCTGTAGAAGAAAAATGGGCAATCTCCTTCCATATGATTTACAGACTCTAAGAACCTGCTGTAGGGTCACTATGAGTCAGTTCTGACTCTACAATACAAAACAACAGTACAGAGAAGCACACCAAGCCATGTTGTTGTTGTTGTTGTTGTTGTTGTTGTTAAGTGCCATCAAGTCATAGATGACTCATAGTGACCTTATGAACAAAAGACCTGAACACTTGTATAACTTTCATCATTTCTACAAATTCATAGAGTCTCCAAAGGCAAGCTATTTCAGAAGTGAATGCCACTCCTGTTTCCAAGCTTGTTTTAATCAGGGAGCTCCACCAAACACTGTCCACCATGAGTAACCATTATCACATTTGACACATTAGTGTCACAGTGTTTAGCATCACAGCAACCACGAGTTACCTCTGTACAGCAAATGGACAGGCGAGTGCTATACCACTTAGAAGAATGTTTCACCAATGTGTCATTCATAGGGCATACAACAAGTTTAAGGGTTCCAAGGAAATAATGAAGAAAGGTAAATGTACAAAAAGGTTCATTCATTCATTTTCCAACTGCCTGCCAGATAATATGCCAGACAATGGGCAGCAAGCAGTAAGCAAACAGGGCCCTCCCTCCTCTGAGTATCAAGTCTAGTGTGGGAGAAGGACATTCACAACAAATACCACAAACAACGTCCTTACAGCAGTGCAGTCAGTTCTGCTGAGAGGCTTGTCTCAAATATTAAATTGATATATTAGGGAACAACTTGAGCATAACGTGTTATGTGGCAATTTCAACTCTGTGAAACACCTCATGAATACCACCAACAAAAACTGTATCCATCGAAACAACTATTAGATATCATTTCACCCCATCAACAATAGCAAACTTCAACAGGACAGCACACAACAAATGCTGGCAAGGTTGTAGAGATACTGGAACTCACATTCACTGCTAGTGGAATGTAAAATGGTGCAAGCACTATGGAAGATGGTCTGGAACTTTCTCAAAAAAGTTGGAAATAGAAATAACATTTGGCCTGGTAATTCCACTAGTGGGAACATACCCTAAAGAAACCAGAGTCATGACTCAAAACAGATTTATGCACACTCATGCTTACTACTGCATTATTCAGAATAGCAAAGAGATGGAAGCAACTCAAGTGCCCATCAACAAATGAAGGGATAGAAAAACTATGGTACATTTACATAATGGACTATTACACAGCATTGAAAAACAATGAAATAGAAAAACATTACACAACATGGAGAAGCCTTGAGTACATTTTGCTAAGTGAAATATCTCAGTCACACAAGGACAAATATTGTATTACACTGGAAATATCTCAGTTACAAAGGACAAATACTGCATGACACTGCTGTTATAAAATAGGACAGACATGGGAAAGTTGTGGAGGGAATGGATAAACAGTGGACACATAACAAACATTGCATTAGAACGAAGAAGGGAAGAACTGTTTGAAAGAAATATATGATTATGCATTATATGTATGAGAATAATCTGGAACAAGGGGTGCATTGCAGGGTGTGCTGGGGAGTAAAAAGCGGGGGAAGACTATGCAGCTGCACCAAGCCAGAAAGTATGACAGAAAAACACAAATTCACCACAAGTCTGGACACTTCCAGAGACCTCGAGTCATTAAACCCCACCCACATGGTGCTAACATTTTCCAGCTGCTTGCAGATATCCTTCTTTCCCCCTCTTCACAATAACTCACACACTGCAACTCTTCCAAAGTCCACTTCCACTCACGAACTTCAAGGTTTGGTTTTCTTTCTTCACAGAAATTATTTTGATATTTCTCCTGGAGTTTATTTAAAATATTTTTTAGTATCATTACATGCAGTAAGATACACAGATTGGTGAGCCCTGACAAGCTACACAAGAAATGTAATGCAGAATATTTTCATCACTTTAGAAACTTTGTACATTTCTTCCTCCATTCATTCCCATCCCCCCCCCTCAAAGTTAATCAATGTTCTAACACCTATATCTATAATTCACTCACTTTTTCATTCATGGCATAAAAAGTGGTTCCAATTCACTTTGACCATCACTTTGACAATTTCACATGACCATCTATCATGTTTCCAAGGTGTAAATATTTACTGAAGTAGACTGTCCATCTTTCTTTCCCAGAGCTGCTTGTGGATCTAAACCATGGAAGAAGTGAGGTCTTTTGGTTAGTCTGGCTGGTTTGGAAATAACATATAATGAAATCATATGATGTGCCTAGATTCTTCAGCTTAAATATATTTATTGCTAATTAGTAATACTCAGCGCCTCTGTTCCTGGTGTGCTTTCCTTTCACATCTGTAGCTCCCTCCCCGACCCCCAATCCCCACCTCATCCTTATTCCAGCCAAAAATGTCATCCACTCATTTCACAAGCACAGATGTGTGCTTTATCACCACTTGTTTTCCTCTGAACAATGTGTTCTCAATTCCCAACTCTGCAATGATGACAGTTTATCATCCGCACTTTCCCTCAGCCACCTTGCAAGCCAGTTGGCCATCTTCCTATAATGTTGGAGGTGTGATCTGGGCTATTTTCTTCCTCAGGGAAGGAGTTCATACAACATATCACTTCATCTCTGGCACCTACTCTAGTAAGGCCTCAATATTTACTGATTTAATAGTGGACAGAAAGTTATACTACCAAGCCAAAGGTGGGTGATTTTCATTTGCGGCCCTCGGGCCTTGTTCTAATTGGTTTTGGTCAAACATTCTTCTAAGTGGTATAGCACTGGTCTGTCCATTTGCTGTACAGAGTAGCTCATGGTTGCTGTGATGCTAAACACTGTGACACTGATGTGTCTAATGCAATAATGTCAGATGGATCTTGGCTGAAAACAGAGAGTACCAGAGGAGTGTCTATCTGTGTTTCATTGACTATGCAAAGGCATTTGACTTTGTAGATCACAACAAACTGTGGCAGACCCTGAGAAGAATGGGAATCCCAGAACACTTGATTGTGCTTATGCGAAACCTATTCTTGGAGCAGGATCAGTCATCAGAAAGAGTATTTCTTTAAATACTGAATGGTTCAAAATTGGAAAGGTGTACACCAAGGATGTGTCCCTTCTCCATATCTTTTCAATCTATATGCAGAACAGATTATCCGGGAGGCTGGGCTCTATGAGGAGAAATGTGGCATCAGAACTGGAGGAAGACACATCAAAAATCTGTTTTATGCAGATGACATAACCTTGCTTGCTGAAACTGAGGAGGACCTGAAGCTCTTGCTGCAGAGGGTCATGGACTGCAGCCTTCAGTATGGATTGAAGCTCAATATCAAGTAAATAAAGATTCTTACCACTTTGCCAATTGGCAGCATCATGATAGATGGTGAAGAGATTGAGATTGTTGACAGCTTCAGTTTGCTTGGCTCTACAATCAACACTCTTGGTACCAGCAGCAAAGAAATTAAAAGACAAACTGCATTGGGAAAGTCTGCTGTCAGAGACCTCTCTAACTACTGAAGAGCAATGATGTCAGTCTGGAGACTAAGGTGCACCTGATACAGGCCATGGTCTTTGCAATTACTTGCTATGCATCAGAGAGTTGTACAACAACTAGGGATGATAGAAGGAGAATTGTTCCCTTTGAGCTGGGGTTCTGGAGAACAGTATTGAACATACCATGACTGCTAAGAGAACAAACAAGTTCATCCTAGAGAGAGTGAAGCCAGGCTGTTCCTTGGAGGCAAGGAGCCTGAAGCTTCGTCTGACATATCTGGACATGTTGCAAGGAGAGATCAGTCCCTGGAGAGGGACATCATGCTTGGGAGGATGGAGGGACAGTGCAGAAGAGGAAGACCCTAGATGAAATGGATTGATTCTGTGACTGGGGTAATGGGGTAGATGTGTCTGAGACAGTAAGATTCAAACCAGATAGAGCAGAGTTTAGGTCTGTTGTACACAGAGTAGCTATGAGTCGCAGACGACTCAACGGCACATAACAACAACAATTATGAACAAAAGGACATCCACCAGCAAAAAACTGAAACAGGATCCACATCTCATACCATACACAAAACCCTGTATTCAAATTAGAACAGAGACCTAGTAGTAAAACAGAAAACTATCAAAAAGGGGAACAAATTTAGAAGTCCTAGCCTATTGCTAAATTAGCTTGCCAATACAGCCAAAAATGCATGACCAGGAGAGCATAAAATCAACAAATAGAATCTTTTTAAAACAAAATACCTGTGTGCATCAAAAATCTTCAACATGGTTTTTTAAAAAAAATACTATATTAGGCAATTGGGCAGTGATGTAAAAGGAGTTACCTTGCTAACTCTGACAGTTCAGATCCACCAGAGGCTCCGAAGGAGAGAGACAGGCAATCTTCCATGTGATAGTGTTCTTGTTGTATGTCATCAAGCTGGCATCACTTCAGCTAACTGTCCAGCAGGTTTGCAGAGTCTGTAAATCACATAGAGGAGACTGCACATCTTTCTCCATCAGAGCAATGGGACTCACTGGAGGGTTTGTTACAAGTCTGTTCTGACTGGATGGCAGAGAGAGAGAGAGAGAGACAGAGAGAGACAGAGATTGATTTACAGTACAATTTACACATCATTCAAGCATTTTGACATCTACAAAACTATGCTACTATATTTTATTAAGTTCCTTTTTTGTCTTTAAGATATTACTGAGCTATTTTTTTAAAGCTGTGTCCCTAATATTTGCTATTTCTATTTGCTTTTGCTAGTTTTTAGGTGGTAAGAGTAATTATTATTCTTATTATGGTAAAAATATAAAATAACAACACTTTTGCTATCCAACAATTTTTACACACACAGTTCAACGGCACTGCATACAGGCCTCTCGGAAATTTTTCCAAATTTCACCTTTACCAGGAGGATATACTCAGGGTCCCTCAGCAAAGAGGCCCACTTAGCCTTTCCCTCTCACCCTTAGAAACCACTGGCAATTTTTCATCTCTAAACATCCATTTCATAAAAGAAGGATCATGCAACATTAGTCCTTTTGTGACTAACTTTTAGGGTTTTTAATTATTTACTTTGTTGTTGTTGAGAATCTATTCAGTACAATACACAGAAATTCAACAGCTTCCACGTGCACAACTCAGGAACATGGATTACACTCTCCACCTTGTTCCCATCCTCCTTTTCTGAATGCTTCCTGTTCCATTAACACAAACCCCCACCCACTGTCTTCAAGATGATCCAGAGGTTGGACTTTCCACGACATTCCCAGTGCCGTACATCTTTACAGGAGATGCCTCATCTCCCTCCCTCTAAGAGCATGGATCTTAGCCATGGGCTAAGTGGATCTGAGCCATGGGCCTTTCAGCTAGCACCCAATATGCTACACACTATGTCACCACGGCTCCCTACTGTCCTCTATATTTTCTATCTAATGATTTGAATTGTTGTTGTCAATGTGATCCCGTAAAGATAGACCTTACCTAAAAACAAAACAAAAACACCCAAGTCAGGTCTAACTCACAGCAGCTGTCCATCATGTTTCTGAAACTGTAAGACTCGCTGTATTTCTTCCATGGACTGATGGATGAATTTGAACTACTGACCTTTCAATTGGCATCCCAACATATTAAGCTCTATGCCACCAGAGCCCGTTAACTACATCTTGTGGTGGTGGTTGTTATGTGCTATCAAGTGGGAACCGACCCAAAGCTGACCCTTCGGCAGGTTCTCAGAGGCAGTTAATTGCACAGGAGGAAAGTACCCATCCTTCTCCCGTAGAGTAGCTGGTAAATTCAAACTGCACATCTTAGTATAACATAAGGTGCAAAGCAGATATTCTTTACTAGTTTTGCTAGACTTTTTCAGAATACTTTGGGGACTATTTTTCCTTTAAGGGTTAAAAATTTGGGGATTGATCCAACTCCATGGTTCCAGAAAGTCTAGGTTCCATGAGAATTAGAAGTTCTAGCCTGCATTTTCTCCATTTTAATGAAAATGCTGTCATGAGTTCTTTCTATGGCATTGCTAAAGGAGTAGATGCAATGTGGAAATGGCCAATTCTGACTTCTCCATCCGTAATGTCCATAGTACCATACAAATAGCTATGCAGTCGGACATGCCACTCCTCATGTTCCTGCATCTTTTCCTACCAGTCATTGGGCCTGAAAAATCATTGCAGATTGACTCAAAAACTTCATTCTTATTTGTCGGGTATATTATGGAGATAGTTTGGGGAGTGGGAAGGCAAAGAATATCACTGATATAAGTCCAGGTTTGGTCCAACAATCCCAGGCCAGATTAACAGCTAGACACAATTCCTCAATTAGTGAAAATCTCTGTATCAGTTCAGTAGCACAAAGGCAAAAAGCCTCTGGCTTCCTCTATCGTGCAGCAAACTTTATCTCAGAGCCGTTAAAAGTCAGCTGTTCCAGGTTTCTGTTCAGCAAACAAAACCTTTAACTGTGGCTACATCTCCAAGTTTCCTCTGGTTACACCTTACCATAGTGTCTTTACAGCAATGCCACAGTCTCTTCACCCTCTCTCCACCATCATCATTGCATCTCACACCACTACTTTACAGTATGGAAAGCATGCTCTTATATTGATCCCGTAGCTATGATGATTTGCAAGACTATGTGTGTGCAGTTAAAGTAGCTAGAGACCAATACAATGGCTAGAAAAGCCAATTTTCAAGGGTTCTGACACCCTAGGTGTTTACTGAGCTATTTTGCATAGTGTGGTGAATTTTAGAGAAGAATCCTACACTACAGTACCTAATGACAACAAGGGTACATTACAACAGAACAAAAGAACTGTGTATATTTTGAAGGAGTGGTCAATGCTACTATAAGACTATATGTCAGGGAATAGGGGGCTGGGCTGGTCTGCGACCCTGGAGAGACAAACCAGGATTCAGGCACGAGGAACTGGAGGCTGATCAGGACCTGTGGCTGACGAAGAGATAGGATGGTGATGTGGATGGAGGCTGACATTTACAGTTGCAGCCAGAACTACCTGTGAGTATGTTAGGTGGGAACTGGCAGAGAGTCACAGAGAAGTAACATGAGGGTGCCCGACTCCTAGAGAAATCTTCAATGAGTGGAGACTGGGCCTAATAACGCAAGGCCTCATTTTTTCCAATAATAAAATGAAAAATAATTCCTTTAAGGACAATCAGACTGAAAACATACATTCTTTTTAATAGCATATTGCAAACAGCTAAGTTATTCATTATATTCCTTAGATTCACATAACACGAAATCATGCCGTGATTATAAAAAATTACTTTTTATACCCACACATTGATGAGTACTCCCCTCGTAGTCTTTATATATGCACCGTCACAGCTTTTATATGCGCTCCTGGCATCCACGTCTATCAGCACTAGCACCATCCCTGCTTCTACTTTTATCTCTAACTACGCGTGGAAACACGCACCTGTGTAACAGCTCACCTGACACAGAAACTTTGGGGAATATTAACAAACCAGCACCTGGGTTGCTCACAGGCGAGAGGAGGAAAAGTAACACATGCCTTGTAGATGTGAACGATGGTCCAAACAGAAAATTTTTGATAAAAACTATAGAGTGTTGATTTAAACACTTGGTTCAAAATTAGATATTTGAATGAGAACTTTTATTACATGAAGTCCATGGTAAGGTGAGTCTCATTCTGGAAATAATTTGAGGATGGTGATTTCCTTATTGTTAGGTGTTGTGGAGTAGACTTTAATCCATAATGATCCTATGTGCATTAGTTGAAAGCTTGCCTGATCTTCCACTCTCCTCACTTCCCCATTGTGTTGAGAATCACTGCTGCAGCCACTATATCCAGCCATCGCACTGAAGGTCTGCTCGTTCTCTGACCTTCCACCTTTCTAAGCGTGCTGCCTCCTCCTGCTATCATACCAACATACGTGAGACAAAGTCTCACCACCCTTTCCTCCTAGGTGTAGCACCCTAGCTGGTTTGTTTGTCCTACGGACAGTCTATAGGACATTGAATGCTCTTTAATAACAACACAATGCAAAGACATTAATTCCTTTTTTGGTCTTCCTTAGTCACTGTACACCTTTCACATGCATATGAAGCAACTGAAAATACCATTACTTTGGTCAGACACACCTTAGTCTTTAAACTGACATCCTTGCTTATGGTGAAAATGGTATATCACATATAATAAAAAGGAACTCCACACACGCTGTAATCTGTTCACCCTGCACAGTGGAAATTAAAAAAGCAAATTCAGTTGAGGTATAATGAAAGGGATGGGAAGAGAAAGAGAAAGGCCAAATAGATAAAGCATACCTGCAGTACAAAAAAAAAACAAACCACAAAAAAAACAAAGAAAAAATCGCAAACACAATATCATATCTGCAGACAAGCAGTCTGCAGAATTTGTCAGTCAGCTCCTTCAACTCTGCCCTTTAGACTTCACTCAGCCCAGGTCCTGACCGCTCTGTCCTTCTGCAAGTGCTGTCCATTATGCTCTGAATCCAGGGCGACCTTTTTCAGCAGAGCTGACATCAAATCCTTCCCAGGACAAGCTCTATTTGTATCACTAACCAGCTTGCTTGCATTCTTCCTGAGGACTATTGGAAACCAAATGGGCCTGTGTGCATGCATATCTATTCCTATTTATAGTAAAATCCCATTTATTACAAGTCTAAAAGCACAGAAAACTTAAATAAACAGAATTTATAGTGCCATTCAATGGTAATTGATTTTCTTAGTGTTTCTGGGAATACTTCAGGTTCCTAAAGGAACTCTAAGTCATCAAAGCAAGATTAACCTATGTTCTATGAAGTTTCCAAGACTTTTTTTCTGACGCTAATATGATCCATTTAACAAATGCTTAAATTAGCTCCTACTACATTCAAAGTACTGTGCTCAGCATAATGAAGAAAATCTAAATATAATGCAAGATTTGGGACCTGAAAGTGATTATAATACTCCTACAAAAAGAAAAGCCAGAGCATAAATTAAACTATATATCCCAATATTTGTATGAATCTCACACTTCAACAAAGACATTTTTCTTTTCTGTTCTAATGTGTCCTGAGAAACTGGGTTATAAATTGGATTATATTTCCCATAGGAAGAACATTATAAATTATAATTAGAGGTTATATTTCTGAGCAAGGAGCTGACATTAAATAATAAAAAATAAACTATGCACATATATTCAATAATGTATTGCCAAACAAACAAAAATGGCAAGAAGCTCTGATAACCACTTCATGTAATACAAGTGTCCCTTAAATGAGATAATAATTAGGTAGAAATGATACAATGGCTTCAATGTACTCATGTGTATACATAGTAAGACTATAACATTCTAATATAAGCTCTAACGTATCATAAATTTTACCTAATGCCATAATGCTGGGTCTGATAAACACAAGCATGTCATTAACCATAGTTTTGCTTGACTTGTTGGATTTGAAAGGGTACTTTGGGGATGAGTCTGATGGCTTGAGTCTCTTAAAAATGAGCTGATGCCTTCTTTTTCTCTAGATAAATTTCCCTGCAGAGCTTCAGAGCACTCAGAATTTCTCACTGACCTTAGAGCTGACTTAAAGGACCAGAGCAGGTGTTTAATAAATGGCTGCTCCTGATGGTTATGGTAGTTTTAGTGAGCCTTTTCTCTTTTAAAAGGACTGACCTAACATTTCTCCCCTTCAATCTCTCCTTATCTGTGAATTTTCAAGTGACAGTCTCTGAACAGACAAAAAATGGGGGGAAAGTGATACAGCATAAACCTAGAGGGTACATACTGCTGTCTTAAGAGTTGACCTGGGACATCCCAACAGCAATTGTAACAGAAACGGGTTGATTTGTTTTTGTTTTCTTTCTTTCTCTTTCACAGTTTTATTGTTATTAATTATTTATATGTTGGTTGGTTGGTTGGGGGTATTTTTTTTAATATTATGTGGTTGGGTTTGTGTGTTTTTTTTATATTACTCTGATTTATTTACAAAGTGTGAATACATTGTTTTTCACAAAAGATCCTTTACATTTCCTTCAGCCCACCCACCCATCAAGTTGTGCAACCCTATGATTAACACCCTACCACCCCCGCCATGTTCACCCCTCTATTTCCACCCTCCCTCTGCCTTGGATCTATATGTTGGTTGTTGCTAAGTGCAGTCAGCCAAGTCAATGATGATTCATAGCAATCCTATGAACAACAGATTGGAACCTCCTTCTAACTTGCAACGTCATCAAGGGCTTCGCCAAGCCCGAGCTCATGGCTGCAGTCACCATGTCAGCCCTTCTGAACATGACATATGTGATAAAAACTTACTCAGGCTGACCTTCCAGTGTGTTTTTAGAGGCTGTAAATCACACAGGAGACTGTTCTTCTGTGGAGCAACAGGTGGATTTGAACTGCCTGCCATTAGGCTGGCAGAGCACTTCCTTATCTGGTAGGCCACCTGAGCCCTTCACTGACTGTAAATATATTACATTTGGCCATTCATTGTTTCATGTGCACAATGGTGATATCAATGATATTAATTTTGTTATGCCATCATCACCAATAATCACTGTCAAATTTTCTACCCCCACGAACAGAAGCTCACATTCTAAACAATGATTCTTCCATTCTCCATCTCCTACCCATGGTAACTACTAATAAATACTTTTGCCTGTCTAAACTAAATATTTCCCTTAAGTGGGGTCACAAAGTACTTGCCCTTCTGGGCTTGAATGATTTAAAGCAGCGTGTTTTCAGGAGTCAGCTCCGGTTGGGTGACATTCCATTGTGCGTATGCACCTCACCTGGTTACTCAGCTGCTATGGCCAGAGAGGTGTTTTCCCACTTTTAGCTCCAAGGAATATGGTGTACATATCTCTACATGTGTTGCTGCTGCAGGGTCTTTTGAGGATATGCCTGGAAATGGAACTGCTGAGTCATATGGTAATTCTATGTGTAACTTTTTGAGAGATTTCCAAGCTACTCTACAAAGTGGCCGAGCCATTTTTGCATTCCTATCCGCAATGAATGAATAACATTCTCAACAACAGTTCTTATTCCCCATCTCTTTTTCTCCCTTATCTTACCTAACTTTGTGGAGTGAAGTCATATGGCATCAATGGTTTTGGTATGGCAGGGTTCAGATCCGTTGTTCATAGGGTTGCTATGAATCGCAGTCGACTTGATTGAACCTAACAGCAACAATAGCAAAAGAGGGACCTCTGGTGACTTAGTGGTAAGGAGTTGCACTGCTAACCCAAAGGCAAGCAGTTCAGATCCATCAGCTGCTCCACAGAAGAAAGATGAGCAATCTCCCTCTGTGTGATTTACAGGCCCTGAAAAGCCACTGGAGGGTCAGCTATGATTGGTTCTGACTCCAAGAAACACAGTAACAACAATGGCTAGTAAGGGAGCTCTGATGGTGTGCTCTATAAGACGGTGTGCTGCTAATACAAAGGCCTCTCTGAGAGTCTGAATCCACTTGCGATTCCAAGGAAGAAAGATGGAAAACTCCCCTGTGCAATTCAGAAAGACCCATTAAGATGTGACTGATTCAAGCAATTGGCTTTTTAATCACTTGTCATGTATCTCAGAGCTGGACCAGGACTATGGATGACAGGAGAATCGATGCCTTTGAGTTGTGGTGTTGGAGAAGAGTACTGAACGTCCCATGGATGATCAAAATAACAGACATGCCCTGGATAAAGTGCAGCCAAAGAACTCCTTGGGGGCAAGGATGGCAAGGCTTCAACTCACATACTTTGAGCATGTTGCTAGGAGAGGCTATTCCTTGGAAAGAGACATCATGCTTGGAAAGATAGAGGGATCAGCAAAAAAGAGGAAAATCTTCAACAAGATGGGCTGACGAAGTGAGTGCAACAGCGAGTTCAAGTGTGTCAGAGATTATAAGGATGGCAAAGGATAGGCCACTGACTCAATGGCATTTAAGAACAAAAACAACAAAAAAAGAAAGAAAACTCTACTGGTAGATCAGTTATGTGTCCGTCCCAATTCAACAGCAATGAGTAATACTTGGGAGTGGCAATGACTAATGGTTTCTGGGTGACATAGTTAAATCACAGGTTGGAAGTTCATATCTACCCAAATGCTGTTTTCAAGAAAGACCTGGAATTATGCTTTCTAAATGTTAAAGTTATAGAAACTATTTGGGGTGCAGGAAAACAGTGAAACACATGGGATCACCCTGAGTCAGAATGAACTCAATGGCAACATATTTGGAGCCCATGGTGATGCAAACAGCTACATACTGAACTAGTAGCCGAAAAGATGGCTGTTCAAAACCACCTATAGGGCATCAGAAGACAGACCTGGTAATCTATTCCAAAAGTTACAGCCTTGAAAATCTTATATAGTTCTATGCACATGTGGGGTTGACAGGTCAGGATGGACTCATCAACTAAGAACAGTTAAGGATGTTGAGTTGTTTATCATGTCTTGTTGGCCTCTATATCCATCTCTTCTAATGTAATGTCTATTCAAATCCTCTGCCTATTTTTCCACTGAGCCAATATATTTTTTTAATGCATCAAAATATTTTTGCAGAACTGCAGACATAGAGTTTCCCTTCCTGGGAAGGACACTGAATGGATGCACAGGGCAGGTGTAAAAGGCATGACCCACTTATGGGTAGGACCACTTATTTAGAACTGAAGGAACAAGATACATGCAGACAAGCACAATCCCACAAAACATGTAGAATGTGTTCAGGGCTAAACGTGACAGCCAGAGATGATCTTCAGATAGAGGATAAAGATACAAATGATAGAAAGCAAAGTGCAGCAACTCAGAATAAAAGACTGAATGCCAGTCTAGATAGAGTTTAATGATAACTTTTTAGCAGGAAAGTAATAAAAACAGAATAATATCCCAGCATGTAGGAAAGCAGAGAGGAGAATGAAATCAAAGACATAGAGAACTATGTACGAGTTTGCCCTTGTTCTTGGAAATCTTCTTTGAATAGCAGTGCTACCAATCAGAATAATCAATACCACCTCAACACCATCCTCTCTAAACTCTCAAGCAATGGAATGTCAGACTTCATGTTCACAGTAACAGATTCCTAAAACGTTGTCCTTCTTAATTTAATTCAGTAGCACTACTCTTTCTGAACTACAATACTAGAACACCATTATATGTGGTACAATTCTACTCTGTACACACAGGCTCACTGTTAAGAGAGAGGAGCAAAGGCTGCATGGAGACAGCTATATCTGACCTTTACCAACTCCACAGTGAGGAACTGTTCCCATCAACAAAAACAACAACAAAAATTCTGATTCACATGACATCAGACATGCCCCAAATCACAAAAACACTAGTTCATGTGAGGTCAGACATGTCCCCTACGCTCCCATTCCTCTTTCTACTCATCCCAACACCAATCTTACTGCTTTCCTGGGTCCAAAATTCATTGTGATAGGTCATAGACCATACAGAACCATATTAGGAAAGTAGAAAAGTTTGTAATTCAGATGACTTTGCTCGCAGAAACTGAAAAGGATCTGAAGCATTTGCTGCAGAAGGTCAAGGACTGCAGTCTTCAATATGGACTGAAGTTCAACATCAAGAAAACAAAGATATTCACCACTGGGCTAATTGGCAGCAACATGATAGATAAAGAAGAAATCAAGATTTTTTTATTTCAAATTACTCAGTTCTGCAATCAACCCATTGAAAACAGCAGTAAGGAAATCAGAAGATGAATTGCATTGGAGAAATCTGTTGTCAGGTACCTCTTCAAAGTGCTGATGAGCAATGATATCAATCTGGAGACTAAGGTGTGCCTGATCCAGGCCATGGTCTTCCCAATTACTTGCTATGCATCAGAGAGCTGGACAATGAATAAGGATGGCAGAAGAAAAATTGATGCCTTTGAGCTCTTGTGCTGAAGAAGAGTGCTGAACATACCATGGACTGCCAAGAGAACAAACTGGTCTGTCCTGGAAAAGGTAAACCCAAGTTGTTCCCTGAAGGTAAGGATCTTGAAGTTCCATCTCACTTACTTTGGGCATGTTTCCAAGAGGGACCAGTGCTTGGAAAAGGACATTTTACTTGGAAGGGTAGAGGAACAGTGCAGGAGAGGAAGACCCTGGATGAGATGGATTGACATAGTGACCACGGTAATGAGGTAGATGTAAGAGAGACAGTGAGACTGGCTCAGAACAGGGCAGGGTTCAGAGCTGTTGTTCATAGGGTCACTATGAGTCACAAGAGACTCAAATGCACATAGCAACAGCAGCAGAATAGTCAGTCAGGGCAACTTGCAAAATGTGCTCACAAACGCCTCGGCCTTGAGCTTTGTGTTTTAGGCCAGTGTTATAAAGTTCACAGTCATACACATTATGCCCCTCACCCTGAGCTGTCCAACAAACTTGGACAAAGGCTCCTAGTTCTGGTTCCATGGGGTAACAATCCCAAGATGCATTCAGTCTCATACCAGATCTCTAGTTCTTTGCTGTGGCTGCTTGGCTGCTGCTCCCACAGACCCTGGTCTGACCAGGGCAAGAATCTCTGGCTCCAAAAGACACATTGCATTCTTTTGTTCCTTCTTTGCTGGTGGTGAGATTCTCCAATTCTGCTGCTAGATTTGCTCAATTTAATAGAGAAACTAGCTAGTTCCCATGTGAATTGTGGAGACTAGCTAATCTTCTTGTGGAAAGGCTAACATGTCCTATTCGCACATGCACATGCCAAAGTCAGCCAATAGCTAGGAACGCCACTTTGAACAATAAGCCCTTGACACTTACGTCATCATGTATGAGAATCAACTTAATTACAATGGGTTTAGTTTTTGTTTTGGTTAGGCTTCTAGGAAGAGGAACATATGTGTATGCTGTGCAGTATTTTCTATCCTCTCCTCCATAATTAATAGACTATCTTCCATTCATGCTTGTTATATTTTCTACTGAACTATTCTAATTAAATTTCCTCCATTTATCTATGTCTTAGTCAACTTCCAATCACTAATACTCTGATTTCAACTTTATTTTGGAGACACTCTTTTTTGGCAAAGAGTTTGACAGTCGGATCTTTCTTAGCCTACACTTAGCAAAAAATTACCTATTTTCCTTGTCTAAACCTCAGTAGTTATTTTGGCAGCTTTCAAAGAGAAACTGGAAGTAGCAGGATCAAGGGATATTTTCCAACCCATTCCTGGCTTCCCTGTTATACTAAGGTTCTTCTTTTAATCATTACAATAAAAACAGAGATTGAAAGACGTCCATTAGATTTGACAACTGGGAAGCAATCTGTGACTCTGAAGAGAACAGTCCCAGTTGGAGCAACAGGGTAAAGTCAAGACTGGGTGATTTAAAGAGTGAACACAAGCAGAGACAGTGAGTCAGTGCTATAAAGTTTGAAAGCTAGGAATTGCAAGGGAGGTAAAAGATGAGATGGTGACCAGAAAGAGGGTCAAGAATAGATTCTTTGTTTTCAAAGGGAGAGAACAGGGCTTGCATATGCTATGTGGGAACTTATGACAACACACATTAATAAGTGCTAAAATTTCACCATATCCCTCAGACTTTCATTTCTCTTCTGCTTGTTTTTGCCGTTTTCTCATGAAGTTTCTGTAGATAAATACAAGAGCGTGCATAATCTGATTGGCATATACAGATATCTTCTATCTTTGTGACTGGTGACAGAAATATTTAGACCAGCCAAGTTTTGTATTCTCTTTCTTTTTGTTTGTTTGTTTTGTTTTGTTGTTGTTGTGTTCCATTGAGTCCAATTTGACCAGCACAGGAGGGGAATGCCCCTCCTTCTCTAGCAAAGCATCTGGTAGATTTGAACCATGTGCCTACAGGATTGTAGCACAATTTCTTGCCACTAGGACACCAGAGCTCCCTTAAATATGTATGTTCTTACATGGAGAGAAACTATATGAGCAAGAGTAAAAGTCAAATGGGGTCTTGAGAGATTCAAGTCCACTCAGAAGCATAGAGGAAGAAAGGCCAGGTACTATCCTGCTGAAAGATTAGCCACTAGAAACCCTCTGGAACTTCATTCTGACTCATTCTGGTTTATTATCGAGTTGGAATCAACCCATAGCTGACCCTCCAGTGGGTTTTCAGAGGCTGTAAATTGCATTGAAGGAGACAGCCTACCTTTTGATGCAGAGCAGCTGGTGAATTTGAACCTTCTATCTTTAATTTCCATTCCTCTCTAGCACCACAATACAAAGCAATCTTAGTGTTGACAGCACAACTATCTATCCATGAGGCTACAGTGGAGAGCAATGAATCTGAATGTACTTAATGACTATTTCATTATTTTGTTTCCATCTGTTTTCAAGCTAAACTAGATGGAAAAAGATTGACGTTGTCAACAATTTTATATGACTTGGCTCCATAGTCAACACTCAAGGTAAAAAGCTGTCAAGAAATCAAAACACGTGTTGTGTTGCATTGGGGAAATCTGTTAAGAATCTCTTTGGTGTGCTAAAGGGCAAAAATATGAGTATAAAGATTAATGTGTGTTTGATCCAAGCCATGGTATTTTAAATTACTTCCTATGCAGGGAACACTGCATGGTTCAAAATTGGGAAAGGCGTATGCCAGGGATGCATCCTATCTCCATACCTTTTCAACCTATATGCAGAACAGATTATCCGGGAGGCTGGGCTCTATGAGGAGAAATGTGGGGTCAGGATTGGTGGACGATTTATCAACAATCTGCGTTATGCCGATGACACAACCCTGCTTGCTGAAACTGAAGAGGACCTGAAGCGCCTGCTGCAGAGTCTCAAGGACTGCAGCCTACAATATGGATTAAGGCTCAATGTCAAGAAGACAAAGATTCTCACCACTGGACCAATTGGCAGCATCAGGATGGATGGTGAAGAGATTGAGATTGAACACAGCTTTAGTTTGCTTGACTCCATAGTCAACAGTCTTGGCACCAGCAGCCAGAAAATCAAAAGGCGCATTGCCATGGGAAAGTCTGCTGTTAGGGACCTCTCCAAAGTACTGAAGAGCAATGGTGTCTCTCTGGAGACTAAGGTGCGTCTGATACAGGCTTTGGTCTTCCCAATCACCTGTTATGCATCAGAGAGTTGGACAATGACCAAGGAGGATAGAAGGAGAATTTATGCCTTTGAGCTGTGGTGCTGGAGAAGAGTATTGAGAATACCATGGACTGCTAGGTAAACAAACAGATTTGTCCTGGAAAGGGTTAAACCGGGTGGCTCCTTGGAGGCAAAGATTCTGAGGCTCCGTCTAACACACTTTGGACATGTTGTGAGGAGAAACCGGTCCTTAGAGAGGGACATCATGCTTGGGAGGGTGGAGGGACAGCGCAGGAGGGGAAGGCCCTCTATGAGGTGGCTTGATTCAGTGACCGGGATAATTGGGATGGGAGTGTAAGAGACAGTGCGATTGGCACAGGACAGAGCGGAGTTTAGGGCTGTTATACATAGGGTCGCTATGAGTCGTAGGCGACTCGATGGCACATAACAACAACAACAATGCATCTGAGAGATGGGCAATGAATAAGGAAAACCGAACAAGAGTTGATGACTTTGAACTGATGTTGGAAAAGAGCATCCCATGGACCGCCAAAAGGACAAACAAGCCTGTCTTTGAAGAAGTGCAACCAGAGTCCTCATTAAATGAAACTTGGTCTCACCTACTATGAACATGTTGTCAGGAGAGGGCAGGCCTTGAAAATGACATCCTTCTCGGCAAGGTCAGGGAAAGACACAAGGAAATGAATTGACACAGTGATTACAACAATGGCCTTGAGCTTGAGGGAGACTGTGAGGATGGTGAAGATAGGTCAAAGTTCAGATCTGTATTCCCTCAAGTCACTATGAGTTGTTGTTGTTGTTGTTGTTATGTGCCATCGAGTTGCTTGCATAGCTGACACTTAATGACAACAAACACCGCAGGCAGCAGGTTTTCATCCCTCGCTCTCACCCTCACCTGACAACCCTCTTCTCCTCATAGTCTATTGATTTCAAGCCATTGATATTTGTGAGGCATCTCTAGTCTGACAACTGCGAGCGTTTCCCCTTTCAGCTAAACTTTTGTCTCTTCAGGCTCACGCACACTTTGTTGTAGGAGGTGTGTGCAAGTGCACGCCTGAAACAACACGTCTGTCATTTCTAGGTTCGTTTTCTAAGCCTTTTTCACAGCAGAGATTATTTCATGCCATTTTGAGCATCTCTTAGCTTTCCTCTCTTGGGGGCAAATGACTACTTGGCTACTGCAGATGCTTTTATCCTCTTTGCATTTACCAAACATCTATCCTCACCAACCTCCCTGCCAAATCAAAGGCTAATTCTGTCCCTGTGTGTATTTTCTGCCCCACAGTGGCACATGCCAGGACAAAACTGTTTACTTTAGATTAGACGGATTTGGGCCTCACTTTATTTAGACTATGATCATCACAACTTTTCCCCCAACACTGAGTGTGAGAACAGAATCTAGTTTGATGCAGACCAGTCAACCAGGGATAAACCACTGTGTCTACAGGAGCAAGCTCTAAGAGTTGATGCTACTGTTGGTATTTTAAATGAACCTCGATGGTGTTTCTTAAGCACTACCTGAAATAAGATTATTAAAGACAACATACACAGCCAGGCTTAAAGAGTAGCAAATGTACTTTACAATTAGGTCCTGAGAAGAATACATAGGAAAGTTAGTTTACTTCCTTCATGCTCATACCGAGTCTGCGCGCGCGCACACACACACACACACACACACACACACACACACACACACAATGTTGTAAGATGTTATGATGATAGAAAGCACAATCTCAAACCAGGTACTATGTTAGTGATTCCTTGGTTTTAGTGCTTCTAGGTCAATTCTAAGTCTTGACAACCCCATGTGGCATAGTAGAACTACCCATTAAGTTTCCTAGCATATAATATTTATACAGAAGCAGAACACCATTGTTTCTCCAGCAGAGCTATTAGGTGTGTTAGAACCATCAATCTTTCAGTTAGCAGCCAGGCACGGAAGAACCAATGAGAGGAACATTAGGAAACAAGAATCCTTAATGATTCTGTAGACTAAAATTTTAATAAGCAGAAGTGAAGAAACAGGTATTGAGGGCTGCAAGCTTGCATGTACGGAGCAATGGAAAACAGGTTTCTGCCCGGCACTGCCATTTATTAACCCGTGACTCTGGGAAGATCACTTTATCTAATGCTGTTTCTATTTCTTCTTTTAGAAAAATAAAGATAATAGCTTCTTTTATTTGCTTTTCCTTAGGAGATTGCCAGGAGTATTTAAAAAAAAAAAGACAGAAAAGGTAAAAATCCTATGTAAACAGCCATGCTGCATCTGAATCTGTTAAAAATATTTTCTTAATCAGCATGGCATAAAAATTGAGAAAATATGAATTTTATGCCTTCAAATTTTGATGTAGGAAGAAGGATAGGGTAACTAGAGGGGATAAAGAAACTAAAGATTTTTGAATGTTAACAAAAGAAAAAACCTCTCCACATGGAATGTCTGTCTCTTAAGCACCTTTTTCTTATTCTGCTCCCTCCACTGCTTTGAAATTGCTTAAGGGCATGACCAATTCTTGAGTATCAAGGCACCCTAGCTGGGTCAAGCAGAGTGGATTTTGTATAGTAGACAAACACTACACCATCATAGCGTCCACTTTACATAAGGAACCAAATAAAGTGGGAAACAGGACTTTAATCTGTCCAAGGACACTGAACTCTTTGCATGTAAAATGCCAACAAAACATCTTTCTGGACAATCTGAGGTCCTCACTGTGAGCATCAACCTTGTTAGAACTCGCTCAAATAGCCAACTTAGCAATGCAGTATGTTTCCTATGTACCTGATGGCTTATTCACCGAAGGTCCCATCTCCGTAGGCTATGTATGTTTTATTTCTCAGAATTATTAAGTCACCATCCTGGTAACATCTGTTGGTAGGTGTCATTGAACTAGCTATGACTCACAGTGACTTTATGAACATCAGATCTGAGTCTTGCCCTATCCCACACTACCTTCATACTTTCTGTCACGTTCAAGCCCATCACTCCAGTCACTGGGTCAGTCCATCTGCTGAAGGCTCAAGTCATCTCGTTGAGGTTGTCATTTAGCATTATGTTTTCCAAAGCAAGCA
Organism: Elephantulus edwardii; assembly: GCF_000299155.1. Lineage (NCBI taxonomy): Eukaryota > Metazoa > Chordata > Mammalia > Macroscelidea > Macroscelididae > Elephantulus > Elephantulus edwardii. The sequence goes on along the minus strand of NW_006399893.1, from coordinate 1,486,453 downwards.
GTGCATATTTCCCCTCACTCCATTGGCCACCTCCTACTTATAGCCTTCTAAGGATTTCTCTGTGTGGTCAAATGGCAGGGTCCTTCTTTCCTGATCCTCTGAAAAAAATCAGAACTTACATTAAAAAAAAAAAGGTTTTCTATGTGAAGGAGTCCATGACTGAGGTTAAATCCTATTGTGGTACTGCCAGCTTGATAAAAAACGCCCATAGCCTCATCAGGCTTTTTCAAATGAAGCTGAGCTATTAAATGTCACAGAATGGAGACAGAAGAGCTGACCCAGCCAGGAGAGTAGCTGTGGGATTAGGACTAGACTTCCCTGTTATGCAAAACACAGTTGTTATATAAATGATTGTATGAAAAGTATGCTACAGTTTAATTTGCACACGTAAACAAAATTAATTCAACAACTGCCTATTGCAGTTATTCTGTGCAAGGTGCTGAAGATACAGACACGAGTAAGATGCATTCTCTACCTTTATGAAGCTTATGGCATATACTTCCTAAACAACATGCCTCCAGAAACTCTATGAACGTTGATAAATGTCGATAATTAGAGAAAGGCTTCAGGCCTTTTGTTCATAGGGTTGCTTTGAGTTGTGCACGACTGGAAGGTAATCAACAACAACAACATACTTAATAAGAAAGACAGTCATATGTGAAAAATGGTTTGGCTTTGGGAAGGGTGAAAGCTGTATATGTTGTATCTCCTCGGCAAGATAGGAGAGCCAAGGTTGGTATTTTATACTTGCTTTTATCCACTCTGTGTCAGGAACACAGTAGGTGTTCAATAACTATGCTTTGAATTTATTCAAACCGCTTATAAACAAATGCATCTTCCACTTTACATTGCTCTGTCTTGCTGTGTGAAAACTGCTCAGCAACCCAAAAAAAAAACCCCTCCAAACCTAAAAGATGTGCTGCACCAGGAATATATTATGTCCACAAGCATTATGTTTTAATTCCACTAACTCTACAATCCAAATGAAATATCTAATATTCATGCACACAATATTAGACAACACATCCTTCGAGTCTGTCTCCACAAGGAAATCCCTCCTATGAAGTTGAAAATTTTTCCTTCTTTCTAACAGAAGCCATGTTCTTAATATTCTTCTTTTAATAAGCCACTGAATTCAGCTATAAGCTACCTGTGTAATATACCCACCTCCCACCCCTCCAAGCTCGATGAAAAAGACTCAAAATTATTAAAATGTTTCACACCATCATGTACAGCTGAAAAGAGGTGGCACTTACAAAGGAAACACAGGACGTTTTTTTAGATGCTGGGCACAATGAAAGGCATGTCACATTCTGCTTTTTTAATTGAAGTATACCACAGGCCAGAGGGTCGGTTACTGTCAGAAATTCAACTTCAGAAAGGCCCTTCAGATCACTGAGAAGAATGCTACACGCCAGAAAATGAATCAAACCTACCAAAAAATTACTACAATTTGATCAGAAATACCACTTTGGCGGGCAACACATCATTTATGGCTGCAGTAATCATAATAAGGATATATCAGAGGAGGCCTGAAAGATATGCAGCAAATGTAAGTTAGAAGCCCTGGTTAACTTCAATCTTTTTTACGGGCTATTTTTTTCTCCCTTCTTATCCTCCCTACTGAGACACAGATCCTAGGCCATGCCCATTTCATATGCATCAGGCTACACACAAACACTATCAAAGAAATGAAAACAAAAACGCAAAAGACAAAAGAAATTTTGCCTATTTAGTCAAAAAAGATGACGGGCAGGGAGATTTCATAATGTGTATGCCTAGCTGTAGAGTGGAGGCAAGTCAGGTACCCTCCAGCCTCACAATCAAAAGGAATGTGCGATTCATTTTTTAACATAAAAAATAGCACATGGACTTTAAAAACAAACAAACAAACAAACAAAAAAACAACACCAAGACCAGATGAGATCTCTGGCACTCTTGTCTTACAGGTTTTGAAAGAAAATGTGTTGCTGAGATAAGTCATGGAAGTTTTTGCTGCTGCTGTTTAAAAGGTTATACATCCTAGAAAATGAGGGTTACATGAACAGTCTCACAAATGGAAAACTGGATGGGCTAGCCTTAGAAGGAAATGTAGCCCTCAATAAGAAGGGAACCCCGCAACGAGCCAAACACAGGACCTTGGATTACATTACTATTTACAGAAGCCCTATAGGACACAGGAGACTGTTTCATTGGGTTTCTAAGTTCTTAACTATTAAGGAGGAAACTGCCTTCTCTTTCTCCAGTGGTTCAAATCTCCAACCACTGAGTTTTCAGTCAATGCTGAAACTTAGAGCTACTATAAGGACTGATTAATTTTCATGCAGAAGAGTGTTTTTGTTGTTGTTATGAGCAGTGACTCACAGTGACCCCAGGAACAATGGCTCTGAACCTTGCCCTACCCTGAGCCAACCTCACCATCTCTGACACATCCAGGGTCTTCCTCTCCTGCACTGTCCCTCTACCCTTCCCAGCATAGTGTCCTTCTCCAAGCCCTGGTCCCTCCTGGAAACATGCCCAGAGATGGAGCAGAGGAGAACTGGTAATAATGTGGTCTCTATTCAACCGCTGATGAGTTGATTCTGACTGATGGTAACCCTCCACAGGGTTTCTGAGGCTGCAAATTTTTACTGAAGGAGTCTGTCCATTTTTCTCCCTCAGAGTGGCTGCTGAATTTGAACTACTGAATTTTCAATTGGCAGCACACCACATAACACATTATTCCACCACAGTTCCTTTTAGGATGAGCCATAGATATATCCAATATGGTAGCTTCTAGCCACATATTACTAATAGCACCTAAAATATGGTTAGTCTAAGTTAACATGTGTTTGTAAGTATAAAATACATACCAAATACTGGAGACAGCACCAAAAAAAAAGATGTAATTTTGCCCTTAATGACTTTTCTGTATGAATTACAAGCTAAAATTATATTCTTTTATATAGCTGAAGCTGAGGAGGACCTGAAGTGCTTGCTGCAGAGGGTCAATGACTGCAGCCTTCAATATGGATTGAGGGCCAATATCAAGAAGAAAAAGATCCTCACCAATGGACCAACTGGCAGCATCAAGATGGATGGTGAAGAGATTGAGATTGTTCAAAGCTTTAGTTTGCTTGGCTCCACAGTCAACACTGTTGGCACCAGCAGCCAGGAAATTAAAGGACATATTGCGATGGGAAAGTCTGCTGTTAGGGACCTCTCCAAAAGTGCTGAAAAGCAATGGTGTCTCACTGGAGACTAAGGTGTTCTGATACAGGCCATGGTCTTTGCAATTAGTTATGCATCAGAGAGTTGGATAATGACTAGGGAGGACAGAAGGAGAATGGATGCCTTTGAGTTGTGGTGTTGGAGAAGAGTATTGAATGTACTATGGACTGCTAAGAAAACAAACAGGTTCATCCTGGAAAGGGTTAAGCCAGCTGCTCCTTGGAGGCAGGGACTCTGAGGCTTTGTCTGACATTCTTTGGACATGTTGCAAGGAGGGACCAGTCCTTGGAGAAAGACACCAGGCTTGGGAGGGTGGAGGGACAGCACAGGAGGGGAAGACCCTCTATGAGGTATATTGATTCAGTGACTGGGGTAATCGGGATGGATGTGTCAGAGACGGTGAGATTGGCACAGGACAGAGTGGCTTAGGGCTGTTGTACATAGGATCACTTTATGTGACTTGATGGCACTTAACAACAACAACATATTGTTTGTTGTTGTTATGTGCTATTGAGGCACATGTGACTGATAGCAACGCTATGCACAATAGCTCTGAGTCTTGCCCTATTCTGAACCAACCTCACTGTCTCCAACACACTTACCCCTATTGCCCCAGTCACAATATCAATCCATCTTATCCAGGGTCTCCTTTTCTCATGTTGTCTTTCTGCTCTTCCAAGTATGATGTCCTTCTCCAGGGACTGACCCCTCCTGGAAACATGTACAATAAATATATGTGAGATAGAGCTTCAAGATGCTTGCCTCCAGAGAGGAACTTGATTTCACACTCTTCAAGGCAGATCTGTTTGTTCTCTTGGTGGTCTGTGGTATGTTCAATACTCCTCCAGCACCACAACTCAAAAGCATCAATTCTTTTTCTGTGATCCTTAGTCACTGTCCAGCTCTCTAATACTTAGCAAGTAATTGCAAAACCCATACTCTAGATCAGGTGTACCTTGGTCTCTAGAGTAACGTCTTTCCTCTTCAGCACTCTGGAGAGGTCCCTGACAGCAGACTTTCCTAATGCAATTCATCTCTTGACTTCCTGTCTGCTAACTTACGTAAAATATTAGACAGAGCTCTGGTAGGTTCTACAGGGGTCTTAAAGGAGCTGGGCCAGGAACCCAAAGGAAAAGGTTTGAATCCAATCAGCTCCATGGTAAGAAGTTGGTCTGTCTCCTCCTATGACATTTATATCCTATGAAATTGTAGAGTCCTCTAATAGTTCCAATTCAACGTCAATGAGTGAGTCAAGATAGTGGAATAAATTAAAAGTTTCTTTTTTTTCCTTTAATTTTTTTACTCTATTAGTTTAATTACAAAATTTTAATACAAATTGTGTGAATGTACCATAATTTATCAATCCATTTATTTGTCATTGTACATTTGGGCTGTTTCTATGTTCTTGCAATGATGAATAATGCTGCTATGAACACTGGTGTACAAATCTCATTTTGAGCATTATTTTTCATATTCTCAGGGTATATTTCAAGTAGTGGATTAGCTGGGTCATACAGAATTTCTATGTTCAGCTTTTTGAGGAAGTATCAAACTGTATTCCAGAATAGTTGCTCCATTTTACAAGCCCACCAACAATGTAATAGAATTCCTTTCTTGCCACATCCTCTCCAATATCTATTACTTGCTGTCCAGTTAAATGTTGCCACTCTTACTGGAGTGAGATGGTACATCATTGTGGTTTTGATTTGCATCTCTCTTATTGCCAGTGATTTGGAGCATTTCTTCATGTGTCTGTTTGCCATTTGAGTATCTTCCTCTGTGAAAATTCTTTCCATGTCTTTTGCCCATTTTGTAATTGGGTTATCAGTCTCTTTCTTGTGGAGACCCAGGAGTATTCTGTAAACTTTTGTTATAAGACTCTTGTCTAAGATGGTTTTACCAAATGTTTGTCCCCAGTCTATAGGTTTTCTTTTCACACTGTTAGAAAAAGGTTTTTATCTGCACAGAGATTTAATCTTTAGAAGGTCCCATGAATCAATTTTATCTTCTTTGGATTGTGTAACTCTGATTGTATTTGGCAGTCTCTTTATACCTTTGACTGTTGTTGTTGTTATGTGTCATCAAGTTGCTTGTGACTCATAGTGACCCTATGTTCAATAGCCCTAAACTCTGTTCTGTCCTGTGCCAATCTCATTGTCTCCGACACACTCATCCCCATTGCCCCAGTCACCAAATCAATCCATCTTCTAGAGGGCCTTCCCCTCCTGCGCCTGTTCTCCTCCTTCCCAAGCATGATGTCCTTCTCCAAGGACCAGACTCTCCTTACAACATGACCAAAGTATGTCAGACGAAGCCTCAGAATCCTTGCCTCCAAGGAGCAGCCTGGTTTAACCCTCTCAAAGATGAATCTGTTAGTTTTTTAGCAGTCCATGGTACCCTATGTATGTATACCTTGGACTAGCAATTCTTATTTTTAATGCAGCTACTAGAAAACTGAAGATTGCCTATGTGGATTGCTTTGGCATTTCTATTGTTTAGCACTGCATTTATACCTGAATGCGTGGGTGCAGATCGTGAACTGAGACCAGTCCACTTACAGCTCTGCATTTGTAAATTCTAGCACTATAGCGAATATCATAAGCTTGTTCTAAGGGTTTCCAAAATTAACTTCTATAGGCTAGCATCTAACCATTGCAACAGCATTTACTCCAATGCTGGGTTGCTTCTTATGTGTCACAGTAAAATTGTGCTTTTAAAAACACATTTGAATCATGTTTTAACAGCTGACTTTTCAGAAGGCAATCATGAGGACTTATTTCTGAAATGCCTCTGGGTGAACTCATACCTCCAATCTTTCAGTCAGCACCTAAGCACTTTAACCACTGCACTACCCAGCGCCTCAAGAAGAGTATCTGGCACTTTCAATCTCATCCTTTATACCCAGCACACATATCCTCTTGACATAAGGCTGCTCCTCCTCCTTTTAAAAACCCCCATTGATGGGGAACTCATCTTTCACTGAGACAGCCTATCGTTATTAAGGTTATTTGAATGGGGAAAAGTTCTTTCCTAGAAGAGGTAAAAACCTCTGTTCATAACTTAGAATCTTCTAAGCTTCTTCACATATGATTCTGCCAGGGGCTAAGAAAGAAATTGGGCATATTCCAGCACAATATTTCCACAAAAATTAAGAGACATTTAGTATCAGAAATACAGGTGTTATACATTCCCTTGAAAGTGAATGTCAAGAGATCACATATTAGCCCAGCAAAACACGTTTAAGACACCCCTCTTCACAAAAGTGATTTCTAACACAAGCTTAACTGAAGGGCAGTAAAGCTGGCCCCTTTACATTACTACCTGGATGTGCATGGACCAAAGAGGGCACACAAGGTCACCCACCTCACTGGATCACTCAGCCAATCACCTCCCAGACATATATACCTGAAGGCTGATTCCCCCATCACCTTTCTCTATATGCTAATTTCAAAGAAAAATATTTTACATATTTGGAAGAATTGTTCATCTTACTTACTAGCACTTAACAAAAAGGAATCCAGGGTGGATTTCCTAAGTCCAAAGTTTCTGAATCTTCCATGGGTTCATCAGAAACCCAACATTTCTCTATGTGAGTGTCACAAATGCATTATAATTCTAAGATATTATAATCATCAAGCAGAAGACCCATGTCAAATCAAAATGCAACCTTTTCCTATCTTTTCTAATGACATGCCTACCCCCAGGTAGAAGTGATCCAGCAGTACTGTCCCTGTCAATCATTTCTGCGGTCTGTTGGGGCTCTGGCAGGAGATGAGTGGTGTGCTCCTGCATTCTGGACAAATTCCAGTGAAGATTAAGACTGAACTTGCTGACTGAAACTTCAGGTCCTAGGGCTACTCGGGTGCACCAGAAGCAAAATGAGCTTTGCAGCCCAAGAGACTAGGATGCAAATATGCAGGCTCTGTGATGGTTGCCTTAGCCACAGTCAAAGACCTGCAGCTTCCACAGCCCAGTATAAGGAAAAAGTAGAGCTAAATAATTGTAGCCATTTTGCAACACTATTGTGAAAATGAAATATACTGATTTGGCTGGATGTAGCCCAGAATAGAGCATGTCCTAGTTAATAATTGGTAGTCTTTCTAATTGACTGGTTAGTGCCAAACATTACCTTATTATTGTTGTGGGGCACCAATGACTTGACTCATAGTGATCCTATGAAGAACAGGTCAGAACACTGTCTATCCTGCACCACCATCATCATGTTCTCCAACTTGCTTAAGGAAGTTGGTACAGGCACTGTAATAGCTCAGTATTACAGTCACTGTGTCAATCTGTCTTGTTGAAAGTCTTCCTTTCTTTTGCTGATGCTCTACCAGCATGGCATTTTATTCACAGATTCTCAAATTGTTTTTGAGACTCAGACCCCATTCTCCACTATATTATTCTCTAAGGTTTTCCAGAATTCCAAGCAGAGTATGATCTGCTTTCTCATTCAAATTCCATAAAGCAGGGACACTAAAGGCAAATAATAATAAGAAAATCAGTTCAATTAAACAATGAAATGAGAAGTAACACCTGAGTTGTCCAGGCCGATTAAAAACTGATACAATCAGAGAAAAGTCCTTGAAAGTATAAATTATACTATGTTTTGCAACTAGGTAGGATTGGAATAAAGGGGAAAGGAAGGAGGCAGCACTGTTGACAGAGCTAAACAGACATGTAGAGAATAATAGAAAGTGGAACAGGAAGTTCATAACTGGCTTGAGTTAAGTTTGTTTAAGACCTACAACGCTACTCATTTCTACTCCAGAAAGAAGAAACATAATTAAAGTTACATAATTTTTTCAGCACAAGATCTATTTGCATTTAAAATAAAATATAAAATAAAACAAAAGAAAATAAAATGAAGTAAAAATAAAATAAATTTTAAAAAATAAGGGGAGCTCTGGTGGCCTAGTGGCAGGAAGCTGCACTGCAATCCCAGAGACGCATGGTTCGAATCCACCAGATGCTTTGCCGGGAAAGGAGGGACAACCTCCTCCTGTACCAGTCAGATCTGATTTGACGGTACACAGACACACAAAATAATAATAAAATAAAATAAATTTAAAAAATAAACATTTTCTTCAAAGGGTCCAAAAAGTCCTCGGCATTCCTTGCTTCTCCACAACTGATTGATGAGTAGCTGTTTCAGGTTATAGCGTGGGTCGTGGGAAAGCACCATTAGCAACACTTCAAAATGAGTGAAAGGTAAGATGAAGTAAATTAATTCTTAAGACTTGAAATGGAATTGGGGAAAAAAATTATTTTTTCCACCAAAATTAAAAAGCTTTCTTGAGTTTTTCCCACATGACTATATTTTAATTAAGTGGTTAAGAGAGATACAGAGTAAAAATGATTGATAATAGAACAGATGACCGGCATTAGAAATTTGTCTTTGCCCCTTAGCAAGAATGTGACTTAGCACTTATTTTGTGTCACTCATTCATTGCCATTGAGTCAGAACTGAGTCAAATCCACTGAGTTTTCAAGGCTATAAATTGCAAAGAAGATTTCCCGTCTTTCTCCCTCAAGGCTACTGATGGATTTAAATCACCAAAGAGCTACAGCCTTTGGATCAGCCTCACAATTCTCTACTGACTATGCAACCAGAGCTCCTCATGTTTTCTAGGGAAATAGACAGTAGAATGGCTTTATATTAATTGAGAATATAACTGAAAGGGTCCTAGGTACTTTTGGATCCTTTGGTAAAATACATATTAACTTAAAAATATTTTTACATCTTCACTGCAATCTGAAACATCAGTTATTATGGCTGTTCGTTTCTCATTAAATCTCATGGATTTACATAAATCATGAAAACTCACTTATGATTACAGATGTGAATTGTAGGCATACAATGGTCCATTTTCAGGTGATGACACTTTGTAACATTTAATAATAACAATTTGTAAAATAAAATTTCCCTTTGCAGTGAAAAAAATATTATTAGCTGACACAAATATTATATATAAGAAATTAAAATATATCCAGGGATATCAAAGTAAATTAGCATAGTCTTCTGTAAAAGGAACAGATGTAACATGAGGGTGGCCAAGGGTGGACTTCAATCCACTTCAAAAAGAGGAACTATTCTCCTCAATAACACCCATAGTAGGAAACAGATAACTGGTAGGTCAGACACGCTGCCCCTCCCCTATATTCCTGCATCTATTTCCACCAATCATTGGGTTCATTGCTGACTCTTAGACTTGACTTACAGTTGTGGTACTGGGAGCAAGGTTTATTAGGTAAACAGGTCAGGTAGAATGGAGGAGGCAAAGAATATCTGACAATGCAAGTCCAAGTTTAGCCCAGCAGTCCTAAAATAGATCAACAAGGCAAAATTTCTCAGTTAAAGAAAGTACTGGTTTCAGTTCAGCAACACAAATTCAAGAAGCTTCTGGTTTCTTCAATCATCCATCAGGATTTGACTCAGAGCAGTTATAAATCAACTTCTCCCTCAATCATCCTGCAAGCAAAATTGTGACCAGTACAAATGAAGCCTCAGGTACCACCACCATCGTTGCCGAAGTCTCACACTACAGTGTAGAAAGCAATCTCTCTCTCTCTCTCTCTTATGTTAGTCTCGCAGCTGTTGATGGTTTGTAAGACAATGTGTTCAGAGTTAAGGTAGTTGGAGCCCAGCAGGGCCTAACGTAATGGCTAGAAAAAATAATTTTTTAAATTAATACCACATCTAGTCCCTAAATTCCTAGTCCATAACATACTTGAACCAAGAACTTTGAAGCTCTGTCTTACATATTCTGGGCATGTTGTCAGGAAGAGCCAATTCTTGGTGAAGGACATCATACTTGGAAAGGTAGGGGATCAATGAAGGAGACAAAGACCCTAGATGAGATGGACTGACAAGTGACTGTAGCAATGGGGTCATGTGTGTCAGAGATTGTAAATTTGGCTCAGGGTAGGTCAAGGTTGAGAGCTGTTGTTCATGGAGTCACTACTAGTCTAAATCAACTTGATGGCACATAATAACAGTCCATAAAGATAATGTTCTACATTCTACTTTGGAAAATAGCAACTGGGGTCTTAACAGCCTGTGAATGGTCATCTAAGGTACAAATATTGGTCTTTTTCTAACCAGAGCTGAAAAGCACGAAGAAAATCAAAGATATAGGAAAACAATTAGTCCATAAAACTAAAGGACCTCAAGAACTTCAACCTCCATGACCCTGAAAAAGAAGAATTAGATGGTTCCCACTTACCAATGTGACAGCTCTTAAGGGAAACACAATAGAGGTTTCTAGAGAGTGGAAGATAAATGTGGAACAAAGCCCAAAATGGTCATGCTAACTAACCACAAACACAAGTAAAATCCTCAAGGCTATGACCTTTAGCCACCTCCTGATTCTGGAATTGAACTCATTTCTGTGGAAAAAAATTCTTCCAAAAAGGAGAATGCTAAATCCAGAGACGTACTCCATCCTTGGAGCTATTATCCATAAAAAGCTAAAATGGCAGCAATTGTCCAGGGAAAAAAGTTCAGGAAAAGGACAGAAGGATGAATGAAAACAAGAATCACAGGGAGGAAATGAGTCAAGCGCTGTTTAAAAATATAAGAATTGTAATCAATGCCATAAAGCTAAATGTTTATGAATAGTTTAATGGAATATTACTATGCTCTATAAATCTTCACTTAAATGATAATAAAAAGGTAAAAAGAATTACAATAAAAAATTAAACAGATTTGGAGACCAATTACCTCATAATGCAAAAGTTGCATTTATTCTTGTTTTAAAAATAATGTGTTCTATTAATTCAGGCAGACTTCTATTTCATTCTCTTGCTGACAGTGATCTTGCATGCATTTATATAATGACCAACAATATCAAGGAAAAATAAGATAGACATCAACTTGAAAAATATAATCAGGATCACTAAATGGTACATGAGTTAACATGTGTTGCTGTGTGTGGTTTTTATCATAATAAATAAATAAACAAGCAAACAAAACTTATCAACTGGGAGGGCTCAGGCACCAATCAACCACAACAGGCCAAGTGGCTGTCCTGGAGGGGTCTCAATGGCCCCTTCCTGTGCCATATGGGTGACCCTCTTGGTGGCTGCACAGCAAGGTGACCTGAGGGCATGAGGAAGTAGCTGGAGGACTAAGGTAATACTCAGCCCTTCAGAAGTCTCAGAATAGCACCTATTCACCTACTAGCACAAAAGTGTTTCAATTATTCTTTACTATCACGAAGGGCTGTACTGGTGCATGTTGCCCAAATTGCCCTAAATATGTCTAACGTAAGCATAAAAGGCAGAAATCAATAGAGGAGCACACAGAGGCAAACTCTGCAAGGAGAGATTACTGCAGGCCTTGGTCTTATTGTAATTAAAGTACTTTTATTTATGTGTACTACATAGAATATTTTTCATCATGATCACCTGAAATAGCCCCAAATTAAAATATGTGTCACTACAAAGCTACAGTCTGAGACCGAGGCACTGGTGCCTAACTGCCACAAAGTTTAGAGCTTTTCTCGGCGTCATGATTCTTCCATAAGTAATGAGATGTTTGCTAACATAAGACCAGGGCAGGAATCAGCATCCAGCCCTTGTGTGTGCATGCGGAACACAGCAGCCAGCTTCTCCTCTACCAAGGCACTGAGGAATCCTCTGTGCAGCCATTACTGAGATTTCTGGTTTTAGAGACTGCATTGCTTAATTGCAATAGGCTTACAATGAAAATATGGCTAGAAAGGCAATATTAAAAAGAAATATCACTCCTTGATGCAAAACACCTAAGTTTAAAATTGACCATCTTATTACATTCCATCCAGAAAGTGTTGCCACACAGGTCCCAGAATCGAGATCAATGTCTAAACTTTTCCATTATAAGGACCATTTCTTTCACTTTTGAAAAAAAAATAGAAGACGGTGCTATCACAGCAAAGGGATACACGTTGGCATAGCCTGTAGGGAATTGTACTGTTAACCCAAAGACTATACCTCTCCAGAAGTTCAAATCCACCGGAGACCCCAAGAAGAGGATGGGCAATCACCTACCATGCAATCTACAACCTTTAAAATCTGCTGGAAGGTTAGCTGTGAGTCATGAGCTCACTCTACAGCAATGACCAGGGGATTCTTTGGTTTGGTTTGAGTTAGGAGCTATTTTGTTGTTTCTTTTTTTTTTTTTTAATTGCAAAAGGACATCTTGCTCAGAAGCAAAACTTAATTTAGAGATACTTTAAATGGATAATCTGGTGGCAAGTAGTGCTTTTGTGATTAATCTATTAACAAAAAGGCCAACAGTTACAATCCACCAGCCCCTCCACAGCACAAAAACTAGGCAGTCTGCTCCAGTTAAGATTTACAGCCTCGGAAGATGAAGGGTCACCATGAGTTGGAATTGACTTAAGGGCAGTGGAGTTTGGTTTCTATTGGTTTTAAAGGCACTATAGCTTACTATAAAACAAATCAGTTGCTGTTAATTGATTCCAACTCATGTCAACCCAACATGTGTCAAAATAGAACTGTGCTCCAAGGGGCTTTCAGTGTTACGATCGATCCTTCAGAAGTATATCACCAGGGCTTTCTTCCCCCCAGATGATTAGGTGATCTAACTAACTGCCAGTCTTTCAGTTAGCAATCAAAAGTGTAACCATTTAAAACAGCATATTCACACTCTTAAAATATAGCAGGACAGCAGGTCTTATATGGGACAGTTTAACACATTGTTCAACTTACAAACTAAGTTTGGATGTAAGCCCCATTCCTTGTAAAAGTCCATTTGTAATGAAACCCTATTCAATAGCATCTCTGCGGTTAGTCTCGGAATTTTCAAAGGACACAAACTCATTTTATTTCACTATTATCTTTAAAAAGAACAACCTACATTAGGGATATGACATAACCTTGTTTTTGCTCAAAGTGACCAGGACTTGAAACTCTCGTCACAGAGATCAAAGAATAATACAGCCTTCCGTATGGATTGCAGCTCAACATCAAGAAAACAAAAATTCTCACCTGTGGACTGATAGGCAACATCATAATAGATGGACAAAAGATTAAAACTGCTAATGACTTTATCTTACTTGGATCCACAATAAACACCCTTCCTACCAGAAGTTAGGCAATAAAGAGTTGTACTGCAAAGGAAAAGTCTGCAGTCAGGGACCTCTCCAAATTATTAAGGGGCAATGATATCAGTTTGAGGACTAAGGTGTGCCTGATTCATGCCATGGTCTTTTCAATCACTTGCTATGCATATGAAGCTGGACAGTGTATAAGGATGAAGTCTTTGAACTGGTGTTTGAGAAGAGCACTAACTATCCCATGGACTGTCAAAAGAACAAACAATGTCTTGGAAAATGTGCAACCAGAGTTCTCATTGTAGGCAAAGATGATGAAGCTTCATCTCACACATTTTAGACATGTTGCTAGGAAAGATTATTCCTTGGAGAAGGATATCCTGCTTGAAAAGGTGGAGGGATTATGAAAGAGAAGATCTTCAGCCTGATGGATTGACACAGGAGCAATCACAAAGATTGTAAGAGTGGCACAGGATATTACAGGGTTCAGATTTATTGTTCAAAGTGTCACTATGAGTCATATTCAACTCAAAGGCACCTAAAAATAATTATGCCTGTTTCTCCTTCAAATAAATTACCTAATATTACATAATGCTCATAGTAAATTATAGAAGGATTATCACTAAAAAGAACTTAGCATCTTGTGTAACTGTATTTTGTGTACCTGGCCACCTCCAGGCATCTTAACTTAAAAGGAAAGCACATCTAGGAATTCAATGACTGTGAGGCATATTTCCTCCTCAGTCAAGATGACAGGAAAGGAGACAAGGTACAGCACTTGATCCTTTGGGCTTGATTTTATCAATAGCCACTGGTAGGTATTCTAAATAACCAGCTGCAAAAATCCTAGTGTAAACATCAACAGCATAATCTCAATTAATAAAAAAAAATTTAAAGGATGATTTAAATCTCTATCATCTTGGAGCAAAGGTATCAATGTGTTTACATCTCCAAAACCGATCCCATTCAAACTTGCAATAAAAAAAAGTTCAGAATTAAAAATGGTGTTAAAAAAATCCCTACACTTTCACAGGTTTAATGTGTTAATTATCACTTGCATATTAATCCTGTTAACAGTGCTAGCTTAAGGACCTGTGTTACTTTGGGGAGGCTGTCTGGTTCTACAAGCAAATGCAGCTGCTTTGGTAATAGGTGTATACTAGGAGAACACGTCTTTTAAAAATATTAAAACACTTGTGCACAACTCATGTTCAAAAATGAAAAAATATGTCTGTATAGTCTGTGACACTGTAATAATCAGTTGTATTCAATGATACTCTTTCCCCTTGCACTGATCATCCCTGAACCTCTGTTGTTTGGTGGATCTAAAATGCATTAATAAGAGGAAAGGGCTGAGAGATAAGTGGTCCAGGCAAGCCCTCCCTTACAGCTGGTGGGTGTAGATGGTCTACTGTGAATTTCTCCCCTCCCCCCAAAGTACTGCAGTTGTTACTACTTAGAATCTTCTAACATGTTTATCTTAGTCATCTACTTAAAGCATCACTGCTTTTGTCATTTTGGCAGTTAACTCAATAGGACCAATCACCTACTCTTTATCATTCTATTTAAACTTTTGAAATTGCTATTACTTCAGTGTCAAATCTTTGGAAAGGTATGAAAAACAGTAAAATTGCAGTTTTAACTAGAGTTGAGGTTTTTATTTCCTGTGAAATGATTATATGACTCCAATTTAAATTCCTGAAGTATGATTAATTTACATGCCTTGGAATTATTCATCTGTGCACACAACCTGCCCCTCTTTTTGGTTGTTTAGCTCTCATCTATTTAAAATTTTAACTTTTATTTTTATTCTGTTATTGAGAACAAAAGTTTTTATTTACAGATATTAAGAAAATAAGTATTGCTAAGAAACAGCATATACAAGGAGACCAAGTCCTTAACAGCCTTTCTGGTTTAGCAGTCCTGGCTTTTTCTTTAATTTCTTACATATTTTCTTTTAGAAGACACAGTAGAAACCGAAAGTTACTATCTGTTGCCTATTCCTGTCAACCCTCAACCAGTGGAGTCTATGTTTATATGATCAGTAATTATTTTCTACCTAATAGCGCTCCAATTTCTTAGCCCTTTGGCTCTTTAACAAGCAACAACTTTAATTAAAAACAATAGGGGGGATTTAAAACCAGTAAAGATCTTTTCCAACTATTGATTTACACATTAAGGTAGCATTGCATTATGAACTCACAATAGACCATCTACACCCACCAGCAGTAAGTGAGGGCTTTCCTGGACCACTCATCTCTCAGCCCTTATCCCTTCTTAATTCTGGATTTTCCCTGAACCATAAGTGGTCTGTAGATCCAGGGTTGCTGGAACTCTCTGAACGATTGTGCAAAAGCATCCCACGTTTCTTAAATCAGTAAGTTCATAAACCCTTTGGAAGTAAGTGTGAATATTGTGATGGGGTCAGGAGAATGATCTACTTCACTAATCTACTCCAATAATTCTACTTCACTTAAAATCTGCAAAGTTTCCCATCCTCTGACTGCTGGCAGGAAGGAAGCAAGAACACATGGCTAGGAAAAAGACAGTCCTGGGGCATCTATCTAGCAAAATGGTTCATCTACCACAGAAAACAGAGATGGATGCACTAAGTTTTAAAAGAAGGCTCTTGCTATTAACGGCACCAAGGTTTTAAAACAGCAATACATCAAAAGGAAAGTCTGGAGACATGCACTTTATACAGCATTTAACCCACAAAGGTAGGAGACTTCCACTCACCGGTGAACACGCTTCTTGATTTGGTTAGTAACATCCTAAGTGCCTTTCAGCAAGCCTTAACCAATTGCAGTAGTAGCCAGAGGAGCACAAAGAAGCGTCTCTTCCCTGGAGACCACTGCCTCCCGATTACCAAACAAACCCAGCCTGCCCAGATGCTGCCTGGGAGATGAATGTATCACTCTGACATCCAAAGATTGCCTGTCAGAAGGAAACTCCAGACGCGCACTTGAGAGCAAGAAGCGAGCGCGCGCGCACACACGCGCGCGCGCACACACACACACCCCTACCTCCCCACTGGCCGGCACGCATTTCACCTGCTTGGGCGGGTCACCACTCCTATGATTATCACAGACCCCACAGGTGCACTGGTGACACACATGAGGCAGGCTTCGCTCACCAGCCTGTAACTTATAGGGACACAGATATGCTTAAAGGTGGGCCAGCCAGGCTATCCGCAGAACACCAGCCAATGAACCGAAGCGGACCAAAGCAGCCGGAGCTCCCACTGACCACGACCCACAGCCTACCCGAACTCAACTTCCACTGTAAACTGGGACGAAAGAGCTCCTCTTCGGGACGTTTGGCACAACCATGCGGGGGGAAAGTGGCTAAGTGGGCTTCCCCTTTCTTGGATTTCAAAATCTTGCACTCAGCGGGCGCGGGCGCGCTAAACACATCCTCGCCCCACATCCAGGCATCAAGTTTTCCATTCCAACTTTAGGATTTAAATACGAGGACGCCAAAGAGCAGGGATTCATTTGTGCCTTTAAATAACCTTATCCTGTGTGCTGGAGGAAAGGAGACAGCTGCAAATCAGTGATGTTGACAAAATCCGCGTGTCCTACACCTTGCCCCTCACTCAATTCCCTATTTCCAGTTCGCTCCTGATAAAAAGCGAGGTGTCACGCCGGCCAGCAAGGCTCCCCCTCTCCCAGCCGGTCCCTCGCCCTCCACGGGGACGATAGGAGGGTAAACTGTTGCTGCAGCCTCGGACACTCCACTGATAAATCAGAAGAAACTGCAAAACTTCTCTGCCGGCTCGGTCATCCTCCAGGGGCGACGAGCGCCCACTCGCAGGTGGCACCGTCCGCATGGGCAACGGGAACCCTCCTCAATCTGTTTGTAAAGCTCCGGGAACTCCCTGCCCTCCGAGCCGGGCGCGGTGTGAGGGACCCCGGCTCCCTCCATGAGTGCTGCCTCGGCAAGCTGGAAGAGGAGGGGACAGATCCACCGCTCGCTCCCACTGCTCGGGGTCAGTGCCCAAGTCGCTGCCTTGGGTGCCCCCGCGGGCGCCCGGTCTCCCTACGCTGCGCTCCTGCAGCCAAGGCTTCCGCGAGCCCTGGTCCCAAACCCCAGACCCCAAGCTCCAAGCTCCTCGGCAGCGAGAGACCAGATGCCCCGCTTCAAGTTGCCGCGTCTGACCGGGGGCAGCGGAGGCGAGGTGCACCGAGGACAGGGCTCGGTCCGTGTCTCCGCGCCCCCGCCGGGCCCGCCGCCCGCCCCTGCCGGTCTCCCGGGTCGGACCACCCCGGCTCCCCGCGATGCAGCCCCGCTCACCCGCCTCGCCCGAGCCGCCGCCGCTGAGAACCGCCGAGCCTCGAGCTTCCCCAGCGCAAGAAAGATGGTGCTGTGCGCGGGGAGACCACCCATTCCAGCGTCTGGCAACCCGGCGGCGACTCTGGCTCCTCAGCACTGGAGGAGGAGGAGGCAAAAGAGGAGGAGGAGGAGGAGGAAGGAACGGCGCAGTCGGACGCCATCTGCTGTACACCTCTGCGCAGCCATTGGCTGCCGAGTGCGTCCCCGGAGCCGCGGGGCGCCGGCCGCGGGGAGCCCAGCGCGCCCGGCCTCCCCGCAGCTGCTCCCCGCCCCCGCCCCTTCTCCCGCCCCTCCTCGTCTACCCACACCCCACCCCTCTTGGCCCGACCCTTTGCTTACTGGTCTCCCTGGCCCGCTGCCAGGGGGCGCTGGGTGAAGGGGGGGGCGCGGATCCCCTGTGCCCCGCGGGTGTTTCCCGCAACTTTGGAGCTCTGGGGTGCAGAGGCGGCCACGGTTAAGGGGACTTCCCAGTTGGGTTCCGCCCCAGGGATCCGAGTTGCTGTGCGCCGCGGAAAGGGGTTAGCACTTTGCGCCTCCGATGTCCACAAAGTGATGGAAGACAATGAGGAGGAAGATGGAGATACCCCACTCCTCAACCCCCGAACATACACACCCCCCACAACACCCACACTTGGCCACTCACAAGGCCATCAGAAGCACAATTGGGCCTCCCTGTGGCTCTCTGCAGTCCGCGGGCGCAGAAGGGGGCTTCCCTGTTGTAAAGGAAAAGACAAGATCCTAGATAAT
The DNA here is from genome assembly GCF_000299155.1 of Elephantulus edwardii. Taxonomy (NCBI): domain Eukaryota; kingdom Metazoa; phylum Chordata; class Mammalia; order Macroscelidea; family Macroscelididae; genus Elephantulus; species Elephantulus edwardii. The sequence goes on along the minus strand of NW_006399893.1, from coordinate 1,468,103 downwards.
ATAGGAAAGAGGGAATGAAAGACCCTGAGTCTGCACCTGCTGGGACATCTCCTTCCCAGGGTCTAAGAGGCTGTCAGCTCAAGCGGACTAGAGCCTGGAAATATCCCTCTTGTTTAAAAGATTTGTTGTCATCCTAGGAAAGAGAGGTGACATACTGCAGGGGACATGGGGAGGCAGAGCCAGGCTGCCTAGGTGAGACAGGAGTAGCTTGGAGCACGTGGGACACAAGGTGCAAAGTCACCACTCTCCAAGTCCTTTGCTTCCTTCCTCTCTGACACTTGTTTCAATTCCTCCTGGGTTTTGACACCTTTGATCTATGCAATTTCTAGGCTTGTTCAGAAAGATGAAGAAGTTGCTTCAGAGAGAGAGAGAGAAAAGGGGGGAAGCATGAGGACTATCTATTGCCAATTACAGGATATTTTGACTGTCATATCTCTTTAAATGTGCGAGCCTTGTGACAGCAGGGATCGTATCTTTTTCTATTTTATTCAATGCCTGGCACACCATGAGTGTCTTAAAACAATCCAAATAATAATGATAGAATTAAAGCTTGGTGTCATAGCACAAATTAGATTAAAGAGATAAACAGAACATCTAGGATCTGTCAGAGGGGACAAGCAAACAAGAGTTTAAGTGTCATTGAATAAGGGAAAGTGAAAATGTGAGGAAATGTTCTTGGGTTCTGAAGTCAGGAATGGGAACCCACCTTATTGTGTATTTTAATCACCAGTTGTTATTTCCCTAGAGAGCACTGTGGGCTATATACCTTTCTTTCTGACGACACTGTCTTTAAAAAAAAAGTAGCTCTCATTCAGATCTCTGAATATTCCCACAAGTCTAAGACCGGTGTTTATTATTCTCAGGAGGTAAAATACCAACCCTGAGCTAGGGGAAGGAGAAATGGGTCCATTATGTTTTATTGTGATCTCAATACATACCGATCAATAGCGGATGAACCTCATTTAAGTAACTTCAGGAACAACCACCAAAGAGAAGCAATTCTGTTTTCCTGAGCAGTTGTATCCAATGCTTCCTAGGCTTCCGCCTTCCCAGAATCAACACTGCTTTTTCAGACTGGATCCCAAGAGCATGTCTGTGAACCTTAGGAGGATTTGTGTTACAATCCGGCCACCACCAAAGCCCCCTGAACCTGTCATTTATTAACATCTTAGCAGCTATGTCTCCTTCCTTCCATTTCAGAAGAATTTATGATGTATGCTTTTTCTCCAGGAGGGGAATTTGTTGTCTACATATATTCTACTTCAGTCTGTGAGTCCATTCTTATTAACTCCTTATTTTACCTCTGCAATCTTAAAGCCTTCATTAGAGAGGAATGTTCTGATTCTTCTGACAGCTTTCCTTTTTCCCTGCACTGTTTTTATGGGTTCCTTCTTATTTTTTGAAACTAGAACATGAGAGATAAAAGCTATCTGCAATTATGTGCTATACATTGGGCTCCCTGAAATATGAAATGAGTAATACGTAAGGAGCCCATCTAAAGTATTTAGAAAAAGACAAAGAGCCATGAATACTAAACATTTCTTAATTTTGCTAGCTTACTGATTTCTTCACTTTTCATTGCTGCAGTGTGGCAATAGCAAATGTTTCCATTTGGTAGCACAGTATATAAGATGCCAGAATTTTCATCTGATATCGTCCAATTGTGGACAATCATGATAGAAGAAAACACAGATGCAAGACTCATTTTAACTTTCTCTTCCCATTTTTAGCTCAAACTCCTAATTTATGCTTTAAATGCCCATTTTGATAAGTCTGAGTTTCTCCCCCAAATAACTTTGTTGTTGTTGTTGTTTTATGCCTTGAGTCAGACGTGACCCATAGCTGATGCTCCAGTGGGTTTTCAGTGACAGTAACTCACATGGGAGGAGATCACTAGTCGTTCTCTCTTGTAGCTGGCTGGTGAACTCCAGCTGCATGTCTTTGGGATTGCAGTACAACTTCTCACCAGTAGGCCACCAAAGCACCTTTAAACAGCTCTCAAAATCTAGGTTGGGTTCTGACTGTCATGTGCTTGCTGTTGAGTAGAAACCAATTTATAACGGACCCTCTAGAGGGTTTTCAGAGGCAGTAAATTGTAAGGGAGGAGATTGCACATCTTTCTTTTGCCAAATTGCAGGCCTTTGGGACTACATTGCCGCTTCTTATCACTTGGCCACCAGAGCTAGACAAGTGAAAAGCATAGCCTATCCAGGGAAAGAGAGATTGGATGATGAAAAGTGAAAGTAAAAGGCAAGATTTTTCCAAAGGGAGTGACTAAAGAAAGGATATGGAAGAAAGAAGAAGCTTTGAAAAAATAGATGACATTACTGATGTAATGAAATAATTGAAGACTAAATCAATGGTCCAAGTATAGACAATAAGCTGGGAAGTATACCTTCACCATCACCTCTTTCAAGCTCACAAGCAGGCCCCAAGCCTACTTTCCAGGGAATGTAAAACAAAACAAAACAAAACAATAGCACAAAGGAAGGGTGGGGGGAAATGTCTCCAGAGACCACATCCCTGGAGGGAACTGAGGAGAAGGTGGGGAGGAAAGCATCCTATGTTCTCCCAGTACTGTTTGAGTTCAGATTGTCATTCCTTTTGTGGAATATGTTTCCCATTGCTCGTTAAAAAGACAGTCATCACTTCTGGAGAGGCTAGCTAATACGATTAATGGAACGGTGTGACATTAATGAAATAAACAAGCATGGTGTTAAACGAATCAGAGAGAGAGAATATATATTGAGAAATAACCTCCTTGCCTTGGAGTAGAAATTAACTCAAAGTTGGCCCTCCTTCAGAATTCTGGAGGTTGTAAATGGGATTGGAGGTTACCCATGTTCTCTTGTGGATTTACCAGAGGTGCTGCCTCTGGGTTAACAGCTCCCTCCTGATAGGACTAGGCTACCAGAGCTACCAAACATAGAAGGGGCTCTATTTAAAAATGAATAGCTGGATTCAAGGAGAGCGATGAGGAGGGGGTGCTGTTAATCATAGAGGCACACAATTTGATGGGTGGAGGGGAGATGGAGGAAATGGGAAAGATCCCTGTGAAAAGCAATGTATGCAAACTTTGTAAGGAAAAAAAAAAGAATAGCTGGTAATTTGAACTGCCACATTTTGGTTAGCAGCTGGTTGGTTTTTTTTTATGGAAAAGTAAAAGAAAAGATTCTTTCATTGTTTTACAAAC
>NW_006399893.1:1446650-1458920 GCF_000299155.1 Elephantulus edwardii | reverse complement strand
CTTCCGGGTCCCTCTAGCGGCGTTCCCCGGTCTGGCGGCGGCGTTCCCGGTCTGGCGGCGGCGTTCCCCGGTCTGGCGGCGTCACCCTCGCGCTGCGTCGCCCTCGCGCTGTGTCGCCCTCGCCCACTATGATGTTTATGATCCCCGTGAAATCTTAGGTGGGCTCTTGCTTACCACTTCTTCATGCTTCGACGGTGGCCGCCGATCCCTCTCAGCTCCCCTGACTGCACCTAGAACCCGCAGGAGCGTCGGGCTCCGGGGTGGAGCTCTCTCCGACAGTGGCCAAGGCGACAAGGCACGGGGACAGCCGCCTGCAGCGTCCGCCGGTCGCCGGACTCACGGTGTGCTCGTCGCGCCAGCGAACAACACCGCGAACAGCAGCTGGTTGTTTAACCACGATTCTACCAGGGCTCGTTAAAAAACGAGGGAATTCTCCTTTTACAACAGTTGCACCATGCCGTATTTGTCCTTTTGTGGCTGAGATATTTCATTCAGCATAATGTCCTCCAGAGTCAGCCATTTTTAATGCAGTATAGTACTCCATTGTGTGAATTAATATACCACAGCTTTTCCATCCATAGATTTGTTGATGGACACTTACGTTGTTTCCAACTCTTTGCTATTGTAAACAAAGCTGTGATAAACATGGGTGTGCATATATCTGCTTGGGTGGTGGTTACGGTTTCTTTAGGGTATATTCCCACTAGGGAATTTCTGAGTCAAATGGTATTTCTATTTGCAACTTTTTGAGAAAGCACCATACTGCCTTCCACAGTGGTTGCACCATTTTACACTTCCACTAACAGTCAATAAGGGTTCCAGTTTCTCCACAACCTTGCCAGCATTTGTTGTTTGCTGTTCTGTTAAATTTTGCTATTCCTACTGTGGTGAGATGATATCTCAGTTGTTTTGATTTGTATTTATCTTAGAGCTAGGGATTTTGAACATTTATGCTGAGTGAAATATCTCAGTTACAAAAGGACAAATACTGCATAATACCACTGTTGCAAAGCAAGACTGACATCAGGGTTGGGAGGAGACTGAGAAAGATAGGATAAATTATGTATACAGCATTGAAACAGATGAGGGAGAGAACTGTTTAAAAACAGTATATGATTAGGTATTATTGTTATGACAGGAGTCCAGAATGAAGGCTACATAGTGGAGTGGCCTTGGAGGGAGGGATTGTATAACAATGAAATAATTTTTCTTTTACTTTTCAAAGAGAGGAGGAAACTGCGGGGAGGGGTGGGCATGGAGAAAAGTGCAGAAATGAATGAATGGAAATCCAAAGTCTCTGTAAACTTTCAGAGAGAAAGAGAAGGAAGGAAGGAAGGAAGGAAGGAAGGAAGGAAGGAAGGAAGGAAGGAAGGAAGGAAGGAAGGAAGGAAGGAAGGAAGAGAGGAGAGAACTCTAGGAGTGTGGTCCATAGGGAGTGGTGCTGCTGATCCAAATGCTGCTTGATGCAAATGCTGCTGATCCAAGTGAAGCCTCTCTGGTGGCTCAAATCCACCAGAGGCTTTATAAGAGAAAGATGGACATCCTCCTTCCATGGAATTTACTGCCTAGAAAAACCTGCTAGAGGGTCAGCTACATGTGATTCAACTCAAAGATAATGAGTTTTGAGTATTTTTAAAAGTAGTAAGAAAAGCAAAAAGGAGACTGTATCTTGGGTTTACCAACGAAGGAAATCCTTGCCCAGGCCTACAATAGCTCCTTACGGAAATATTGAATTAAGTCAAATATTCAGTCACTTTAAGGGGCAAACTAAGTGTGAGGAGCAGGAAGAAAGAAGCACTATGATTGTCTCATTTACACAATTCATCTCAGCCAATCTCAGATTGGATGAGATTCTGTGGCAAATCCAAACAGTTCTTCTGCCAAAAAAGAGCATTTAATCCTAGCATATAAATGTACGTTTTGAGCTAGGTCCAGTAATTTGAATTTGATGTGTCAACATCTTAAAATGAAATATAAAGATAATGTCTTGAAAAGTAGAGCAGTAGAACTCCACTGGCTGCTGGCCCAGCTCAGAGCCTCTGAGGAGCCAGCTCTTTCCCAGCAGACGTTCGGAATCATACACTTAGCCCTGAACCATCAACTTCCCTCATTCATTTGGCAACTTATTTGTGTGTACCTTGCATTGTCCTAGATCTTTGCTCCTCAGTACTATTGTGGAGTGAGCCCTTATCTTCATGTAGTTTGCTGTCTAATGCGATAGACAGACTACAAGATAATGCAGAAATAATTATTAGCGTATTAAAAAAAGAGTTCTAAAAGAAAACAGTGGCCTGGTAGAGGAAAAATTCCAGATCAAGCCAAGTTGACTCTCAGAGAAAATGATGTTTAGACTGAGACTCCAAAGGTAATAAAAGGTAATATTTATTGAGATTTTCTAGATGTTAACTATTGGGCTAAGTACTTTGCATGTATCATTTACTCCTCATAATTACCCTATAAGGTAAGCATGATAAACATCTACATTTGACGAATGAGGCATAAAGTTTAAGCAATTTATTCAGTCACAGAGCCCCTGACTGGATGGTGTAAACAATGTGGTTGGCTGGTAACTGAAAGTACAGAGGTTTGGATCCACCCAGAGGCACTTTGGAAGACAGGCCTAGTCAGTGACATCTTAGAGGGGGGAACCCCAGTAATTGAAGAGCCTGGTCTATGTTAACACATACGAGGGGGTCCTGAATCAAAGTTGACTCCATTTATTTATTTTTAAAGTCACACAGCTAAACAGAAAAAAAAAATCTCCCTCCTTAAAAGAAAAGGAATTGATGAGTCTGATACCGAAATGTAGACTTCAACACTATGATGTATTTTGCATTCCATGTGAGTAATCTTCATTCAGCCAGGAGGAAGGAGTTGTTGTTGTTGTTGTTGTTGTTGTTGTTGTTATCTTGCAGGTACTTGTCAGCTCCTGGATGTTTGTAACGGAAAGAATGATGTCGTCTAATTTAGATTATTAAAAATCACTTTGGTGCTGTGCAGTCAGAAACAGACAAAGTAGCAAGAAGGAGGCAATAGATAATACAGAAAGAGATAATGGAAGGGAGGATACCATGTACAATTGAGGACTATTTTGGAGTGTCTTATTTATCTATTATATTCAATTTCTGCTTTCCCCCATCCCTTTAGGTTCCACATTTATTTATTCACATCAAGATCCAAACTTCTGAATTCCTTATCTCAGCTACTCCATTGGATCTGTCTTCCTGGCATACACTTGTTCAGTCCTTCCAGTATTTCCCAACTCATATGGATGCTGTGCAAAACAGCATGAAATCTTGCCCAGTCCCAGGCCACCTTCGCCATCTCCACTGAAGCCCATCAGTGTAGTGACTGTGCCCATTCATCTGTCTCATTAAAGGTCTTCCTCTCCTTCGATGACCCTCCACTTTCCCAAGCATGACATCTTTTTATATTAGATGTTTTTTCTCGTGTTTTATTGTATCTAAGTCTACTTCATATATAGCTCCAGCGGGTGATCCCAAAGGGCACAACTTTCTGGTTATCGGAATCTACCAGTGGATTTGTGGGGGAAAGATGATCTCTCTTGCCACACCAGCCTTAGAAAAACCAACAGAGGGTCAGCTATGAGTCATTTCCAATTGGACAGCGATGAATTTTGGAGAGTTTTTCATGTAGAGAGGGAACAGTGATGAGTCACTCACTTGATGAATAGCTTCTGAGTCTTGTTCTAGAGAATGGCCTCCTTTCCCTCCCCCATATCCTGCATTCTCTGAGTTCTTTGGTTACTTATTCTCCTGTAATATTTACTAAGGAAGATCTGAGGGGTATAATGATCCTTCTTCTCCTCTCCTCTCTAACACACCCAGCCACAGCACAGCCAGGGGAGGCAGTCATTCCAGACCCACTAAAGGGGAACATGGCAGGCAACTTGCAAACATGTGAGAAACAACTCCACTAATTTGGAAATAATAAAACCCCTGGAGGGTCAAGCTTGGATCACATTCATAATGACTTGGTTTTTAAAGACCAGGTGTTATGTAGATTGGAGCTTGTTATTATACAAAGATTTGGCAACCCTAATCCTCTTCTACTGGGCACCAAGCCACATAATACTCACAGGCCTGACTTCAGCGAGATGGGCAGGAAAGCCTATATTGCTAGGCTTTCCAAGGACACTGTCTATCTGCTGGACAGTAGGTCCCATTGCAGTTAGGAAGAATAGAAAACGTTTGAAAATGACAGCATTATCAATAGCTTCTAGGCTGCAGTGTTAGTAAGTAAATCAAGTAAGAGGACTAGGGATGGGCAAAGAAGTGGGCGGAGACTTTTAATATACACTTCCCATTTGTAACTTGAAGATTGTACTTCTTCCCCCCCTTTCCTTAATCATTTAAGCTATAAATATTTAGATATCTATGGAAAAAATTCCCAATACATTTGTAGTTTTTAAAAAGCTTATGTGAAAACCTTTGAAATAAAAGTTCTCCAGTATATTCTTCTTAGATCTGCATTATTCTATTTTCCTCTCCTCATTAATTCTCCCCCTTTCTTGGTATTATGTCTTACCTTCCTGAAACTCTCTGTCATTATCATTTTGACCCGCAGGAACCTATTATCCTCTTCATCTTGTTGCTTTATATGAATCCTTCCCTGACATAGTCTCAACCAAATTGTATTTCCCTTGTCATTATAACACTATTTCTCTTACTTTTCTTTATGGAATTTGTTGTTGTTGTTGTTGTTATGTGCCGTCAAGTCGCCTGCAACCTATAGTGACCCTATGTACAGCAGCTCTGAACCCTGCCCTGTCCTGAGCCAGTCTCACTAATTCTGACACATCAACCCTCATAGCTCTAGATACTATATCAATCCACTTTATCCAGGGGTCTTCCTCTCCTATGCTGTCCGTCCACGAGCATAATGTCCTTCTCCAAGGACTGTTCTCTCTTAGCCACATGCCCAAAGTATGTGAGACAGAGTTTCAAAATCGTAGCTTCCAAGGAGAAACTTGTTTCACCTTCTCCAAGACAGACCTATTTGTTTTCTTGGCAGTCCATGGTATGGTCAAAATTCTTCTCCAGCACCGCAATTCAAAGGCATCAATTCTTTCTCTGTCATCCTTAGTCATTGTCCAGCTTTCTGATGCATAGTAAGTGATAGTGAAGACCATGGCCTGGATTAGGTGCACCTTAGTCTCTAGATTGACATCGTTGTACTTCAGCTCTCTGGAGAAGTCCCTGACAGCAGATTTTTTCCCAATGTAATTCGTATTTTGATTCCTTCACTGGTTGTGCTAAGAATGTTGCCAAGCAAACTGATTGTTAACAATGTCAATCTCTTCTCTATCCATCATGGTGCTACCAGTTGACCCAGTGGTGAGGATCTTTGTCTTTTTTATGTTGAGCTTCAAACCATATTGAAGACTACAGTCCTTGACCTTCTGCAGCAAGCGATTCAGGTCTTCTTCAGTTTCAGCAAGCAAGGTTGTGTCACCCACATAACATAGTCTGTTGATGAATCTATCTCTAATCCTGATGCCACATTCCTCCTCATAAAGCCCTGTTTCCCAAATGAGCTGTTGTGCATATAAAATTGAAAAGGTATGGAGACAGAATGCATCCCTGACACACTTCTTTCTTGATTTTGAACCATGCTTTGCTTCCCTGCTCTCTTCTGAGGACTGCTTCCTGGTCCAAGTATGGTTTTCACAGTAAGCACCATCAAGTATTTTGGGATTCCCATTCTTCTCTTAGCCACAGTTTGTTGTGATCCACACAGTCAAATGCCTTTGCATAGTCAATAAAACACAGATAGACATTCTTCCGGTATTCTGTGTTCTACCAAGATCCATCTGATATTGGTATAGTGTTTCTAGTGCCACAATTTCTTCTAAACCCAGCTTGTATTTCTGGTAGTTCTCTGTCAATGTATGGTTTCAGTTGTTTTTGGATAATCTTTAGCAGGATTTTGCTAGTGTGTGATATTAGTGATATTGTTCCATAATTTCTACACTCTAACGGGTCACCTTTTTTTGGAATGGGAGTTAATATGGATCTCTTCCAGTCAGTTGGCCAGGTAGCTGTCTTCAAGATTCTTGGTACAACCTGATGAGCACATCCAGGACAGTATCTGTTTGTTGAAATATGTCAACTGGTATTCCATCAATTCCTGGGGCTTTATTTTTTGCCAAGTCCTTCAGAGCAGCCTGAACTTCCTCCTTCATCACCATTGCTTCTTGATCATATTGTTGTTTTCTTGAAATTCTTCTATGTCAGCCTTTTTTTTTTTTTTTTTTGTACAGTGAGTCTGTATATTCCTTCCATATTCTTTTAATGATTACAGAATCATTCAGTATTCTGCCCATTGCATCCTTAAGCATTACAACTCATGGCTTGACTTTGTTCTTTAGTTGCTTTAGCTTAAGAAATATGGAGCAAGATTGGCGCTTTTGATTTTCTGACTCTAGCTCCTTGCACATTTCATTATAATTCTTTGCCTCGTCTTCCGGAGCTGTCCTTTAAAATCTTCTATTCAGCTCCTTAACGTCTTGATTTGTTCCTTTTGCTTTGGCTTCTCAGAGCTCTCATTCAATATTCAGAGTCTTTTCTGACTTCCATTTTGGTCTTTTCTTCTTCTTTCTTCTTTGTAATGACCTTTTACATTCTTCATGAACGATATTCTTGATATCATCCCACAGCTCATCTGGTCCTTTTTCATTAGTGTTCAAAGCCTTAACCTGTTCCTGAGTTGGTTTTTAAATTCAGGGGGATACACTCTAGATCAAATTTTTATTCCTATGGATAGGATTTAATCTTCTTTAGCATTAATTTGAACTTGCATATGAGTAGTTGAATGTCTGTTCCACAATTTTACAGTACGAAATTTTACTAAATAGTGTTTCCAAAGATTATTATCGATCATTTCATCAAGACTATGAACCCTAGGAAGAGAGAGGCCTTATCTATTTGTACTTCCCCTGTACTTACAACAGCACCTGGCACATGGTGTGTTTTCAGTAATTGCTCAGTGAATAAGTGGACGAATGAATCAATGAATGAATGGGATCAGTTACCCACTAACTGATGTCTGTGATTCTTCCTAGCTGGATCACTAGCTAGCCTGCCACGTATTCCCTACCATGTTCCTCATCACTCCCCAGTAGACATCCTTGCTTTCAGTCTCTGCTCTTCTGCACACTCACATCTTTACCTACTGTGTAAAGAATGTAAACAAGAGCAAGGCTTCAATTTCATTGTCTAAAGGATTTCTGGTGGTGAAAAAGGTTAAGCATTTAGCTGTTAATTGAAAACTTGGAAGTTTGAATCACTCAAAGGTTCTGCATGAGGAAGCCCTGACAACCTGCTCTGTAAAGACTGCAATCAAGTAAAACCTAGAGTTACATGGGGTGAATTGGAATCTTTGATTGGTGGTGTCCAACAAAAGAGGCTTCCTTTACAATGTTAACAGAAACCCTTAACACCTTAGGATTCTGACAACCAGCACCTTCATTACCTTATGTTTGTGAACAGTTTCTCTTTGCAGGCACCAGGCAAGACTGTTCACTTTCATTGAACAACACTGGCCAAGAATCTGCTTTATAAGTAAGCAGAGAGTGTAACAGGGAGAGAGTTCTGAAGGGGATTATAATTTGAGGGCCAACCCAATATCAGACCCATGGTCGTCAGTTCAGAACATGGTGAACTTGCACCATGATGTCCTTGGAAGCATTCTGTGGACACAGTAGAAGCTCAAAGTGGAACACCTAGTCTGAGGTGGGATGCCCAGAGAAATATCCCCAGGCTGAATCTATATACAGCTGTCCAAATTCAGAGGCATGGAAAAAATGTCTTCAAAATGTTGTGACCTGCAGGCTTGGAACTGTTTATTTGTCATTGTAGAATGTTTGCAGTGTGCTGTGCTCTAGCATGACTTAATTCTAAGAAATCATGACACAGCCTCTCAGCTCCCAGCTAGCACTCTGGGGAATATACTTCTGCCATTGCAAGACCTGGAACTGCTGCAATATTGTCCCTTCTGCTCAAGCAATGAGTACTCCAGCACTGAGGACACTGTTCTTACAGCTCTTCTTTCCTTGACCTCCTACATTCAAAGAATCCTGGCTTTCTCCTGTTACTCAACTCATGGGTATCAGAGTGTATCAGGGGTTCTACACTGAGATCCTCTTTTCTCTTTATCTACTTCTTAAATGAGCCTGTCCAGTCCCATGATTTCCATTCTCTTACTATAATGCCCAAGTTCATTTCTCTAGCTATAATGGTCAGATTAGGCAGAGTTGTGCCACAGAAACAAATTAACCTCCAAACCTCGGTGATTAAACACAAGCTCTGACTCTACATCTAATTGCTTTGTCACATCTTTTTGATGTCTGAGATTTACTTCAAACTGAACATTGATTTGCTTCCCCTCGCACACCTACTTCTCTTCCAGTCTTTCTTATCTTAGTGCATATATAACATCAGCCATGAATTGTTTAGCCCTGAACTCTGGGTTATTAATTTGGATTCCTTCTTTCTCTTACTTCAGCCACGCAAAAGTTACCAGTTCAGTTTGATTCACCTCTTAAACAAGTCTGATATAAGCCAACAAGAACTTTCCTAGTAGCTGACAGTGGTAGCTTTCTGACTAACATCCATCCTTCCACTCATTTCTAAGTGCAACATGATCTCCACAAGAGTGATCTTATAAAGGGGACACTGAGGAAAATAATCTCCCTGCCTAAAACTTGCCATGGATTTATCAATATACTTATAATAAATCTCAAATTTCCTATTCAATCTGACCCTACCATACTCCAAGACTGTATCTCCTTCTATTCTTTTCTGATGTCTTTTAAGCCACAGTGGTCCATGCTGATCTCATACAAGGGTCTTTGTACTGACTGTGAGCTATGCCTGGGATGTCCGTTCACCTTCACACCAGTACACGGTTCAGTGATATTAACAAGGAGCTGAGGATGGTGGTGGTGGTACTGACTGCACTGTCAGAGGGGGTGGCACAAAAATGATCTTCTATAACATTTTTATTCAAGTTTCCACAGAAACGTATACTTTTTCATAAAAATATCTCTACAGTACTAATCCAGGCCATGGTCTTCATGATTACTTGCTATGCATCAGAGAGCTGGACAATGACTAAGGATGACACAAGAATCGACATTGTGGTGCTAGAGGTGTCTTAAACATATCATGAACTGCCAAGAAAACAAATAAGTCTGTCTTGCAGAGGGTGAAACCAAGTTTCTCCTTCAAGGCTAGGATTTTGAAGCTCAGTCTCACGTATTTTGGGCACATGACCGGGAGGGACCAGTTCTTAGAGAAGGACATCGTGCTCAGAAAGGTGGGGGGACAGTGCAGGAGAGGAAGATTCCAGATGAGATGGACTGATACAGCAACTAGGGCAATGGAGGTAGGTGTGTCGGAGTCAGTGAGACTGGCTCAGAATAGGACAAGCCTCAGAGCTGTTGTATATAGGATCCCTATAGGTCACAAGCAATACAATGACACATAACAACAACAACAAAGGTAGTTAGTTGTGACAATAAAATTATTTTTATAAGTACAGGTTACATGCATAGCTATAACTAAAGGTTAAAACTCCAAGTTAATTTACTTTTAGATCTTGGCCGAAAGCAAAGAGTACCAGAGGAATGTCTACCAGTGTTTCGTTGACTATGCCAGGCTTTTGACTGCATTTGGCTAACCTTGAGAAGAATGAGGATCCCAGAATACCTGATTGTGCTCATGTGAAACCTATAAGTGGATCAGAAGGAAGTTGTCAGAACAGAGCAAGGAAACACTGCACGGCTCAAAATTGGGAAGGGTGTGTGTCAGGGATGTGCCCTGTCTCCACACCTTTTCAATCTCTATGCAGAACAGATCATTCGAGAGGCTGGACTTTATAAGGAGGAATATGACATCAGAATTGGAGGAAGACTCATCAACAACCTGCATTTTGCAGATGACACAACCTTACTTGCTGAAGCTGAGGAGGACCTGAAGGATCTGTTGTAGAAGGTCAAGAACTGTAGTTTGCAATATGGTTTAATGCTCAGCATCAACAAAACAATGCTTCTCACCACTGGGCCACTTGGCAGTATTGTAATAGATGGAGAGGAGATTGAGTTTGTTGTTAACAATTTCAGCTTGCTTGGTTCCACAATCAACACTCTTGGCACCAGCAATTAGGATATCAAAGGATGAATCGCATTAGGAAAATCCACTCTCAAGGACCTCTCCAATGTGCTGAAGAGCAATGATAAGTCTAGAGACTAAAGGATACCTGATCCAGGACATGATCTTTCTAATTACTTGCTATGCATCAGAAAGCTGGAACATGACCAAGGATGACTAAAGAAGAATTGATTCCTTTGGGTTGTGGTGCTGGAGAAGACTATTGGACATACTATGGACTGCCAAGAGAATAAAAAGATCTGTCCTGGATAGGGTGAAACTAAGTTGGTCTTCGGAGACAAGGGTTTTGAGACTCCTTCTCAGATACTTTGGGCATATCCCTACGAGGGATCAGTCTTGAGAAAAGAATATTATGCTTGGTAGGATCAAGGGACAGCGCAGGAGAGGAAGACCCCAAATGAGATGGATTGACACAATAACTGGGATAATAAGGGTAGGTGTGTCAGAAACAATTAGATTGACTCAGGGTAGAGTAGGGTTCAAAGATATGGTGCATAGGGTCACTCTTAGTTGTGGTCGACCTGACAGCACATAGCCACAACAACAACAATGCACACCTGTCAGAGCTGTCATTATCCAAATACAAGGACTTTTTGACACATGGTTTTGTCTGCATGCACTGCAAGCACAGGCTGTTGTTTGTGATACTGTCAGTGTTTTTTTGAGTTACTGATTTCGCAAAAATTTCTAGGGTTTTTCACTCACTCAAACTCTCATTGTTTTAGGGTTAGAACCAATGAGAGAGGGAAGACAGAAGTTCACGCCTGATAGGACATGAGCCATCAGAACCAGGAAGCAGATACTGGCAGGCATGAAATTAGTGATGTAAGAGGGCAGTGGACCAGAATAAGAACCATCTATTAAACTTTGAACTCTCCATAATGACATCTCGGTGGCCCAGACTCCAGCCTGAAAGCATGCCCAGCTGTATCATCAAATTGGAGCTCCCCATAGCTGAATCTCCAGCCAGTTTTCAAATAATCTCGTGTAACAGGTAATCACACGAGAGGAGAGTGCTCATTTTTCTCCCCCGAAAGGAACTGGTGGATTTAAAACCATGTGCTTTCAGACTGTCACTGCAGCTCCTTACCACTAGGCCAACAGAGCTCCCTGCCCAGATGCACTGTTGTTGTTGGGTGCTTTTGTGTGGAGTACAATTCATAGCAAGTCTATGAATAACAACAGACTTGAACACTGTGCTATCCTGTGCCATCCTCTTCATCTCTGACAGACTCGAACCCATTGCTGCAGTCACTATGTCAATGCATCTAATCAGGAGTCTTTCTCTCCTTTGCTAACCTATCCATCTTTCCAAGCATAACATCCCTTTCCAAGGAATATCCTCGCCAAGGAATGTCCAGAGCAGAGGAGACAAAGCTTTATCATTTTTGCCTCCAAGAAGCATTTTGGCTACAACTGTACCCCCGCAGCATGCTGCCTCCTCGATTACTTTCTTTCCGGGGAGGAAGGTCTGTTCCATCCTTTGGGACATTCCTTTCTTAATAAATTTATTTTACTTCTTACTTTCGCTTCTACTCCCTCTCCTTTCCTCTTGGTCTAGTGAGCCAGCAAGCATTCAACTTATGCTCTCAGTCTCAGCCAACACCTGGATTGTTCTGAGCAAGACCAGCAATGGCCCTTCTCAGGGCCCCACTCTGTACACTAAAATCGGCCTCTAAGAGCCCCCAACAGTGTACACCATGGTTAACTTTCCTGAGGGCCATTGAAATTGCTGTACACTGTCCTATCTTGGTAGCTTGGGAAGCTTCCTCTACAGCAGTCTCTCCCACGTAGCGTAAATCTGTAACCATGCGAGATGAGCAGACCATGGCATTGAACCCACATAACAATTGCTGTGGAGTCAGGATGGATTGAGAGCCGACTCTTCAGTGGATTTTCTGAGGTAATAAATCTAAGGTGTTAACAAAAGTAAAAATGATAACTAGTGTTTACAAGCGAGTATCAATAATTTTTTAAAGAAAAAATTAAAAACAAGTCTTCTGCCCTTTTACTAATAATGTTGAACTCAATGTGTTGTTGTTATGTGCCATCGAGTCATTTCCGACTCATAGCGACC
>NW_006399893.1:1437673-1443490 GCF_000299155.1 Elephantulus edwardii | reverse complement strand
TTGGCTTCTGTGATTCCAAAAACGTTGACTGCTGACATTTTTCTTTTGACCAGTGTCTCTTAAGTTTAGTTGTGCTGTCTCCAAGAGAAGGTGACAGGTCCTGTAGAACTTCTGTGTAGATTGTTTCCCCTTCTGCCCGAGGGCCCGCCGGAAATCCCGGGGACCTGTGAGAAATGTCTGTCCATTGCTTATCTGAGGTGGCTGCGGCCCTCAAGCCTCACTTCCGCCCAAGAGCATGCTTGTCAGAGCTTCCGAGGGATTGCTCCCGCCGAAAATCCTGGGTACCTGTGAAAAACGCCTGTCCTTGCTTATCTGCGTTTGCTGCGGCTCTCAAGCCTCACTTCCGCCCAAGACCACACTTGTCAGAGCTTCCAAGGGCTTGCTCCCACCGGAAATTTTGTAAATCAATTTTGTTTTCAATATTCATACAATCTAAGTGCAAGAGAGGAAGACCCTTGATGAGATGGATTCACTCAGTGACTGGAGTAATGGGAGTGGGTGTGTCAGAGACAATAAGGTTGGCTCAGGATAGAGCAGGGTTTAGGGCTGTCGTACAGAGGCTCACTATGAGTCACAAGTGACTCAATGGCACATAACAAAAACAACTACAACAACCTAAGAAATACTACATAAAGTGTTTTGCAACTGTGCTGATCACATATTATTCTATGATTCAACTTGATAATAAATATTGCTGTGGAGGAGAGTATGTTGGGTACTAGGAGTTACAACATTGGCTAACACCAATCCTAGTGGTTGCGTTTGACATAGCTATTCTCTTCATCTTGCCATTCAGATCTCAGCAATAAACTCATTTCCTCAGAAAAGCCTTTTTCGTTACTTAAATGAAGGAGCCACCCATCACTCTCTGACATGTCCCTATTGTAGTTCTTTGCATGACACTTACCACTATTTGCTGTTTGCTATTTCTGTACTTGTTTATCCACTGGGATATAGACTTTGTAGAGCAGATCTTTATCTGCTTATTGAGTTTTGTACTCAGTAGGCATGGACTAACTCTATTCATCAGTTCGCCTCCAAGCCCTGGTACCATTGCTTAATCGTATTTTTACCTTAGAGTAAGCCTTAGCTTCTTTTCTCTAAATTCTATATAATACAAAAAACTCTGAAATCTGCATTTTCTGATGAAGACAGTGTCCATGCATGTTTTGGCTATTTGCAGTTTTCTTGACAGTCAGAAGGAAGAATTGAACTAAAAGGGCAGCTACTTGTCACAGCCACAAGTTCATTTGATCCCAGTGATTAAGATGATGTGCTGAACTTTTATGTTACAGAAAAGTTCCTAGTTTACAAACATCTGACTTAGCACAATCAATAAATACAAAGCAACTCCGTGTAAAGCCTATCATGTTAAAAATTCAAGATTTATTCAATTGTTCATAATAACGAATAGGAGTATGTTAAGACATTCATCAAAACGTTATCATTATTTCTGTGTCTTTACTATGTTAAAGATGTTTTAGTATGTTGTTGTTGTTGTATGTGCCATCGAGTTGCCTGTGACACATAGCAACCCTATGTACAACAGCCCTAAATCCTGCTCTCTCCTGTTCCAATCTTATTGTCCGTGATACACCTACCCCCATTACCCCAGGCAGTGAATCAATTAATCTCATCAGGGGTCTTCCTCTCTTGTGCTGTCCTTCCACCCTTCCAAGAATGATGTCCCTCTCCAAGTTATATACTGTCCAGTCAGAACAGACTCAAATGGGTTTTTAGAGGCAATAAATGCACAGAAAGAGAGTGCCCTTCTTTCTCCCACAGACCAATTGGTAGGTTCAAATCAAGTACCTTTACATTGGCACTGCAATTCCCTACACTAAGTCGCCAAAGCTGGAAGGTGTAGCTTGAAGTGTATATTTAATGTTTTATGCATAAAGAGATCCACTATATACTAAACAAACATTTGACTGATTGACATTAGACAGTAAGTGGTCCTAACTGTTCCCACTTCTTATAAATTTGACTTAACACAGAAAGACTTAGTAACTTGTTCATAATCTGGGGACTCCCAGTATATTACCACAAAACTGTGACAACAGTCTTTTAATCCCACTGAGTTGTCAACTGTAGTGATGGTTGTCACTGTTCTGAAGAAAGAGAACTTATCCAAGATGGAGGTAGGCAGAGATGAAGTGTGAGGCAGGATTGATCTAAGAGTGCATTGCCAAGTCCACTGAAGTAAAAAGAGAGTGAAGAAAGTGCCATGATACAGGGCTTGATGCCATCACACTGCTCATATACATCACTGGTCCAATTTCTAGAGCTTTCAAGGAAAGAGAAGACCCAAATGTGTCAGAGATTGTTGAGGATGGCACAGGACAGGACTGGGTTCAGATCTGTTGTCCACAGGGCCACTGTGAGTCCTACTCAACTCGACTAACAACCTAACTACCTAACAAGCACAACAACGTGTCTTAGGGTGAGGATTTTCAGAACACCAAAGATAGTCTATATTCTAGTCTCTGTACCTACTTGTCTTTTCAAAACAGTCAAGACAGCTGTTGATAGATGCCATTGGGTCAAATCCACCTATTGGCAATCCCATGTACAATGGAGCCAGTATTATCTTCATGATGGCTGACATGCTTGGATCCATTCTTGTGGCCACTGTGTATTTCAAGAACCTTCCAACCTGGAGGTTCATCTCTTAGCACTCTATCATACAATTTTCTCTTGTGATCCACAGGTTTCCACTTACCAAATTCTGGAAGCAGATTTTCAGGTGTTTCCTCCTACCCTATCTTAGTCTGGAAGTAGCATTAAAGACTGTCCACTGTGGAGGAGCCTGTCCTTTGAAATACTGGTAGCACAGCATTGAGCATTACAGCAGTGAGGTGACATAGTATGTCAAAGTCATATACAAGTAACAGATCAGGACAGGTCCTATAGAGGTAAGTCTCCTGATACACTAGTGGAGACCAAGATTTACCCAGCTCTACCTTCTTTCCTTTTGCTTCTCAGCATACTCCTGATCCTGCCCATCAATGACTTCTTGACTTCTTGACATCAATGACTGGCTGCCTGTGTGTGGCTTTCCTCTCAGAATGTTTCTTATACTTAAACAAGTTGCTCCCTATATCAACATGTCAGGCTCCATCACAGGCAGTATTGCTGTCAGCAATAACACCGTATTGTTTAGTCTGAGCCCCAGACCCTTATTCATCAAAACAGCCTCTCTAACTAGTTTCACCTTCAGTCTAACTTGTAACTAACTGAGAGCTACAACTTCCTGCATAAAGTAGTTATTTGCCTTTCTTAAAAGCCTTCAGATTTCCCTAAAACATGTTCTATTATCTTGTAACCTTTAGAGTTGGAGGGGAGGGGATTCTTTTTTATTTCTAGTCTAAATTTCTCTGACTTTAATTTAATTAGAGCTCAAACCAAAATGGAGATTTCAACCTCATGAAAAAAAATTGTTCTAGCTTAATTCCTAATAAAATGAATTTTTTTTTCAATCACTGAGGGACCTTATTGTAATGGTATTTGATCTATCCCTGATTATACAATTATTAGCCTTTTGGTGATCCAACCAATGACATTTAAATGGCATTTATGTGCAGGGATTGAATTATGGAATCATGAAGCATTTGAGCTAGAGGGGACCTTAGAGAAAATATAGTCTGATTTCTGTATTTAAAAGATAAGGAAAGTTGAGCCACAGCTAGTGGAGGTGTCTTGTACAAGGTCACACAACTTGTCAAGAAATAGAGGGAAAGGATGTGAGATACCCTTCATACCGATCCACCTTCAGTTGAGGAAAAGCGTTTAAAAGATTAAAAGGACAAGAGGAAAAAAAGGCCTTGAGATTTTACGAAAAACCAAGAGAAAGAAAAACAGCTCCCAACAAACATATTCTCATACTTCAGAGCATGCTATTAACAAGAAGAAATTATTTTAGTGCATCAACCCATTGACGTATCATACTTTTGAAAAGAGGGGTTAATTTCTAGCTCATTGGGGTTAGGGGCACGAGGGAGAGTGGGAGGAGAGATGTTTCAAATATCAACCTATATCATAGTCCCTGGAACCAGTTGATATTGCTGGTAGCCTTTCGGAAACCTTTTGTAAGAGAACAGTGAAAATGTTCAGCTGCACACAGATTGCTTTATTTAGCAGACAATTAGAAGAAAAAAAAAGGAAACCACAAAAAAACCACCCCAACATGTTCTCTTGTGATTTTGAGGCTTGATTATCTAATTTTCTCTTTGTGGCTCCTCCACCAGCAAACACCTGCTAAATGGCCTGAACACACAGGACTGGATTGTTCTGTTAACAGCCCTGGACTCTCTAGTCTTCTCCCTCCTAGGGATCTCCCTGGGAGGTTTTTATCACTCCTGCAGTTCTAAGTTGAGGTATGCCATCCCCATGCCCAGCCCTGAACTTTCCTTTGAATATCAGACTCATCTTGAATTGACCCTAGTGCAGCTCCACTTTGATGTAGCAAAAGCCTTTCAGACTTATTGTCCTTGTAAGTGCCTTTGAGCTGACTATGCATACCACTCACAGCCACCCTATGAACAGACCTGAACCTGGCCCTATCCTGTGCCCTCTTCACTCTTATATCTGTCATACTCAAGCCCACGGTGCCAGTCACTGTGCCAAGCCATCTTGTTGAGAGTCTTCTTCTCTTTCTCAGACCCTCCACCTTTCCTCCAGAATGATGATCCCCTACAAAGATTGGTTCTTGTAAACTTAGCAATTCTTCTCCATGACCCTAATGATTCTTTTTATAGCCTATTTAGGGTAATATTAGCACCAGACATTTGATTACCTAAGCTGAAAACCTCAAACTCATCTCTCCTTCTTCCTTCACACCATCACAACCAGCTGAGCAACGCAGTTTCTCCTGCTAACACAAAAGTGTCTCTGGACTCAGTTTCCTGCACCCCAGTCCCTCATTATCTCCCCAGAGTCCAGCAGCTTCACTTCTTGCCTGGACTGTTGCAGCAAATTCTAAACATACTATCTCCTTTTCCTCTCCCAAATTTATTATACTGTAGCTTTAATATACTCTTCTGTGGTTCACTATTGCTTAAAGGATAAATTCTGACTCATTTACAAAATATCTTGTTGTGTTTAGGTGAAAATGTGCATGGCAAATTAGGATCCCATTTGACAATGTTTTTGCCTGTTGTTTTTAAATGTTGGTTAAATTTTTCAATGAGCCGACGTTTGCATTATTGCCATTCTGTGTGTTTTCTTCCCATTATCTAGCTTCCTTGTCTCTCACTGCCTTATCTTTACTTTCAGGTAAATGTTGGCTTGTTTGGTCTTAGACAGTTATTATTTAAGGAAATATATTCCACATGGTGATGTTATTTATTTTAGAAGCCAATCCATTATTTGACTGGAAGGTGACCACCAGAAATTATGTCAATCCTGAGTTAAAACTCTATTTTAGAGGAAATAGGCTCAGAAGCTCCTATGTCTTTATCAATCCTGTAAATTTGCTTTTTTGAAAGAATTTAGATTTCACTATATGTTTCTTTCCTGTTCTATCTGGAAATAGGACATTCTACCATGTCCTTAGTCAGAATGATTCATAGTGGTGACCAAGCACCATCTACTTCCCTGGTTACAGGCTTGCTAAGGGCTTGGGCATGTGGCTTATTGGTCTTGTGGACTAGTTCCTTCTCTGGATTTTTTATTTCCTACATGATTGGAACATGGAATGTGAGAGCCATGAATGTAGGAAAACTAGAAATTGTTAAGAAAGAAATGGAACGCATAAATATTGACATATTAGGCATTGGAGAGATGAGATGGACTGGCATGGGGCGTTTTGAGTCAGAT
>NW_006399893.1:1419620-1434003 GCF_000299155.1 Elephantulus edwardii | reverse complement strand
CAATGACTAGGGAGGATAGAAGGAGAATTGATGCCTTTGAGCTGTGGTGCTGGAGAAGAGTATTGAATGTACCATGGACTGCCAAGGAAACAAACAGATTCATCCTGGAGAGGGTTAAACCAGGCTACTCCTTGGAGGCAAGGATTCTGGGACTTCGTCTGACAAACTTTGGACATGTTATAAGGAGAGACAGGTCCTTGGAGAAGGACATCATGCTTGGTAGGGTGGAGGGACAGCGCAGGAGGGGAAGACCTTCTAAGAGATGGATTATTTCAGTGACTGGGGTAATCAGGATGGGTGTGTCAGAGGCAATGCGATTGGCACAAGATAGAGCAGGATTTCGGGCTGTTGTACATAGGGTCGCTGTGAGTCACAAACGACTTGGTGGAACATAACAACAACAAACAAGTGTCGCTAAATCGAATATGACTCATAGTGATCCTATGAATAAAAGACCTGAAGTATGTTCTATAATTAACATAATTTCTGTATGTTTATAGAGTTTCCAGAGGCAACTGATTTAGGAAGTTGATGGCATTCCTGCTTCCAAATCTGAATCAATCTGGAAGCTACTCTAAATGCTGTTCATGATGGGTAACCATTATGGTATTTGACACAACTATGGCACAGTGTTCAGCATTACAGCTACCCCAAGTTATTCAGTACAGCAAACAGACACAGGACTGCTGTACCACTTAAAGAATGTTCATTTAAAAAATTAATAAATTTGGCTGAGGGAGGCAGACTCAACTCCTCACTATGGAATTTTAAGGACACACCCTTTGGCAGGCCTCAACTCTTGGGTCGTTGTTGACCAAAAGGGATGAAAGTTCAGCTGACACCTGTTTGTGGAGGGGAAAAACCAATTATCACAAATCAAACACAACCCAAAATTTCCTTCCATGACCCCCGTCAAGACACAAGAAACCAACTTCTAGAGTGAAGCCACTCACTGCACAAGAGCTTCCAGGCCGGCCACTAGACCCAAACCCTCACTACAGAATTTTAAAGATACATTTCTTCATATGTTTGTTGATCATCTGAATTTCTTGGTGAAATGTCTATTCATAGCTTGTGAACATTTTGAGACTGGGTTGTTTACCTTTTACTGCTTGAGGTACTGGATTTTTCTATAAATTTTAGATATGAGTCCCTTATCAAATATGTCATTACCAAATAATTTTTCCCCAGTCTATAGACTTCCTTTTTACCCTGTTGGAGAAGTTTTTGGATGTGTATAGGGATTTGATTTTTAGAAGGTCCACGATTTTAATAACACTTGATAAATGAGAACTTCATAAAAATTCTATTTCATTTTATAGAAGTGCTTTCTCTTTTAACCATTGCAAGTCTAAACAGTTAAGATCCTGGAGCCCCCGGGGATGCTGTAATTTAACATTAGGCTGAAAACTGAAAGGTCAGCTGTTAAATATACCATCCACTCAGTGGGACAAAGATGAAGCGGTCTCTTCCCATCAAGATTTATTGTCTTAGAACCCTTATGGGGAAGTCCTATTCTGTACTGTCAAGTCCTAAGATTTGGAAATCACTTTATGACAATGGATTTTATGTTTGGGTATATTTTTACTCTCTAATTGGGACTTTCAAGGTAATTTTAGAGTAACTGTGAAATCATGAAATAGTTTCTCTTCTCTCAGCGTATACCCTCCAGATTTTGGTCAGAGATTATTGGCAGGAAGTGAGGAAAAGGTTTATGCTTTCTTTCGGTGGCTTCCTAGAGCAGTGTTATCAATCTGACACTTTTTGCCAGCTCCAAATTTACAGTCATTTTAATAAGTGAAAGAAGGGAGTTGGTAGAATAGCAAATTGATCTTTCTGGCTATGAAAATGAAAACAGATAAGATAAGTGTTCCCAAGAAGTCAAAATGTTATTGGAGACGTCTTCCAAATGTCAACAGATAATGAGATTGGGCAGAGTGCCAATGCTATCTAGGCAGGATATATTTATTTGTTTCTTATGTGAATTGGATGATTCTCTAACCAAAGGTGTTAGGGAATTTCCATTTCACACATTCAGACTGAAGTTAGTATCATCCTGAGTGTGAATACAGAGGAAGATTTAAAATAAAACCACCGCACGCATCATCATGGGGATTCGGGCATCATACATAGCTCTGCTGCCTAAATATCTGTCTGGATGTTGGCTCCATCATGTAAAAGTACCTTAGACAAAAGATTGAATCTCTATGTATTTCCATTTATTCAGCTAGAAGAGAGAGCTAGAGAATACAGGTGGCCAAGTGGTAAGAAGCTGTGCTGTTATCCCAAAGCCACGTGACTCGAATCCACCAGCTGCTCCACAAAAGGATAGTCAATCTCCTTTCCTGTGATTTACTGCCTTTAAAAACCCACTGGAGGGTCAGCTAGGGGTCATTTCTGATTCAATGGTACACAACATACGACAACTACAAAATGAGGAGGGAAAAAAACAAGGACAGCATCTTTATCATATGTTATTAGAATGAGGACTAAGTCAAGATAACGTACTCCTTCCTCTCCCTCAATGAAATACAGACTAATTTGTTAAACCCTAACATGCCATGGAAGTAACTTTTGCCCAAGTCTTAGAGGAAGGCTTGGGAGACCTCAGGAACTCTATTCAAGTCAAGATCATACAGAATGAGTAATTAGCTATGATTCTGTAATTCATACTCTCTTCTTTTTTGTTGCTTTATGTGGTTCAGGTGGCATTAATTAGTATTGAAGATTAGATAGATGGTTTTTAACTAAATCAAGTCAATACAAAACACCAAAATGTATATTTAATGAGCTATTTTCCCAATATTAACATGGATAAGTAAATAACCTATAAGGCTTCAATTCAAGAATATGTAAATTCTTTTTTCTGATAACTCATCTAACTATATAGATAGCAAATTAGCATCTTTTAATGAAAAGATTAGCAAGAAACACAATATTGACAGGAAAAATCACTTAATGTTTCTTGATTTCTAGATATATTTGTGATTATAAAATTACACAAATATTTAATAATGTAATCCTACCAGTAACTTTATAAATAATGTAGATACTATTATTATCATCAGTTTATAGAAGCAAACAAAGACACAACAATGGAAGGAAATTGCTTAAGAACACACATTCAGTGAAAGTTAGACAAGAAATAGGGAAGAATAAAGAATTGATTTGAATTACTGCGTTGGGTGAAGAATATTGCATATACCATAGACTGCCAAAAGAACAGATAAATATTGGAGGAAGTGAAATACGAGTGCTTCTTAGATACAAGAATGGTGAAACTCATAGACTTTGAATATGTTATCAGGAGGGGTCAATCCTTGGGAAAAGACATCATGTTGGGAAAGGCAGAGGGTCAGAAAAAGAAAGAACGACCCTCAAAAAAAGGATTGACACAGTGACTGCAACAATGGACTTGAACTTGGTGGATATTATGAGGATGACATTGGAGAGGGGAAATGTTTTGATCTTCAGTTCATGGGGTAGAATGACACCTAATAACAATGACATCAACTCATTTAGTAAATTGGGGAGCCAGAATTGGATATAAATGTATTCCAGAGCCCTTAATAAAAGCCTTTACGTCAGCAACTTTCAACTAGGGATATTTTATGTCCAATGTGACAGTTGCAATTCCTAGAGATAGTATCAGTGTGGGGAATGTGTTACTGACTCTTAAACAGTAGAAGCCTAACTATTGGAAACTCTTTTATAATGCACAGGACACCGTTCCTGTAACAGTCGAGAGTGTAAAGCTTGCTAAATCCTGCTTTATATTCTATTCTATTTGATGCCTCTGACATCAGTTATACCTTGCTATTGGAAGTGTGATCAGTGCGATGAGCAGCCTTGTAGACTAAGAACCTATTAGAAAAACCCAACCCCAGACTCACTGAATCAGAACTTGAACTTTAACAAGATCTTCAGGTGACTGGTGGGCTCTCTGATGCTTGAGAGGTAGTGAATTATATCATTAGCTCTACCAGGCTGTGCACAATCTCCCTGAACAAAATAGATCCTAACCACTGGTCCAGTCTCTGCACATACAGTGTTAGTACTAAAGCAGTAAAGGAGGGTTAGAACACAGTGCGAAGGAGAAGGGAAGAAATGGGCAAGCCCAACAGCGATGTGCTAGTAAACCAACTTTGGTTCAGTGGACCCCAACTACTGGTGACATCATGTGTGTCAGACTAGAATCATGCTCCAGGGGATTTTCAATGGCCCACTTGTCAGAAGTCAATCACCAAGCCTTCCTTTCAAGGCACTGCTGGCTGCACTCAATCCACCACCTGTCAGTCACAGGTAACCATGTGCAGCCCCCAGGGACTCCAGATGCCACACTAGAGACTGGCATTTTCCTTAGCCTGTGTTTACCTGAATCAGTAGATACAATCAGAAGGTGAATATAAGCTGAGTCCAAAAACAGACTGACAAAACAACACTTAAAACTCAATTTTGTCCTTGGGACTAAGCATGGAAGAAGTAGGCAGAAAGCCAGGAGCCAGGTACATGCAGCCATAGAGCAGAAGTGAAAGGAACTAACACAATTAGTGTTGTGTATTCACACTGAATGCAGGCTGAAGTACTGGTAGGCGGGGGATGGGTTCACAGGATAATTGTTAAGAGCAGAACAAAACTTGGACATCTGGGTACCTGGTTTAAAGGTACAAGTGCAGAAAAGGCACATTCACCTGACAAAACACGTGTTTGTTTCCATGAAATTAAACTTTTCTGAACACTTTTAAGCATCAATTAGGCAAAAACATTGCTAAAACTCCTAACTCTTAACAATAAACGTGTCATTCCTTTCAGAAAGACTCGAGCCCTTTTAAGAACTACATGCACAGTAACTAATAAAGAAGAGACCCTAAAGGTTTTCTGCTCCCAACTGGCCCTCCAAGTTGACCACCAAGTGCTTTAGAACCAACAATCTGATGCATAATTAGAACCAACAATCTAATGCACAACAGTGTCGCTTTTGGAAATTTAAGACAATACTTTTGTCAAAACACGCTTCCTCCCCCACAGGCTTTTTCAAAGCAATAAGCAAAATAACAGTCTTTTGTGAGCTTTACCAAATGTTAACTGGGAAACCCTACTGTTTTTAATTGTGCTTGAATAAATGCAGACCAGGAACTGTGAGTGCAAATAAAGTGGTTTCTCTCCCCCTTTCGCTTCTAAATCAGCTTTGCATTGATGGGCAGCCATTTCCAGAGGCAGAGGTGAGGTGATGGAAAGATTGAGGCAAAATCCTCAAGCCCAACCACTGTGAAAACTATTTCACAGTAAACGAATAATTCAGGAACATGATTGTTGTTACCCAGTGAGTTATCAAAATAATTCCCCTCTCCATCACTCTCAATCCCTAAAACATCACACTAAATGTTGCATTCCCATCTTAAAATTTGGGGAGTAAGCTGGACTCCAAATGTAAGATTTTCCAGTTGGTAGGGGAATGATAAAACACAGAGTAAGCCCTTTAACAACTCTTATCTCCTCTTCCCCAACTCCGGGGATTCTGTTTCAGCAGGTGTCAAGTGAAATCTAAGCAATCTGCACTTTTAACAAACTCTGATGATCAGCAGGTTTTGGGATCATCATCTCCAATGACAGTTCTCCAGTGACAGTGGCTTAGAGGTTAGGAGTTGCACTGCCAACCCAAAGGGAATTGGTTTGAATCCACCACTTGCTCTGTGATTCATAACTTTTAAAAATGTACTGGAGGGCCAGTTTTGAGTCAATTCTAATCCAATGGCAATGAGTTGAATTTGAGTTGAATCCTGTAATATTTTAATTTGATCAGCAACATTTCTTAGAAGCAGAATATTATGCAGAGTAGTATGCAATGTCGTAAGCCAGCAGATCACAAGAATCTAGAATTTGGAGCTAGATCTACTCTGTTTTCTCTACTTCCTGTCCCTACTCAGTTTGAATAAAGGTCAAGCCAAGAAACAACAGTAGCTGAGGGTAAAGTGTAGGATATTTATCCATTCTACATTGGCCCACTGTGGGGAGTTACAGCAGCAGTTTCAAGGGCCTAGGGACATTTTCCATCCTTCCCCAAGTCGCCCGCCCCCGCACTTTTATGTTTTGACTGTCAACTATCTATTTCCTGGGTTGGGTCATAAAACTATGTGGAGTAAATGTTGCAGATGATACAACCTTGCTGGCTGAAACTGAAGTGGACCTGAGAGGTTTGTTGCAGAAGGTCATGGACTACAGTCTTTAAAGTGATTGAAGTGCAACATCAAGAAAATAAAGATTTTCACCACTGGGCCATAGACTGAAAAGAGATTGAGATTGTTAACAGCTTCAGTGTGCTTGGTTCCACAATCAACACTCTTGGCAGGCAGGAAATCAAAACACAAACTGTATTGGGAAAATCTTCTATCAAGATCTTCTCCAGAGTGCTGAGGAACCACAATGTCAGTCTAGAGACTAAAGTGCGCCTGATCCAAGTCATGGTCTTCACAATTACTTGGTATATCCATCAGAGAGCTGGACAATTATTAAGGATGACAGAATAAGAATTGATGCCTTTGAGTTATGGTATACTGAGCCATTCTGTGGACTGGCAAGAGAATAAACAGGTCTGACTTGTGAAACCCAATTGCTCATTGGAGGCTAGGATATTGAGGCTCTGCCTCACATATTTTTGGCATGTTGTCAGGAGGGCCAGTCCTTGGAGAAAGATATCATGCTTGAAAGGGTGGAGGGACAACAGAGGAGAAGACCCTGGCTAAGATAGATTGACACCATGACTGAAGTCATGGTGGTAGATGTGTCAGAGATGGTGAGATTGGCTTAGAATAGGGTAGGGGTTAGAGGTATTGTACAGAGGAGCACTAGGAGTCTACCAGCTACTGGAAGGCACATAGCAAAATCAACAACAAGGGTAAACATTAGAACATCAAGGCACTGCCTCAGGGAGCATATTGACTGATTAACTTCAACTGTTGTAATAGCCCTTGTTTTACCCACCTTTGTGGAATCCTTTCAGGAGGAAGTTTATTTCACAAAAATGGCTATTGTTCTCTTCAGTTTCCCTTCTTGCATTCTTGATTTTCTGAGAGTGATTTGTCTAATTCATTTACAAAGCAATTAGCATTAAGGATGAAAGCACAACCATTAGAATAGTCACATTGGATTTTTTTCTTCAGGAGCTGGGGCGGGGTATGAGGTGGTGTCAAACCAACCAAACAACTTAATTGAATTTTAGACACAGATTGTCTCTCTTTTTTGAAACTACATTCAGACCCTGATCTATTTGGCTTCTAGCTCGCTAGACTCCTCTAGAGTACAGGTATATTGCTACTCTGTCCATTTTCTTTTAAATTCTTAAGATTTAAAGAAAAAGAGATAGAATAATCCTAAGAAGCATGGCTTGTTTGTGTATTATGCCTGTTTCTTAGTCCACAGAATTTATTATCCTACTTTTAAGTCTTAAAGTCACTTCATTTTTCTAGGGTTGTATTATGTTAATGGCTGTTTCCATAACAGATCCCAAATGCAGATTACATTTTGACTCTTCCATCTATCATTTCAGCCCCCCGCAGTCAATGAGGAAGCACTCCAGAATAGTTTGGTTCCCACTCTTTCTACACACCTACACATCTATATATAGGCTCTGCTTTTGCACTGCAAGTGTGGTCCCTGTGCCAGAAGCATCAGCATAACCTGGGAGCTTGTTAGAAATACAGAATCTCACTCAGACCTAACACAGATCTACTGGGTCAGAATCTCCATCTTACTTAGTAAGGTGATCTGCCGCACATTCAACTTTGAAAAGCACCATTCTATGCCATTTAGGATTTCCTAGGGCTGCTGGGCCCATTGGCAACACCCTGATAGACTGAGAAGAGATTGAGATTGTTAACAATTTCAACTTGCTTAGTTCCACAATCAACATCCTTGGCACCAGCAGTCAGGAAATCCGAAGACGAGTTGCATTAGGTGAATCTGCTATCAAGGACCTCTCCAAAGTGCTGAAGAGTAACATTGTGAATCTGGAAATTAAGGTGTACCTGATCAAGGCCATGGTCTTTGCAATTACTTGCTATACATCAGCGAGCTGGAAAATGACTAAGGAGGGCAGAAGAAGAGTCAATGCCTTCGAGTTGTGGTGCTGGAGAAGAGTGTTGAACATGTCATGGACTGCCAAGAGAACAAACAGACCTGTCTTGGAGAGGGTGGAAACAAGTTGTTCCCTGGAGGCAAGGATGTTGAGGCTCCGTCTCATGCACTTTGGGCACGTTGCCAGGGGAGAACAGTCTTTGGAAAAGGACATCATGCTTGGAAGGAAGGAGAGTGCAGGAGAGGAAGATCCCAGACTAGACAGATTGACACACTAACTGGGGTAATGGAAGTAGGTGGGTCAGAGATGATAAGACTGGCTCTGGATAGGGCAAGGTTCAGAGTGACTTGATAGCACATAACAACAGCAAGGCCCAATTTGAATCTCTTATCAATACATAATACTACATAGAGAATGACTTGTGTTCTGCCAACACTCAGTATCCTGAGAAATACATAGTGAAGCTGAACATAATACTTGGTTCCCAAACATTGTTGGTTGTCCATGTTAAGTCTTGCTGACATCACCTAGATATTTATTACTCTGGTATATACCTTCAGATGCTTCAAAGAAAGTGTGTCCCAGGGAACAAATATGAATTGTGTCAGTCATTTGCAGAGGACCTCAGGAAGGAGTGAGGTATGGACATGGATACATACAGTTTCAGCTAAGTTATAGAAGGAAGTAGACAGCTCCTGGAAAAGGTTCCTTAACAATTTGAGGAAGAGAAAGACTAGCAATCCCTCTATTCTAACTCTGGACATTTCTTGATGAACATACTTTAGCTGTGACTAGATGTACCATCTAATAAAATCTGAAGGGACTTGGTTCTTAGAAACCACTCAGAAAGAAAGGTCCAGTGGAAAATTGGAAGGACTTAGATCTCTGTGAGAAGGGGGCATTGTATCATCAAATGAAACAACCAATAACTGCTTTTCTTCCAGATTTCTCATTAAGGAACAAAATACATCTTACTTCTGTTAGGGCATTTGAGCTAAAGTTCCATTATTTCAATAGAAAGTATTTATCTCAAACTGCTAACTGAATTATCAACCAATATCCAAAAATCTGTAGTCACTTTACATACTTATTCTCAGAGCACTATAATAGCAGTTGTAAAAGGAACACATTCCTTCCATTTCTTTGGTATAGAAGCTAAGTAAAGTTCAAAGAGATTGAGTAACATTTCCAAGGTTGAAGATTTGAACCCAGGCCTTCCTGATTCCATGCTCAGGCTTTCCGCATCCCCTGCTCCCTTTCCGCTGTTTGACTCATTAATGACCATCATCATTTATTTACAAGGTTTTGTGGAGCCTGAATAAAAGTTGATCTTCGGGAGGATTACGCTCCAGCTCAGGGTGGGGAGGAGAGCTTTTTATAGGCTTCCTTGAGGATGGTTTATTATTTGCTTTACTGATGACGCTGCATGAACAGATTGTGTGGGTTGTTTAAAATGGGAATAGCCTCATCCGACAAAAGTACTCCCAAAGAGCCCTGCCGCATGCCAAGCAGGCTGGAGAGGAAGAACAGAGCCAGTTAGCGGGACTATTCATTGTAAAGAGATGTTGTGTTATAAAATTAATGAATCCTTCTATGAGAGTTGATAACAATGAACTGATAATCAATTCCTGACACGTACACATGGGCCTGACGAGAGATGAAGCCTAGACAAGCAGAGCCAGAGGAAAACATAAAACTGTACTTCTTTTAATCTACAAATTCACTGCGGAAGGATGTGGCTTGGCTTATAAATTCGACCAATTTAAGGGAGCATCTGCATTCATTTGTTCAGATGTTTTGTCTGAAAGAGGAGATAAAAAAATGTATATTCAAATATCTGTAAGTCTTCAAAAACACCAGCTAAATATTTCATTTGCCACTTATTTCCATGTGATGGAGTGGCGAGAGGCACAGCCTGGCGTTTACTCAGGCAGGGCTAGAAAAATCACAGCAGATAAAAGGCTTTTGACCAATCTTTATCTCTCAAGACAGTGTCACCCTTATTCTTAGAAATGTCATTCCTCAGGGATGCAGAGAGACATAATAGGGGGGCATTTCTTAGACTACAGATTAGATATAATTAGCAACATTAAAGGAAGGAAGGCTTTTCACCAAAACATAGTCCTGTGTTCACTTTAAACCCAAAGTGGACTTTGCAGAGGAGGGTGGGCGGGTGCAGTGGCAAATGAATTAAAAAGGGGGGAAACACCCCAAAACAACACCACCAAAAACCAAAAACCAAACAATATTGGGACGCAAGCCTTCCACATTTGTACGCTGAGAACACCTCTGCGCAGAAACAGGCTAAACCGAGCCTTAATTAGGCCATTTAGTCAATACAATGGAAAATGGTTATGCAATACATACAAACAATGTCTGACCTTTTTGTCCTGGATCTTAAAGATCCCTCAAATCCGCCGTTGGAAGTGACCAATTATTTCAGTTAAAAGAGATGAGCGAATAATTTTCTGTAGTCATAGGCATTGCTGATTACTTCTAGAAATGGTCATTAGTGAAAGCAGAAAATGAGTGTTTTAGTCAGAATATTCCACTTTAGCTTCCTAGAATAACGATCTGCCTGCGTTATTGGGGGATCAGAAAATTGTGTTTCATTCTCAAGGCAGCAACAACAGCAACAAAAGACATATTTAAGAATGTTATCTTCTGTTATGATTTCTGAGTTTTACACTGGCATTCTAGTAATTAGGAGGAAGACAGAAGAGGTATGGGAATAGAGGAAACAGAATTGTCCCAATTGCCAGAGTGAAATATGTTCTACCAGATTTTCATGAACACAACTATGGGATTTTAATTTTTCTCTTCTTAATTAAGAGTTAATCCAAACACATCTTTTTGATAAATCAATCTTTTATGTTAATTAAAGAAAAATCTATAATAGGAAGGATGCTTTGTACATATTTCTGGTAGAGAGTGTTCAAAATATTAAGTATCTTATCATTTCAGACCCTTTAAACTATACATATTTAAGGGAAATTAGAATCTTGGACCATAATTGGTTTAAAAGAAAAAGAATGACTAATTAATTAATTAATATGCTGAGATAATATTGATAAACATTGAGATTAAAATGACTTGGAAATTTGGTTTTAAATGAAGCATGAGTCTTGAAAGTAGTAGCTTACTATCTCTCTTAGTAGTCTAGTGCTGCTATAACAGAAATGCCACACAAGCAGATGGCTTTAAACAAGAATAAATCATTCTTTCATAGTAGAAGAGTCTAGAAATTGAATTCAGGGCCCCAGCTGTAGGGAGAGACTCTCTCTGTGAGCTCTGGAGGGGCCTCGGTTCTGTCCAACATCTGTGGATCTGTGTTCTGTGGAGACCAGTACACCCTCAGTATCGTTCTTCCTTTGGATCCAGGAGGTTCTTAGTTCATGGACATTGGATCACAAGATCATATTCCACTTCTTTCTTCTCTTTCTTGGTAGTAAATCCTTCAGTGTTTTGTCTCTTTCATCTCACACAACTTTAGCTCAAAGTACACTCTAATCTTGCAGATTATATACTGTCTCATTACCATTATTGTGGTGGTGTATTCAAGTTGGAAGTGACCCTTAGCTGACCCTCCAGCAAGTTTTCAGAGGCAGTAAATCCACAAGAGATTTCCTATCCTTTTACCACAGAGCAGCTCGTGCATGGATTCAAAATACGTACCTTTGGGTTGGCAGCACAATTACTTAGCACCCAGCCATGAAAGCTCCTTCATTACCATCGTATAGAATAGGATTTACAATGTAAGATCATTTATCAGGTTAAAATTGGACAAGAATTACATGAGACTAAGAATCGTGACCTAGCCAAGTTGACATACTATGATTAACCAACCAATCTAAAGATTGTGACACATCATTTACTGTTTTCAGCCAGCTGGAATGCTCCTTGGAGTCAAGGATTCTGCAGCTATGTCTGACATATTTTGGGCATGTTGCAAGGAGGGACTGGTCCTTGGAGAGGGACATCATATTTGGGAGAGTGGAGGGACGGCACAGGAGAGGAAGACCCTTGATGAAATGGATCGATTCTGAGAGTGGAGTGGTGGGAATGAGTGTGTCGGAGACTGTG
The DNA here is from genome assembly GCF_000299155.1 of Elephantulus edwardii. Classification (NCBI taxonomy): domain Eukaryota; kingdom Metazoa; phylum Chordata; class Mammalia; order Macroscelidea; family Macroscelididae; genus Elephantulus; species Elephantulus edwardii. The sequence continues at coordinate 1,421,846 of NW_006399893.1, read as the reverse complement.
AGCTTGGCACAGGATAGAGCGGTGTTTAGGGCTCTTGTACCTATGTACAAGGTCTGTGTCTATGAGTCTCAAGCAACTCGATGGCACATAACAACAAACAACAACAATAATAAAAAGAAATACTCTTTAAGTTTCTATTAATAAAGTTGTTGTTGTTATGTGCCATCGAGTCGTTTCCGACTATTTGTGACTTTTTAATTCTTTAGGTTACACACAGTCTAATCAGAGGTATAATGCTTGAATAGATTGCTTAAAATTGTTTTTTAAAAAGATGAGCATATACAGTTGAGAATGACTCTTCAATCAAAGTATACAATGTTCAAAGCAAAACTGGATTACAGTCTCAGTTTTGTTTTTTTTTCCTCATTGTGAATGCTGCTACCCAAGTCCACAGCTTCTGCTACACACTTGTCAGCTATAGAAATACAGAGGTCCTTTATAGCAGCTTACGGGGAATCCAGCTAAGGCTAACATTACACAGACTATTCTTATAAGGGAAGAAAGATTTTCTTCTGGCGAGGACAAAAAGTTGTTATAAATGTGAATTCTAATAGCTATGAGGGCAGGAGAATAGAAGGAATTTCTCCTTTTAAAATAATTTTTCACCAGTCAGTAAAGATTAAACAACCGTTTGGTTCAAAAATTTTGTAAAGAGAACTCTTCTGAATAGAAGCACAATCAAGACATCTAGATTTCATTTAGGTTCGCTAGTCAGAGACTTGCTGACCAACCAACTTTGGAGAAGTTCTTTTCTTGGAATCCTGTTCTAGGACAATGGCTTGTGCAGTATTAGAAAGTGGGAAGGAACTGCTGACAGACATGAGCTATTCCAGCAGTTTTTTAATTACATTTCAAGATTGGAAACCTGTGTTGTTTTTGTTTCCCCGAACCCTAACAGTGGATGTGATATGAGAACACAGTTCAAAGGGCGAAACTAATGAAACATAGCTGTTACAACAAATATTTGAGCTCTTTTTTGACATTGTTTCTTTCATTAAATGAATTTTATGCTTTGTGCGTTTGTGAATTCTCAAATTAGCAAGAGATTGACTGCCTCCCCCCCCCCTACTTTGGGATCAGCTGCACCATTATTGCATGGTTTCTCAACTCCTCAACTAAAATAAACCTTTTTCAAGAACTCATTTTCTGATTGCTCAGCTTCAATCTGATGCACCCACCGTAATTGCAGAAGAAACAAAAGGGTTGAATCTGAAGCACTTTAATTAAGTCAAGTCCAAGCCCAAACCCGAGTCCCACAATCCTTGCTTCGCCAACTCTGTGGGAGACAATGAGTACTCTATCTTATACTGCCTTGAGACACACTTCATAAGTATCTTTGGAAAGTCTTGGGAAGAGTGGGTACATCAATTGTAGCTGTAGTCCACTAAGTAACTTACACATCCGTTTCCCTCCTCTCTATTTCATTTTCTCAGTCCTCATTTCTACTTCCTGGGCTCACGTCCAATAGCAATTATTTACACCCAAGGCTTTGACTGAAGTGCTGCTATGAGGACAATCCAGCCTAAGAGACCTAAGCACTATACGAACTTACTGCTATCGACTCAATTCCAGCTCAGAGCAACCTTCAGCTGCGTTGCTGAGGCTGTAAATCTTTCCAAGAAGAAATTGCACATCTTTCTCCATGAAACTTCTGGTGAATTCAAATGGCCAGAGATGCAAGCATTTTGGTTAACAGAAACAGCACATTACAGCCCGCACCACCACTGCTCCTTAAGATATTTCTCGTTGCCGTTGAGGTGGGACTGACAGTGACCCTCCTGAGTTTTTGGAGGCTTTATATAACTCAGGAGGAAGTTGCCCATCTTTCTCCAGGGGACCTGCTGGTGGACTCTACCCATCAGAGAGGTGCCATCTTCAGGTAAGACATATGTTGTTGTTGTTGTTGTTGTTGTTGCGTACTGTAGAGTCAGAACCAACCATAGCTGAACCTCCAGTGGATTTTCAGAGGTAGTTAATCACACAAGAGGAGATTGTCCATCCTTCTCCCACAGAACAGCTATTGGTCTTGAACTGCGTGCCTTCAGGATTGCAGCACAGCTTTTTGCCACTAGGCCACCAGTGCTCCCTAACATCACACAGAACAAAGTTTATTCATCAACTACCAGGGATTACATATAGAATATGAAAATTAATAATAATAATAATAAATGTCATATTAAAAGTTGATCTTCACCATGAAACCTACAGTGTCCCTTTTCATCAGGA